>NC_134485.1:236838794-237146294 GCF_040206685.1 Ascaphus truei | reverse complement strand
TACAAACTGCACTCATGCTCCACATGTTCACTTATCATTGTATTAAAGTCATGCACTTCAAGAGATGAAAATGTATGGCCATATTTTAATCACATTATATAAAAAGTGATGTACAGTACCAGAGTTTGCAGTAATTGTTCTGTCCGTATAAATGCCTTGTTAACAGCATTGCCACACACAACAAAGGGCTTATTCTTTATCCACCGAAACGGACATTTTAGGCCAAAATTCCCCATTCAGCACAATGGGGAATTTTGCAAGTAATATCCGGTGGGGGAAGGAATAGGCGGTGCACTGCGTCAAAAAATGATGGTGGCTGGATCGCTCAAAAATAAAAGGCAATTTACGGGATCATTGGCAACATGGTAAAAACAAAGAACAGCAGAGAAACCTCTGACGCATTTCGCACATGCGTGCGCTTTGTCAAAGAATATTCTTTAACTGCCAAAGGGGACGTTTTAGGCCAACATTCCCCATTCAGCTTAATGGGGAATTTTGGATGATAACGCCCAGATCGGCCTCTTCATGGACATAGAATAAGCCCTGTGCACTGCTTGCTTTAAGCCTTGATAGTTCTCAACCGCTTGTTTTAAAGGCAGACCTTACACATTATGCTGCCCCTGAAGTTCATTGCTTTCATCCCCCTGTCCCAACTAAAGTTCCTGGTACTGAGTTCCCTGAGATTTCTTCTGAAACTTTAGCCCAATCTAAAAGGAATACCCATGAATCCGCCTTAGCCATTAACCAACACGCAGATTCCCACCTCTCTAAAACTTTTACGGTACCTAGTAATACCCCTTCAGATTCCCAGAGTTGAAATTCCTGCCTTAAATCTCCTTCCTTGGAGCCATCTACGGCGGTTGGTCCCCTTTTGCTGCTTCTCTAGCTACAACCAAAGAGGTCAGTGTACCTGCCTCTGTTCACTTAGTGTAGTCAGACAGAGCCTTCCCTTCCTGCAGTGGAAGATCAGGTTTCCAAGTCAGAGTTCCCTTTCACTCCTTCCCCTGTAAACCCTCAATTCTCTCTCACTGCATTTAAGAATTCTCCAGCACACCCGGAGTTAACCTGTGCTATTGCTAAAACACCAGGTGTAAAAGCAGGTCATCCTGTCTCTGGCCCTTCAGTAGTATGTGATACGCCTATCACCAATGCTATTCCTCCTGTGTCTCAGACTTTTGCAATTCCTGTCCTTGACTCTGTCTGTCTCCTTGGGACCTTTTACAGCGATTAGTTCCCCTTTTACTGCCCCTCAGGCTATCACTTCAGAGATCAGCTTATCTGCCTCTGATCCCTTAGTACGCTCTGAGTCTCCCCTTACTGATTCTAAGGATTCTCCAGCACTACCTGTATTAACCTGTGCCACTACTCTAACTCCTGAAGTAAAGCCAAGCTTTCTGCCCTCCGACTCCACTGTAGTCTGTGAGATGCCTATCACCTTAGCTAAAACTCCTGTTTTACAAGGTGTCTTCCCTGTTATGTCTATAATACCTGCAATTTTGTTAATTGATTCCCAGACCCTTGCCACAGAGTCTCCCATAAAGCCTGATGCCCCCACTATGGATTCTCAGACACCCACTTCAGAGGCAAGCGTAACTTTCTCTGATTCCATAGAAGTACCTAGTCTGGTCCTTGCTGTTTCACAAATTCCCACTTCAGAGACAAGCGCAATGTCCTCTGATTCTATTGAAGTACCTAGTCCTGTCCCTACTGTTCCACAAATATTCCCTTCAGAGACAAGCGCAACTTCCTCTGATTCAATTGAAGCATCTAGTCTGGCCCTTGCTGTTTCTCAGATACCTACTTCAGAGACAAGCACAACGTCCTCTGATTCAATGAAAGTACCTAGTCCAGTCCCTGCTGTTTCTCAAATACTCACTTCAGTGACCTGTATACCTTTTTCGGTCCCGTGCTGTGCCTAGGGTAACCGCTGCTGCCTCTCAGGCATTAATTTCTGGAACAAACGTATCCCTCACTGACTGTTCTGCAGGTATGTATGTATGTACATGTAGCCCTCTTTCTGACACTCTAAAGAGACTACGGGTTACTGCACACACCTGTTGCTCCAGGAGATCTGAGCCTCCGCTAGCTGGGAGCCTGGGGTAACACTTATGGCGCAGCGCCTCCACTTACCCAGGATCCCCGTTATGTGAGATTCCCCTGGGCAAGAAACAAATGCACACACATGCTTTGAACGGTTTACTGTATTGCAATATAACCTTATTACTTTATCATTGGCATCAACACATAACATATAACCTATAACGCCTATCACTTATACACTAACACAGCTAACTCATAATGTTTTTATAACATTAGTGGCTCCGCCACGCTCCTAAGGAGTATTGTCCTTATAACAGTAGTGGCTCGGTCGCGCTCTTCATGAGTATGTCTCTGTCCCGTCACCGCGTGCCCCACACACCGTGTCCTTGTACTAATTAGGAAAGATTGCTCAGTACACTTAGGCCTTTGGCCACTTCACTAGCGTCCCCAAAGAGTTACGCCTAAGGCAGGATCAGCGCCTGTTGACCGGTGTTGATGCACTTGCTGTAAATACCTTCCGGTCACGGCGGTGACCGGTAACCACTTCGAAAAGGATCAGACGAATCAACGGCCTGCCTCCGGTGCCGCAATGTTCAGCTATCTGGTCTCAAACGTCTCGCAATCACCTTGCTCCACACACTGGTCCCTAACTGTCATACAGTAAGGGGAATGTTCTCTACCGCTATAGGGCGTCCCTACAGCACAGCAACCTACTGTGACTCAGGGGATACTCTTAAGGGCCTGCGGGGATAGCTGTCCTATGCAGGCGGGTCACGGACCCCCTGCACTCACACTACCTCCTCCTGCACCTTCCGTGTCCCTTCTGCCTAGCGTGGTCTCTCCCCCACGCTTCCCTTTCCTCCTCCCGTAATCCTAGCCTTCTCATTGGCTCCTGACATCAGATGACTGCCCCAGAGCTCATGGGAGTTGTAGTCCACCAACAGAGCCTTTCCCTTATTGGCCCGTTGTTCGCACACTTACACTGCGCATGCGCGACCTCTCCGCTCTGTCAGTGCCCTCTATAAGGTTGCGCAATAATATGGTGGCGCCCTATACTGTCGGGCCGCCGCGGAACCTGCACTACCTCCTCCAGGCACACACTGCATCCATATGAGGTATTTAACACACCCCTACATTCTCCCCCTTGCAGAATCCAACACCCCGCTTGGGTCACAACTTACGTTACTATACACAGAACGTTATATAATAAAAATGACACAACATAATTGCGATCTTATCAGCTCTAGATCAGATTGCACATTTCATTGAACATTACAGCGACAGATTGCACTCTGCTGCGAGCCCACTGCTGAGCCTCATAATGGGGTGCCCCGAATCGATCATAAGCCATTCTCATTGGAAGTTGACCAGTTCTTTAGCTTCGACAAAGTTGCTCTTCAGCTACCTCCTCAGGAGAGTAGCAAGTCTCGTTTGACATTTCCAACTCTGCCCTTGAGGTGCTTAATAGGTCTACAAAGTCTTTTTGGGGCACAAAGCACGGGCTCTGCGGGTATAGTGGCTGGCTCACGGGAGTCAGCGTATCTGTCGTTGGACCAAGGGGCTCTTTACCCGTAGCTCCTTCGGGAGATGCCCCCGCGGCCGGAAGGCCCCTTTGAGAGGTTCCTTCCATAGGATTCTCAGAGGTGGCATTTATTACAGACTCTGGGCCATCCTCTGTACTTTCAGCTTCTCCATCGATTGAAACAGTGGGCACTTCCGATTCATTGTCCCCTACTTGAGGTATGGGGAGCAGATGGTTCCTATGCCATACCTTTACCCGGCCTTCGGAGTCCCTGATGCGGTATACCGGGAGGCTAGGCATCTGTGATTCCACCTCATACACCCCATCTCTCCACCGATCAGCCAGTTTGTGCTTTCCGGGAATGCACAGATTACGAAGGAGAACAGCATCCCCCGGGCAGGATTTCTTTATGTCGCACTTTGTGATCGTAGCGTCTTTTGTTACTCGCATTCAATTGCGCCGCCGCCTTCTCAGCCAATTTATAGGCCTGCTGCAGGCTGTCTTGTAACCTTTGTACATATCGAAAATGCGTCCTGTTGGATACCCCATCGGTAGATATCCGCAGTCGCACATGCACGGGTAGCCTAGCTTCTCTCCCAAACATCAAGAAGTACAGAGTATACCCTGTAGACTCGTGTCGAGTACAGTTATAGGCATGCACCAACGTCTCCACATGCTTGCTCCACTCAGTCTTCTGAGAGCCTTTTAATGTCCCCAGCATGTCAAGTAGCGTTCGGTTGAACCGTTCGGGCATAGCATCCCCTTCTGGGTGGTACGGGGTAGTTCGTGACTTAGCTATATTTAACAACTTCAGCAGTTCTCTAATGAGAGTACTCTCGAAATCCCTGCCTTGATCAGAGTGTAGTCGGTTCGGTAATCCATAATGAATGAAGTATTTCTCCCACAATACTCTAGCCACTGTCACCGCCCGTTGATCTTTGGTGGGGAACGCTTGGGCGTATCTTGTATAGTGGTCTGTAATCACCAGTACGTTACCGATGCCCCGGGTGTCTGGCTCAATACACAAGAAATCCATGCACACCAAATCCATGGGGCCGGAGCTTTTCAGATGGGCCATGGGGGCCGCCCGAGTGGGAAGTGTCTTCCTCTGTATACAGCGAGTACACCGTCGGCAATGCATTTCCACCGATTCTCTCATTTTTGGCCAATAGAACCGGTCCCGAAGTAACCCGAACGTTTTGTCAACGCCCAGATGGCCATGGTCATCATGTAGTGCCCGGAGGACCATATTTCTCAGGTTTTGAGGCAAGAATAACTGTCGCCGGTCGGGATGATTGTGATACGGTATGACCCGGTATAGTAGGCAGTTTTCCAGTTCGAATTTTCCGAACTCATTCAGTAGTAGTTTCACCAGTTCTCTGGGGGCTTGCTTAAGGATAGAGGGATTCCCTTGTTGCAGGGCTTGGCGAGCTAGCTCCACCACCGGGTCTTGCTAGTGAGCATAGAGCACGTTAGCCAGGCCCTGGAATTTCTTTCCACACCTCCTCATCAGTGGTAGATTGAAGCCCAGGTCTCAGTGACAGAGCATCGGCCCCTATGTTGGTAGGCCCTGGTTTGTATTTAAGGTTGAACCGATAGTTGGCCAGTGCGGTCGCATCCAATTTGGCGGACTTGTTTATGTAAGTCATTGGGTTGTTATCTGTCCTGACTTCAAACTGTACCCCATACAAGTAATCATGCAGCTTGTCCACTACATTTGAGGGCTAGGAACTCCAACTTGTGGACTGGATAATTCTGTTCGCTTGGAGTCAAGCTTCGACTTGCATACACCATTGGTCACAGCCCCGTATCGTGTTTCTGGTGCAACACTGCTCCCAAGCCGTTGAAACTGGCATCAACGTGTAGAACGTACTCTCGGTCGGGATTGGCATATTCCAGCACCGGGGCCTGCGTTAGGTTGGTTTTCAATCTCAAGAATGCTTGCTCACAAGCAGGAATCCATTTATCTCCAAAGGGGGTTTGTGCAGTGGTAGCTTTCCTGCCTTGGTCTTCAGGATAGATTTTCAAGAGGTTATTCAAGATTTTAGCTTTGCTCGAGTAGCCCTCCACGAATCGCCGGTAGTAGCCGCAGAACACCGGGAAGGACCGTAATTCCTGGACGTTGTTGGGCCGGGGCCAATTCACTACTGCCTCTATCTTCCCTGGGTCGGTGGATATCCCTTCTGCTGATACAATGTGGCCCACATAGGTCGCAGACGTACGGCAGAACTTGCATTTGTCCAGGGACAGCTTAAGTCCCTCCTTTTGAAGTCGGTCCAACACCTTTAACAGCCACTCTTCATGCTCCTCCAGCGTCTTCCCGAACACTATAATGTCGTCCAGGTACACCAAGCATTCTTGCGGGTTCATGTCTCCCAGCATCTTTTCCATTAACCTCTGGAAGGTGGCCACATATCCCTTGCGGCATACGGGTGAACTGGTAGAACCCTAGCGGGCAGATGAAAGCGGTTCGCTCCTGCTCTTCCAGGTCCATGGGCACCTGATAATACCCCGACCTCAAGTCCAGCACGCTGAACCATTTACTTCCCGTCAAGGCGTTCAGAAGGTCCTCGATGCGTGGCAGTGTGTACTGATCAGGTACCGTGCGATTGTTCAGTGTCCTATAGTCTACGCAGAGACGTACGGTCCTATTCTTTTTGCAGGCCACCACGATAGGCGAGGCGTAGGGACTGCGTGATCCCTGAATGATACCGGCCTCCTCCATCTCGGCTAATAGTCTCCTCACCTCTTCTACATCTCGAGGGGCTATGTGGCGGGAACGTTCGTGGAATGGTGCGGTGTCGCTCAATCGAATGGTGGGACGGGCGCTGCGACTGCACCCCACATCCATATCATTTATGGAAAACACTTCCGGTCGCTCTTCCAGTTTGGTCTGCAGTCTTCTTCTCCACTCCTCCATCAATGGCGAGTCTCCGAAGTCAAACGCCAACCTTGAGGTTACGGCATGGGCGGTGGCCACCGGGCGTTCACCGGCCGTCTTCCCTTCCGAAGTTACTGGATAGATTCGACCCAACGGTTGTCGGTGGTCAATGCACATGAGGTACGGAGAAAGGTTTTGGACATATACCTGGTTCCAGGCCGGGATTTTCCCCGACCATTTCTTCACTGAAGCCATGTGTCGTGCTTTCCAAGGAGAATAATTGATCCTCTGGGCGTCTGGCCGGATAATGACAGGCGGCGACCATCATTCTTCCTTCCCTGGGAGGGATCTCGGTCAGCTCCCGCTCTTGACTGTACAGCATCCCGTACTCCTCTTTGGTCGCAATCCTACCACATGCTTCTTGTAGGGCGGGGCAAATGGCTAGCGCCCGCAATGGTAATTCACCCGCTTCCTGCAGGTACATGCGGATCACCGCTTGTACGATGTCGGTTTTTGTCCCCATGATTATGGGGGCGCTGGGGTGATCCTGGGGTTCTGGGCACACTAGCGCTTCCACCTCCATGGGATGATGCTTGCCGGTGTTCAACTGTGGAATGTCCAGATGTACCTTCACCACTCCATCAATAGGATAGTCTTCATGACTCAGTCCTCTCAACCTCAGGGAGTCTGCAGGTAGTAGCGGCAGCCAATGCAAATGTTGATCGTAAAAGGGTCAATACACTATGGTCACCTGGGACCCAGTATCCATCAACGCAGAGGCGTAGATGCCTTCAATCACCACCTTGAGTCCACAGATCCAGATGTAGACGTCTAAGGAAGTCAGATACCATCTCTCCTTCCCTCTGGGCCAGAGCATGAAATTTGGTCATCAGGGCAAATGCATCCATAGGAATCCCATATGCTTTAGTGAGGGAGTAAATGATGCCAGCCGTATCAGCGTCCGGGTGGTCATCTTGGTAACAGTGCACTATGTGGGACGCTGGGGGCCACAGGCATTCAATTATACGCTGCCTCCGGACGGCATCCGTGCAGGACCATTCAGGGAGTACCTGTTCCGTATGATCCAACCATTCTTCAAATCCGACTTCTCCCAGAGGGGTGGGTTTGTCGCCAGAGAACGCCTTCAGCTTCCGGTATTGGTGGGACTGTGTAGATTGGTGTATGGCTTCTGCTAGTACAGGGATGGACGCGTTATCAGCCAGACTGATTCCAGCAGGGGCATAAGCATCCAGTCTAGACATACTGCTTTTGCTTAGCGCCGGCCTAATAGCGGAAGGGGTGAATGAGGCGCCTAGACTTACGCCGGCAGGCCATCGGGGCTGCAGACTACTCTCAGGAGTACGGAAGGGAGTGGTCAGGGCTGTACTTGGCAGACCAGAGTAACCCTTCTGTGGCGTGGATGCAGCCAGGGGCTCGGTGTCGTCCACCAATACTAGCGGGCAATGAAGGCCCGGGGCCTCGGGTATGATTAATACTGAGGGAATAGCTGCAGGGCATATGTCCTGATCCGTGACGAATAATATTTTACGCCAATTCTGCCCCTGTCGTAGTAATGGTCTTATACTCGGGCAGTGTCCAAGAGCGGAAGCTTCCTGACTTGCTCAGTCACCGTCCCTAGGGAGAGGGTAGCGGGGACGTGTACCACAGCAAGGGCACGGTTCAAGGGAACTTCATGCCGCTGGGCCCACTTGCGCACCTCGGGCTGTGAGGGCACGAACATGGCGGACAAAAATAGTACAGGGTTGAGAAAAATTATGGGCACCCCAGGTCTGAGTATCTCAGCAGCGCCTCCAAATGTAGCCCTCTATCTGACACTCTAAAGAGACTATAGGTTACTTCACACACCTGTGACTCCAGGAGATCTGAGCCTCCGCTAGCTGGGAGCCTGGGGTAACACTTATGGCGCAGCGCCTCCACTTACCCAGGATCTCCGTTATGTGAGATTCCCCTGGGCAAGAAACAAATACACACACATGCTTTGAACAGTTTACTGTATTGCAATATAACCTTATTACTTTATCATTGGCATCAACACATAACATATAACCTATAACGCCTCTCACTTATACACTAACACAGCTAACTGATAATGTCTTTATAACGTTGGTGGCTCCGCCACGCTCCTAAGGAGTATTGTCCTTATAACAGTAGTGGCTCGGCCACGCTCTTCATGAGTATGTCTCTGTCCCATCACCGCGTGCCCCACACACCTTGTCCTTGTACTAATTAGGAAAGATTGCTCAGTACACTTAGGCCTTTGGCCACTTCACTAGCGTCCCCAAAGAGTTACGCCTAAGGCAGGATCAGCGCCTGTTGACCGGTGTTGATGCACTTGCTGTAAATACCTTCCGGTCACGGCGGTGACCGGTAACCACTTCGAAAAGGATCAGACGAATCAACGGCCTGCCTCCGGTGCCGCAATGTTCAGCTATCTGGTCTCAAACGTCTCGCAATCACCTTGCTCCACACACTGGTCCCTAACTGTCATACAGTAAGGGGAATGTTCTCTACCGCTATTGGGCGTCCCTGCAGCACAGCAACCTACTGTGACTCAGGGGATACTCTTAAGGGCCTGCGGGGATAGCAGTCCTATGCAGGCGGGTCACGGACCCCCTGCACTCACACTACCTCCTCCTGCACCTTCTGTATCCCTTCTGCCTAGCGTGGTCTCTCCCCCACGCTTCCCTTTCCTCCTTCCGTAATCCTAGCCTTCTCATTGGCTCCTGACTGCCCCAGAGCTCATGGGAGTTGTAGTCCACCGACAGAGCCTTTCCCTTATTGGTCCGTCGTTCGCGCGCTTACACTGCGCATGCGCGACCTCTCCGCTCTGTCAGTGCCCTCTATAAGGTTGCGCAATAATATGGTGGCGCCCTATACTGTCGGGCCGCCGCGGAACTTGCACTACCCCCTCCGGGCACACACTGCATCCATATGAGGTATTTAACACACCCCTACATACAGTATGTCTTTATTTATATAGCGCCATTAATGTACATAGCGCTTCACAGTAGTAATACACGGGGTAATCAAATAAATAACAGATAAACTAAATAACAGGTAATGGGAATAAGAACTTAAGACATAAAAGTAACATTAAGGAAGAGGAGTCCTTGCTCCAAGGAGCTTACAATCTAATTGGTAGGTAGGGAGAAGATATAGAGACAGTAGGAGGAAGTTCTGGTAAGTGCGTCTGCAGGGGACCAAGCTTTATGTATCCTGTGTCCAATATTATCCACAGTGCTAGTCATATGCTTCTTTAAGCAAGTGTGTCTTAAAGGTGGATAGAGAGGGTGCTAGTCGGGTATTGAGGGGAAGGGCATTCCAGAGGTGCAGGCAGTCAGCGAAAAAGGTTAAAGGCGGGAGAGGGCTTTAGATACAAAGGGGGTAGAAAGAAGGCATCCTTGAGAAGAACGCAAGAGTCAGGATGGTGCATAACGAGAAATTAGGGCTGAGATGTAAGGAGGGGCAGAAGTGTTTAAGGCTTTTAAAGTGAGGGGGAGAATTGAGTGTGAGATGCGGGATTTGATCAGAAGCCAGGAGAGGGATTTCATGAGGGGAGACGCGGAGACAGATTTAGGAAAGAGCAGAGCGATTCTGGCAGCAGCGTTTAGGATAGATTGTAAGGGAGACAGGTGAGAGGTAGGAAGGCCGGACAGCAGGAGGTTACAGTAATCAAGACAGGAGAGAATGAGGGCCTGAGTCAGAGTTTTAGCAGTCGAGCAACAGAGGAAAGGGCATATCTTTGTGATATTGCGGAGGAAAAAGCGACAGGTTTTAGAAACGTTTTGAATGTGAGAGAGGGGTCAAGTGTTAGGTCACCTTGAAAGAGTGTGTACAGGGAAAAGAGAAGAGGTCCCAGGACAGAGCCCTGGGGTACCCCCACAGAGAGATCAATAGAGGAGGAGGAGGTGTTAGCAGAAGAAACAGTGAAAGTACGATGGAAGAGGTAGGGGGAGATCCAGGATAGAGCTTTTTTTCCGAATACCAATAGTATGGAGAATGTGAAGGTCCTGTTATAACCATGGATGATCCTAAGATTCCCACAGCAAAGCCTTACCCCTCCCTCCCTATTTTCCCCATAGTACCCCATGCAACCTCTGAATCCGGGATTCCCACTCCTCAGAATATACTGTCTCTCACTGACTCTCACAGTATTTGAGGTATCCGCTACAGACTGCATGGCTGCTACTACGATCTCAGGGTTATCTCTCTTGGAACCTTCTGTAGTACCTGTTTCTCCAACAGATTCAAAGGACCCAGTGTTCAAAACTGAGTTATACTTCTCTGATTCTTCCACAATATTTGGGGTACCTACTACAGATTGCTCTACTTCTGCCGCAAACTCAGGCTTACCTTCTAGTGAGGTTTCGCTAGTACGTAATGTATCTACTGCTTCAAAGGACCCTATGTTCGAAACAGAGGTATTCAGTACTGTCTCTCCTACAGTATCGCGTGAAGCCTCTGACTCTGGGACTTCCACTCCTCAGCCAAGTTCGTGTTGTCCTGATCCTTCCTCTGTGCTTGAAGTACCCAGTTTTAAATCCAAGACTTCTGTTTCTAAGTCAGGTTTACCGCTCACATTGCTTCCTGCTGTACCGTATAAAGTCCGTAAGGATCCAAGCTTTCTCACTTTGCTAGCAGATCCTATGCCCGCAGGGCCCTGTGTGGTGCCTGAAGTGTTTCCTCTGGATTTCATGTTGCCCTCGCCAAAGATTGAAACACCCCTGTTGGACCTCTTTGTCTTGCCTGTGGTGTCCGTTCCTGTTTCTTGTGCTCCCACGGTGGACACAGGCTTGCTTTTCTCTGCTTGTTCTTTGGTGCCTACTGCACCCTTCCCGGATGTCCAGACTTTGGACCTGATGCTCCCTAAACCTCAGATGCCCAGGAATGCTGGCCTCCTATCGTTTGTCAGTGCCATGGCAGGAAACTACATAAACTCTACTACTGTCACACTCGACTTGATGGGTTAACGGGCCTGGACTGTATCAAAAGAATTATATCAGTATCTTTCAGTGAACCCACCCACCCTCTACCCTCGCTAACCACTGCCCAGTTTTCCTTGGGAGTAATAGCTTCTCACAAACTTCTACGTACCCATTTGAGCAATGCCATTGCTCTTCCAGGATGTACCCCTACCACAACCGACCAACAATCACTCCTGTCTTGTCTTGTACTCTGGGACTAGCGCTGACTACCGGGCACCTGTCTTGTGTCTCTCGGACATTCCTGTTCTTGCAAAGCTCTGGATTTCCAAATCATTTTATGATGCTTTCTGCGCGTCAAGAATCGCAGTACCACTACTCTCATGTCTAAAGATGGTACTCGCCAATGAACTGCTGGATTATGGTTCTACTTCCCGCCTAAGACAGTTCACAAACAATTCCTTGCCCCCCAGATCTATGAGTGAACCTGTTCGCCCGGAGTTCTCACCGATGGTACTCGCCAATGAACTGCTGGATTACGGGTCTACATCCCGCCTAATGCTAATCAGGAACAATTCTATGTCCCACAGATCTATGAGTGAACCTGTTTGCCCGGCGTTCTCACCTAAATGGGGGGGGGGGGAGAGTGAGGTTCTGTAAGGAATCCGTTCCTGGTTTTGGCTGGAGCTCACTCTTGCAGAGTTGGTGAGCTCTCAGAACAGACCTTCCCTTGGATTTGCAAGCACTCACCTGTGCTTGCAATCACTGCAGCTCTGCTCCTATTCGCTAGCTATACTATATAGAGCCAGCCCCTCCCCCAAGGAAGTTGCTGAGCATAATCCCAAAGTACCTTAGGATGTAAATGTGTTTGGCCACAAGCTACTTTGTCTTAGCCTCCTAGTTCCTGGGGCCTGCTGTATATCTCCATTGCAGAGGCTGTGTCCTGGTTCCTGTGCTGAAGCGCTGGATCCCCAGCGCAATCCTTCAGCTTCCTGTTCCCTGAGGCCTGCTGCCTTCTCTCCCTACAGAGGTCTTGTTCCTGGGGCCTGCTGTATATTTCCATTGCAGAGGCCGTGTCCTGGTTCCTTTGCTAAAGTGCTGTCTCTGCAGCGCTAACCTTCAGCTTCCTGATTCATGAGGCCTGCTGCATTCCTGCCTTGCAGAGGCCTTCGTTATGGGCTGCTCCCACTCCTCGCGCAGAGGCCATTCCCGCAGTGCTGCTGCTACGCTGAAGTGCTGCGTACCTGATTCCTTGTTGCCGAACTCCAACCTGGATACCGTCTCCAACCCTGACCCTGGCATGTCAATGGATTACTCTACCGTCTCCAACCCTGACCCTGCTACGATTGACGACGGACTGTGCAATCCTGAACCGGCTTCATGGTCTAAGGTTGGTGTATTCACATCCCCAACTCAGCCCCGCGGTCCGGTCCCGGTTTGTGGCGTGCACGTCCGTTACATCTGCGCAGCGAATCTACCCGAGAGTCACCCTTTTTCATTAACTACGGATTCCACCCATCCCGCCTACCGATGTCCACATCTTCTGAGGTACCGGCTGTGGATAACAGAATTAATCTTCTATAGAAGTCATGGAAAGGGATCCAGGAAAATCTTAGGACTGTAACAGCCAGACAGAAACTCCAGGCGGTCCGTCACTGGCGCAAGATCCAGGAATTTAGTCCAGGAGATTAGGTGTGGTTATCATCAAAAGATATACGTCTCAAGGTGCCCACGCTCAAACTGGCACCCAAGTTCCTTGGACCCTATTCCATAATAGAGAAGGTCAATCCAGTGGCTTATCGCCTATGTCTTCCCCCGTCAATGAGGATCCCCTCTGTCTTTTATGTTTCTCTCCTGAAACCTGCTTTCCAGAGCTCCCGCTTTGCCTATTGTTTCTCACCTCCAGCTCCCCTCCTCGTACAAGGGCAACAGGAATACGAAATTCAGTCCATCGTGGATTCCAGGATCTCTAGGGGATCTATACAGTATCTGGTCCACTGGAAGGGTTTTGGACCGGAGGAACGCTCCTAGGTCCCTCACCACCATCTTCATGCTCCCAGACTCGTATGGGCTTTTCATCAGAAATATCCTCTTAAGCCTGCCTGGAGTCGCCCGGAGGTCGCTCCTGAAGAGGGGGTACTGTAAGGATCGGGGAGTCACGCCACCCTCGGCGTGATCCCCACCTCACCTCCGCTCCCACCGCTGGTAAAACGCCGCTCCGTTGGGGACCGCGCAGTAGGCAGCTCGCACAAACGCACCCCGCTACAGGCTTTATGCATCTACTGCTGGTTTGCGTTCTCACGCTGATGTCGGGGGCGCTCGGCACATGTTCCGCGCACACAGGTTCCTCCTCAGAAATGATCAGGAATACTCATCCCACCTGATTCCTGCTCCGGATTCACCAACCACGTCCCTCGCTGCTGACACACCTCCACGCTGCAGGTTTCTCATTGGTTGCTCGCTCCTACTTATGCTCAGCTTCCCCACTGGCAAATTGGCTGAGCATAATTCAATGTTCTGTTGTGTTCATTGCTTCCTAGCCTCGCAGTCTTGTCCTCTTTTTTGCAACTCTCTGTTATTGACCCGGCTTGTTTTAGACTCCGCTCTTCTGTACTCCTGAGCCCGGCTATCTACGACAATCTGCACCTCTCCAACTCTGACCTCAGCATCCGTACAACTATTCTCCTCTCTCCAAACCAGACCCCGGTTAACAGTACCTGCAACGATCCGTATCTCTCCAACCCAGTCCTGGCTACCTTGACCAACCTACACTCCAGACACGCCCACGCGGCTGTGGGTTGTGTTTATATCCCTCCCCACCTCGGCCCCGCAGTCACGCCTTGTTTGTGGTGAGCACATTGTGACAGTACCTCATCCCATCACGTGCACCAACAAACACTCAGCGCTGTACCACACATTAGGTGGGGGTATTAACTCTGTGGACACCAGGGTGGTTGGGTGCCCAGGGGCACCCTAGTACTTGGGGGGGTAAACCCAGCGAGGGTAAGGACATGGTGCAAAGGGAATCACGGTGAAAGGGTACGGCCCTGCGAGGCTTGTATGTTTTGGAGTGTGACATTATTCTGTGCAGTAAAACTATTATACTTACACCAGTGTGTTTGTTGCATGGGGTTTGTGTAACAGGGCAATTCCACATAGTAGAATCCCGTACAGGTGGAGGCGCTACCGATCATCAACTCGAGTACACTCCAGGTTCCCAGCAGCGGAGGCTCATGTTTCCTGTGAGCCACAGGTATCGCACCGCACCCCACACACCGTAGCCACACATCTCCCAGGGGGTGGGGGAAAGTGTGCTACAGTTACAATGATTCTTCCGGTGCTAGAAGGTGTTTTATGGCATTAGAGCACTTAATAAATATGGGCCTTAATCATTTCAATGTTTCTAGAATCAGATTCCTGGATTTTTCAAGCTTATTAATAAAATTAATTGGTCACTGCACATTACATTACTGTAGCAACATTTCTGTCTCATCGTGCATTTCTGTTGGCTCGTCCAGTACTACAATTCAAATGCTTGGTGTTACTATACATTATTTTATTTCTATACTTTGTTAGTAATGTAAAACTTTTTGGCAATCAAGTTTTGGAAACAATACAGTGATTTTTGTTATTGTTGTTTTAAACCAGCTCATAGGTCTATTTTGATTTGGGCAGTTCTAGCGATTATTACTTGTATTTTGTCCATTCACTTGAATGTGTGAACTAGAGCAGGGGTGCGCATTCTGGGGGTGCGCCCTCCAGGGAAGGTGCAAGATTTTTGGGGGTGGGGGGTGCGGTGGTTACAAAGGCCCCGCACTTCCCCGAAGACATTTAAATTAAATGTTGGGGATCGTGCGTGGCCTCTGTAACTTCACTTACCTTGGCTTTCAGCAATGCATCGCCATGGCAACCCGGCAATCGTGTTGCCATGGCAACGTGACATCACATGAACCCGCCACGTCATTTGATGCCAGAGCCGAGCAGGGGAGAGGGCGCGAGCAGGGGGGGGGGAGAGCAGGCTGGGGCGTGCAGGGAGAAAAGTTTGTGCACCCCTGAACTAGAGAACCCTGTGGTATCTAAACCTTAGTTTGAGTGAAGGAGGCACACTATATCCCTTTATTGACCTTGTTTAATCATCCTCATTTTTACAGAGGCCTATGTAGTAAATGATTCAATAATATTACAAGGTACAGAAGATGCATGTGTAATTATTGTCAATTTCACGTGAATTTCTTGACTAAAAACTTTAATAGCATTACTAAAATGTGCTTTTAATTTAAAAGACCCAATTAGTACTGTTGTCCCACTGAGTTTCTTCAATGCTACATCACAGTGGAATACACAATCATATATAAAATATTAAAGAACTGGGAAAAATACACAAAATTAAGAAATAACTGTTACATTATTAGTTTTACCTCTAGTAAATTAATTGTGTGCCTTTCCATCTGTTCTTTCCTCTGCTTCATATTACCAGTCTACATGATAAATATGCTTACAACGCACATTAGAAAACATGCTGAACTGTAACTAGACCTTAGGGCTATCCTGACTGATCTGGGAATTCACTTAAAACAGATGTAATTAAACTTTAAACAAAATAGAAACTCCCCTGGCAAAATATACACATGCAATGCTTGTAAGCTGACTTTAAGCTTAGTAACAGGCTCT
Source organism: Ascaphus truei (assembly GCF_040206685.1). Taxonomy (NCBI): domain Eukaryota; kingdom Metazoa; phylum Chordata; class Amphibia; order Anura; family Ascaphidae; genus Ascaphus; species Ascaphus truei. The sequence continues at coordinate 237,130,237 of NC_134485.1, read as the reverse complement.
AATAACTTCTGCCAGCGTTAGAAAGCAGAATGTTGGCGCAAAGTTGGGGTATCTTTAAGTGGGGGTGGGGGTGGGGGTGGGGAGAGCTTTTTCATGCTTGGGCAATTACATAATACAAGCTTCCTATTCAGAATACAGCAGCTACTAATACATGTCATTATTTTGTTCTTGCTATCCCAAACTAAGGCTGCGTCCATAGTCAGCGCGACAGCGCGCAACGCAAACAAAAATCCGTAAGTCAATAGGGATGGCTACCCAACAGTTATAAGTAACTAGCACAGGATGTTACAGTTCAATTTCATTTTGGGGAAACTAAAGCATGAATGGGATATACGTTAAAGGGAAGTACAAGATTTATTAAAGACGTTTCACATAACCCCAGTAGCATTCAGCTAACTCTCCCACTCTCATATAATGCTGCTCTTTGGGCTTGTTTTGCAGCTGGGAAACTTTGATAACTAACCCCCCACCCCCTTGACTGTAATATAAGTACTCCCCAAAGAGATGATCCTCTGGCACTTTCACAGAGCGAAATTCCCAGCAGAAAATGTTACAGCAGCCACATGGAATGTACGACTAAAGGAAATTGTAAGAGTCTGAAAAAAAAAACACAAAACAAAAACTGGCAGCTAGGGAATAGGTTTCAGTTATTGCTTGCTACACTTTAATGCTCTCGCTGAGAGAAAAAGGAATTGTTATAGTTCCTTCTACTCTGTTCTTGACTTGATATAACAATAATGAGTTCTTAGTAATATATACAGTATGTATTATGTATGGCAAATTATTTAAAGCAACTCTCTGCGGAAGTGCATTGAAGTCCCCCAGCTGCAAACCAGTAATGGGCTCAGTGAGTTGAGGCACTGACTGAAAACAATATGAAGACAAATGGCAAGCGCCCCCTGCAGGAATATGTGTTGGGCGTTCCATAATGGGTCACAGAGCAAGTCCGGAGGTAGTTGTTTGTGTCAGAACGCTGGCAAGGATGTGTAAAGTGCCCAGCAAAAGGGGAGGCAGGGAGAGTGGCCCAGACCCTTGAGAAGAAGCCAGCAGTAGGTCTGGGGCTCCATGGAGTCATTCAGCCCTCCCATTGGCCCAAAATTGGAACCCCTCTAAGAAGCGCTTTAAAGGGCTATAGGTTAGGTTCAGGGAATAAATATTCGGCCCACAGAATCATCAGTTACTCAATTGCTGAAGACATAATCATAGGCTCTTTAGTTCATCATCTGGGGCAGAGGACCAGGTCTATTTGTTTTTAAATAACTTTTCGAGGCAATTTATCAAGCAATTTGATTCACCTGTTATCAATTAAAAACATTAAAATGTCAGTTTTGCAAGAGGGGTTTATTTTACAAGGATTTTTTCACCATTTATAAAAAAAAAAAAAAATGACAGCCCAGAGCGACAATTTATTGCAGCAGCTGATGAGCATGGGTAATGAAAACTGGGAGAGCTGGATCAGAGCACTGCTGAAAGGGGGAGCGGGGTCATTATCCCAGGCACGATTGAGGCAGAAGACATAAAAGGCAGCAAGCGCATGATGGCAAAGAGCCCAAAGCCAAGCGATGAAAATCCTATCCAAGCGAGAGGGGACTACCAAACCAAACTTGGTCACATCCCAGCAGGAGATACAGAACTACTAACCCAGGAGTACAACATAGCCATACTCATGAGTAGAGTGGGGATACCATCTGAAGACAAAGTAAAAGATCTGCCAGACCCTCTTAAGCTTTACAGTAAGGTAAGAAAAGAAGGACAGAGGCAGGGCAAGACCAGAGACCCCAGGAAAGGGGGGAATACGGTGGTATCACAGCTGGCAATGTATGCAATAATGAAGGTGTACTATAGACAATTATAAGCGGAGTGGAGAAGAGGACTCCATAATCAATAGTGGTATCGGGGGAAAAAAAACCTAAACTTTCTGGCAGACAAGACAGAATTGGTTAAAATACTGAGTAAAATGGGAGTAGTAGTAGCACTCATGCAATCCCCACAAGAGGAAGTTTTGAATGCCAGGGTGCGAATGAACCTGCAAAGATGCGTGGACTGCAAGTATAGCTATCGCTGACTCTTCTTCTGGGCCGGCACAACAGGTTTCAAAGCTTATTTTGGGGATGGGGGCAAAGGCTTTGCAATACATAGGGGCCTATTCAGATACCGTAGCTTCGATAAGTGACTTAACGCTTGTTAAGTGCACCTCTCAAGCGATCTTGCAGGTGTAGCTATTCTCAAAGCTTTGATAACATGTCAAAATTGCTTGAAAACGGCTTTTTAGCCAACGTTACCATTCTGGCTCAGAAAAAACGAACGGTAGCTCGATATGCACATCGCACATTAAACATGCATTTGTTTTTTCCACCACCTAAAGGGTGTCGAGATCGGAATTGCAATGTGCATATGAATGAGTGTATTTTATTTTTACTACATAGGATTGAAGCCGGGGGTCTCCCAAGCTGTCCTGCATTAAGATTGGCTCCGGAGACCCACTGCTTCAATCCTAGGTAATAAAAATAAAATTACAGCCTACAGTAGCTTCATTACCTTGGTGTCTAATGGCTAAGGTAACGAAGAGGTTAAATAGCAGTAGCCGGGTTGTTGGTGGTTGAGAGGGTGGGTGAAACATGTAGCTGACCCAGGGTGGGTAGTTAGACCTCCCATGAGGGTTTCAGGGTGGTGTAACCCATTCATTGCCTTAGCGGTTACTACCCACTACCCACCCGTGAGGCATTGACACCCATATTTGCCCCAGGGTGGGTGTACCTGCGGTCTGGATCCTAAACGAGTATGAATAGTAGGGTCTGGTTCCATGGTAAGGGTAGGGTGGGGCAGTTTAGTTGAGGCCACACTTCCAAGGTCTGGACAGGAGACAGGTGGAGTAATTAATGTCCAGGTTCCAAGGTCTGGGCATGCAAGAAGCAAGGGAGTACAAAAGCCAGCAGACAGGGATCAAAAACAGGCAAAACAGTAGACAGGAGTCACAGTAGGAGAAAAGGCACCGAATACTTTACACAGGCGAGGATTGAGTGAGAATGAAAGTCTTGCAGGTGCAATCAATTGCTCTTTCAAGCCGAGACTGACTTCCTGAATAGGCGGCCATGTTTGTACAGCCAGTGAGTTCAGGAGGCATCCATGTTGGAAATACGAATACCCACAATCTCCTTAAAAATACCTTATCCCCTTGGAGAGGGATTATAAGAATTCCAGTGCTAGACAGTGGGAGATAGACCTCTGAAACTAATTAGAATCACAGAAGTCGGTCGAGATATGAAAAATATCAATTAATAAGACCATCAAGGAGAATAGCTACAAGCTACTGTATAGATGGTATTTAACATCCAAGAGGCTGCACAAAATCAACAGACATAACTCTAACCTTTGCTTTAGGTGCTGTGGGATGCAGCCCTATGGAAATGTGTCCATACTCAGATCTTCCAGGTGCAAGGATTGATGGCACACCTAGACCCCTGGTCACCCATGTTAAATAAGCCCAACGAGACTTTGTCTCACACATCTTCTCATCTACAGTACGTGCTGCTGTATGGAGGAAGCCTGTACCCGAGATAAAGGTCATTAAGCACAAGATCTAGCATATATGACAATATGAGAAACAAACTGCTTTCCTCAAAAAACATATACAACAATCTGGTACCCCTGGATCAGGCAGAAGGGCAGTAAGCTTGGTGATTCAGAAAGCACATTAAGCTCTATTGTCTGGGCGGAAACAAGCAAGTGGAGGCAGCTCCGCTCCCCTCCTTTTTTATCCTCTCCTTCTCTCCCTTTATTTTCCTCTCCCTCCTTCCTTTATCCCTCTCTTTACTTTTACTCTTTCCCTTCTCTCTGCTCGCTCTCTCACTCATCACTCCCCCCAAACCCCTGTTCCGGAACAAATGAGTAAGCAACCTCAGCTCAATTTTACTGTACTGTAAGGTGACATTACCATTTACCAATGCCCCCACCCTAATCCCCACCCTCCTTTTTGTATCCCCACTCCTCAAATGTTAAACATAAGTATATTTGTAATGCAACTGCATTCATCCCTTCCCCCCACTCTTATTTTCTGTACCCCATCCCTTATCCCCAATTTTATGTTCAATCCTAATGAAAAACTTTAATAAAATTTGAGTTATTAGAAAAAAAAAATTTTTTAATTAAGAAAACATTTTCAAGAGATGGCATTAAAATTTGCCATCACCCTAGCCGGAGGCATACTCCTCATAACATTCCTGAGTATGGCAGTCCAGGTTACCTACAGAAAAGATGGACACCTGGAGGGATGACATTGAAGCAAATGCCATCAAAAACCTGATGAAGTGGCCACATAGCCGCTTTGGATGTTTAGTTTGCTTTGAGACATTGTACTGAGACCTGTGCCTACACTAAAAAGTGAAACAAACGCACCAACGCGTTTCATCCCGTAGGACTTTGTCAAGGTCACCTTGACAAAGTCCTACAAGATGAAACGCGTTGATGCGTTTGTTTCTTGCACTTTTTGTGAGCTGATGGATTAAATACCTTCTACTTTTATCTTGAAGTTGCCCTATTATTATTGGAAAAATCCTCTTTCTTGCTGCTGTGCTCCGTTGCTCCGCACTACTTCTCGTTGACTCTACTTTGCAGGATTGCACGCTCCAGAATACTGCAACACGGGACTCATTTTGGCTACGGCCAGGGGCAGGTAATGGGCTTTAGTCCTTATATGTTTACCTTGTATCCTACAATAGGGGATGTTTTAGCTTTGAGAGGGGTTCATATACAAAGGCCATTTGTTGTGGTGTTCAAGTGGACACCGCTAGGTCATTTGTCCCTCTATTCATCTTTATGGACATTTATTCTATGGATGGTTTGCAGTGTGTTTATGCTTTAATGATGCCTATGAGGAAAAATATGTGCAGTGCACACACTTATATTTGAGCACCATTTGTCTTCAATTCTTCTCCTTCACTGATGTGGACTGTCTTCTTTAGAAATTGCTGTTTGAGAGGACGTCGACGTAACTGGGTATACGTCATTGGAGGCGCGTCAGCTGCTTTGAGGTTCCCTCTGCTCAGGCAGGCAGCCCAGATACTCAGTTAGTAAGTGGAGATCTTCTGCCGGAGGAGACATGAATAGCCCCTGAGAAGGATTTGCTCCAGACAGAGGCCAATACTGCTGCCGGGGACGACTACATGGTGAGGTGGTTTCTTCCATCTATCCTTCACCACCTTCCAGGGAGGACATTCCCTGCTGCCCTCACACTACCTGGTTGATCTGGACCGTGAAGCTACGAATCGTGGCTCCAATCTGGTTGCAACGGTTTTTAATCCACTGCTTTTATATTTCTCTTTTTTGTATGTGCATAACTTACCACTGCATATTGCTTATATACCTAATACATTTTACTCTATATACTGCACCAGGAGAGGTTTTGCGCTTTTTCTCTGTTCCCTTAGCTTTGGGTGCCCTCTCCTCTCATTGTATACAGCAGCATACTCTCTCCTATTCCCTAAGGGAAGTCATTTGTCACATAATTACATTTTTATTTGCACATATAAGCATTTTTTCGTTTTCACTTTTAGCCTATGTATTGCACTTTCTTAGTATTTATGTATATCACACTTTGGTTGTCTTGTTGACTTTATATTTTCACCTTGTACACGTCTTATATTATTAGATATACACACTTTGTGCGCTTTTGACCTTGTGTTTTGCACTTTAACTGGGTACTTCAATTTCGCATGCAGGATACTGCTGTTGGATAGTGCATTTTGTAGGAAACTTGAGAAAGCAACAGCAGAAGTAAATAAAGTGCACCATAGGATAAGGGTTATTAACAACATGAGGGCTGACTTTCCTGGTTTTCTCGTGTGAACTGCCGGCGCAGGAATGTAGGGATATCCCTAGGGGTCTTGGCAGGCTCTTTGGGGCGTCCTGTGCCTGACATCTTCAAAATGATTAGACATTTCTATCAGTGGGCGTTAAATTGTTGCTCTTAGTTAACCCGGTATAAACAAAGTGAGGGAGGTGTGGAAGAAGCCTAAAGAAATAGTCTTATACATAGCTGTCTCCATCTTTCCTCCTCTTTCCCCCTCTCTGGATGTCTCTATGAAAAAAATGTTGTGTCTGATCATTTAAGAGGTACAGTAAATAAATATTATTTATTTGACACCTGAACAATTGCCCACCACTGAAATCAGTTAAACTATAAAAACCATCTGCTGGACACATACTCAATAGTAATTAAAATAATTAAAGCCCACAAAACGGTGAAATGTGATTCTATTGGCTGCCCACAGCTTTACCGCAGTGCTCAGTGTTCCTGCAGGAGGAATCTCGCGCCTTGTCACGGTACCAAAGACAAGTCTTGCTACATACAGTATGTAGCTTTCTACCCTATAATCTCTTCTATTCTGTTGCTAAAGTCATCTCACTATTTCCCAGATTTGTCCCTGCTTTCCCTCTTCTGACATCCGTTTACCAGACTCCCATTCAATTGTGCTTTAACTATAAAATATTTTCCTTTCCTTCACTGGATACAGTAATCTCAGCTGTAACCTCGGGCAAGGTCCCGGATTTTCTTATGCACGCTACTCAAACTTGTCTCCTTTCTATCCTTCTAGTATATACTGCTTGTTTATGCATGAAACCAGTAATCAGATGCATATTCTCTGTGGTCAGGACCCCCCTGGGTCCTGCTCGACCAGCAGTGGAGACTGGAGAGGTGCGCGGGTGCGTCCGGCGGGTGCTGGGAGTGTGCGGGGCCGCTGCAGGCTGGTAGAGAGGCGATCCGTTCGCCAGAGCTCCTCGGCACAGGCAGTGGCCATCTTGGCACACCCCACGCATGCGCAGAGCATCACATAGCGGCGGCCCATACAACAAGGGCTCTGCATGGGGAACTGCAACCCCCAGCAGCAACTGGGGCTGCAGGACCAAGTGGCTACGCTTAGCCAACAGGGCTGCCCGGAATCCCTGCTGAGGAGAGTTGATACATTTGGCGCATTAGAAGCCACGGCAGTCGGAGCTGGGACACTGAAGGGTAAGGGTGTATGTGCAGGGTGTCTGTGGCCCCTGCACTAGGCCAGAGACCCCCTATTAGGCCCCAGCTAGGCCACAACTCCCTTGTAAGCTTGTGGCTGCTACAGGGACAGGCCCCTTAGACAGGGACACTGCCCCATTAGCTGATCAGTGTCAGGGACACAGCTGAAGACACTACACAGCATCAGTGGCCTGTGGCCTGGGACCAGACCACCACCGCATGTAGAGACAATTAAGGTGGGACCCTCCAGCAGGATACCGCCCCACGTGGAGGCGGACTCATTGCTGACGGAGACGGCGTGGGACTGGTTGGACCCCTGTGTTCTGTTGGCGCTACCGTGTGTTGGAGCACCCGGCAGGTATCACACCTTCTACAAGTGCACCAACTATATCGCTGTGGGCAGCGCTGTCACACACTTCCAGGTGGGTTGGCTATTGTGGAAACCAGGTTGGGTAGGTGCCCAGAGCACTTATGTTCATTGGGGGACACTCTCACCGGGGTCCGGACTAAGTAGATGGACAGTGTGATACGATGTGTGGGTAAAGCCGTGCCAGGCCTGAGTATACATATTATAGTGTTATCATTTGCATGTCAGTAAACCTGTTATAATATACGCTGTGTGTAATTATTGCATTGGGTCCTGTGAAGGGGTTATCCAGCGATTTCAGGATCCCTCACAGGTGGAGGCGCTGTCACCGGACGATCCAGGTGCACCCCAGGATCTCAGCAGTGGAAGTTCAGGCCTTCTGTGAGCCGCAGGTAAAGCACCACACACACTTAGTAGCCGCCACATCTCCCATAGGGTGGGGGAAACAGCGCTACATCTCTAAATTAAGACGTGGTGTAAAATGTACACATGACAATATAAAATTTTATAGACAGCTTCCCCTATTCCTGCTATGACTCCAATATCATTGTTAATTTCAGGCTTCACAGATTTTTAGGCAGACAGATTCAGTAATAGACGCTGGAAGGTGAAGGGGAATGACAAAGAGAAATCATATGCCTTCAAAACTCACAAACTAAAAATAATTTTAGCTTATTTCAGATTAACTTTTTCTGTCAGTGACAAATACATGTGCACATACATCAGTGGGTGAACATATTGTTATTGAAAAGTTTCAGAGAGGGAATATCCCGAGATATTTGACTGCTGACTGAGATCAAATGTCAAACGCCGGGAGAAAAACGGGCACAGCTAAATTTGTTGAGCTCTGGGTGGATTCCAACTGTAGACAATGCAGAGGGACCATAGCGAGATGGAAGAGGAGAGGCAAGAGCACGCCCTACCCAGCTCCTCTCCTGACCTCGTATGGACCAGAAACCCCTGGTGGACTCCCAAGCAGCACACGGTGAGTGTACACCCTGCTTGCTGATAGCTCATGTGGTGCTTGCTGTGGAAACTGGAGAGCAAGATAGGGACAATCCCCCAACTTCTCCCTTGTCCCCATGTCACTTCAAATATATGTGTAATGGGTAGTGAGTTTGGGTTTTGAGCTTGCAGGGACTCTGCGTGTGTTTTTAAATGTAAGTTTGAAACAACTATTGAGGTTTTGTGACCCCTCCTCCCTTGGTTTTAAGCTCACCCACTCAACTTTAATTGGCAAGTTCTGATGTATACCTGTGATGACAAGTCTACTGAGAGACTTCTTCCTTCAGTAGAGAGGTTGCAAGCTTATCATGTTTGGTGGAAGAATTGACTAATGACCCTTACTTATGAGAAGAATAACAGTGGCACAGGGAGCTACTGTGGGGCTGGAGTCCAGAGGCTGAGGCAGGCAAGCAGGTGGCTAGTGAGTGTCCTTGGACAAGCCGAAGACGGGGTAGGAGGCAGAGAATCAAAGTCGCTGTAACAAAACAAAGATCAAGGCGGGCGGCAATGGATCAGAGTCGGGGTCACAAGCGAAGATCAAGGCAGGAGGCAAGAAGGAATGGTGGTCAGAAACAAACAGAGGTGAGGCTGGAGAGAGACAGACAATGGTAGTCAATAAGCAGGCAAAAGATCTGGTAACAACAACAACAGCAAAATATCCCAGTGAGGCAACATGCTAGTCTACGGGCAGAACCAATAAACAGGCCCTGATGGACAGCAAGGGGAGGTTTATAAAGGACTCACTGGAGGTAAGGGACATGTGCAGGTAATCAGGCAATCAGAGTCTGAAGAGCGTTTGTCTGTAGGATAATAGCAACAGCACAGAAGCAGTTCTGGCTGGAAACAAGAAAGTCACAAGTTCAATCCCTGTCAGGGACACTCCTGATGATCAGATAGTATTTAACTTAATAATTTGTGATGTTGGATGTAGCATTGGGCTCTTTTGTTGTATTAGGTCAGTACCCAGTAGCACTCCTATTGATACAAATATATATGTAACCCCCTGTGGGTACAAGCACAGGATGCTGCCCGCTAGCAGGTAAAACTCTATTTTAAGCCAGTAACAGGGCTGATGAAGGCGGAGGCAATATGAGAGGAATGAACCTTAAGTGCTGGGGGCAGCCATTTTGGAGATCAGACCTGCAAGGAGCTGAGAGAGTAAGGCTGTATCCTGAGCTGTCAGCACAGAAAGAAGCAGAACAGGAGAGTTGATCTGAGAGTGAACTGTCAGCACAATACAGGAGACAGACAACTGAAGGAGTAGATCCCCCTGCATTCAGAGGAAAGTGTACAACATTCTGATCAAAGAGCTCCAATGAAACACTAGTGTCACATAGCCATGCCTGATCACCCAGGATTGGGATGCTGGGACTGTGACTTTAACACACACATACTTGAAGCGCTGGGTTATGCTGGGAGGTTAGCAATAGTGTTGTGTATATTATGTAGTGATCCTAATGATAAGGATCACGTGAGTATCAATAATATGTGTCTTTTACTGTACCTGTTCCATGTATTCATAAAAATGTTATAGATATCCTGGTGTGGTGTCATCTTTTTGCTGGCTCCACACACGTGTGATGGTTACTAACATTGTACGGACTCAAGGCCCCCACTTCATAGACTGAGGTATAGTCATTTCCCAGAATCCCTTGCTGCAGTAGAAACACTGTATGCTAGGTGATAATGGTAAAAGGCAGGGTTGCAAACCTGTCTAAGACATGTATGCTCACAAGTGAGCTTTTTATTTGCTATTCACCCACCATAACTTAAAATATGTATGATATAGATATATATATATATGATATATATGTGTATGATATATAAACCCTGAGGAAGGGCCCGTTTGTGGGTCCGAAACGTTGGTGATTTGTGTCATTTTTTCTACAATATATGTTTATTTCTTACAAACCTGAGTGCTGTCTGCTGATTCCCGTGCGAACGGTATCATATAAACATACTTCTACTTATTATGGGACATGCACCTACCTAAAATGAGCTATATTGGAGTGCCAGCTGTTCATCTTTATATATATATATATATATATATATATATATATATATATATATATATATATATATATATATATATATATATATATATATATATATATATATACACACACACACACACACACACACACACACACAAACACACACACATCCAGTATGTGTGGGAGATGAGTGATACAATGGCCTCTGACAGAGACTACCACAGTTGTCTGCTGCAGCCGCAATGTAGGATACAACTAATGAGCCTTTCAATTAGCTCCTACGTGGTTTTCAGTGAGTCACCATTTCCAAAATTGGATTTGTAATAGGATCCTTGGTGAAGTCTGGATTTTACACTGCCAGTTCCCATGTACATTGGGGCCATCATGTTTCTGATTACGGTGTCTTTTAAGATGACTGACACCGCGGTCAACTCTTGTGAGCACCGCTGACATATTTGAAATAAGTGATACCGCAGCCTGCGTCGGAGACTGTCACAGATACTGTATCTATGCTATAGCCGTGGCACAGGATACAAGTATTCGAGCTTCCTGACTAGCTCCTACGTGTTTTGAGTGATGCCCCCCTGAATTTACAGTGTTTCTGAATGTTTTAATCTCTTTGTTTGTATTGAGATAAGAACTTTATAGACATTGTGACTATCAGGGTATTGTGTTCATCCATCATAGACACTTACAAATGTTGGGAGCTTGTCTTCAAATTGCATCTTACTGCACCTGTTTATTAATACATACTTTGTGGGCTAATGTTTCTCTAACTAGGATTACCTTTTTGATATGAGCGACACCATGGCCAACCCTCTCTGAGTGCTCCTGGTAGGTGCTATGACTACTTGGTATAGAATGACAAGTCATCTACTTTTCTCCAATAGGCTTAATGGTAATATTACATTTTTGATCGACTGTCAGCATTAGTGAAGAATGTAGTTAAAATGACCCAGAGCTTACCCATGTAGCCATTAAATAACTACATTATTGGAGGTTGCTACTTAGTTTCATCCACTGACAGTCTTGTTGCTGATAGTGATCTTATTCTCCCCTTAGACAAGGGGTGCGCAAAGTGGGGGGCACAATATATTTCTGTGGGGGCGCAGTGGTTGCAGAGGCCCCACGCTCTTCCTCACAGCATTTAAATGAAGTACCGAGGGATCGCGTGAGGCCTCTGCAGTGTCTCCTACCTTGTCTTTTGTGACGTGTCGTCAAATGACACTTCGGGGTCGTGATGGGTCGCCATGGCAATGCCGCAGGTCGCGTCATTTGACACCAGATCTTAGGTAAGGGGGGGGCGCAAAGTTTGCGCACCCCTACCTTAGACTATTCTATAGTGTTATACCTGCCACAGACAGAGCTAATTGACATGGGAATATCTTAACCTTTATGATATACTGTATCATTTTCCAGTGTTTATATATCATTACAGTACCCTATACACCTGGATAGTTAAATTGCAAAGTGATCACACGCTCATTTCCTCTTAATTGTTTATGGGTCTCTTCAATTGCAGAGACTGCTCCTGTGTGGTTTATAATATGGTCTCTCCCCTGACACGCTGTGTGAATATGTGAATTTCTCTGTTTATTGTGCTTGATTCTGTACAATTCTTCTTCTGCTTTGCTATCCTTTCATGCATTACTCAAGTATAGCGTTTAGCCAATTATGACACGAACAGTCACTTCATACATTTATTTTTATTAATCATGTATAGTTATGATATACAGTAGATTATCGGATTATACAGTGTCAACTGTTTTAATGATCATCTGACTCTGCTCTCTTTGCTCCGGACATGTTATGGTATTATTGTACGCTGTTAATACAATTTGTTCTCACATATTTCTTTCTGCATTCACACACTCCCCTTTGGCCCCTGTTTTTTAAACCAAATGCTGTATTGTATGAGTGTATGTTGGTACATGTCACAGTGCCCCTGAAGAAGGTCCCTCTGGGGACGGAAACGTTGGGATACTTGGTGTTCTATGGAATAAATAAACCCACTTTTTTTATTTCATACCGGTATTTAGGGTATATGGCATACACTTACTCAATTTATAACATACAAATCGGAGCGACGTTTTGAACCAAAAAACAGCCTTTTCTTAAGCATGACTAAAAAAATTGGGATGGACCCAGGATACCGAGGCTGCTAACAGGTAGTGCACACACTATGGAGAAGGGGGTCATCGGGAAGTGCATACCATGTTAAAACAAAAGACAAATGCTTATAGTGCAATAAAGTAAAGTCAATGCTGTGATGTTAAACTGCTAGCTTGAATGAATGTACAGAATACTCACAAACGTGAGATAGATACTGGCACATAAAGGTATCTTTAAGGGGTGGCTGTAATCCGTGCAAACGGGATATCACCAGACCGGTAGTTTCCACACAGGACCTTAAGGTAAGACGATACTGGACATAGTGTAGACTGTATAACACATTTAATACGAGATAAAAACAAATCCAATCAACTCACATGATGTGTGTAATAAAAAAGCATTTAGATCACGCATGGATCTCTGCAACCACTGCAACCGGATGGGACTTCTCTTGGGTTTCCCTCTGTGCTAGCGTGCGTTCCACAAATGCGTGTCACCGGCAGCCGGAAGTGACGACATCCGCATCCAGAGGTTCCTGTTGGGGCGAACAGCGTCACTCTACGCGTTTCACCTTTATGTTTCTTCAGGAGAAAGGTGAAACGCGTAGAGTGACGCTGTTCGCCCCAACAGGAACCTCTGGATGCGGATGTCGTCACTTCCGGCTGCCGGTGACACGCATTCGTGGAACGCACGCTAGCACAGAGGGAAACCCAAGAGAAGTCCCATCCGGTTGCAGTGGTTGCAGAGATCCATGCGTGATCTAAATGCTTTTTTATTACACACATCATGTGAGTTGATTGGATTTGTTTTTATCTCGTATTAAATGTGTTATACAGTCTACACTATGTCCAGTATCGTCTTACCTTAAGGTCCTGTGTGGAGACTACCGGTCTGGTGATATCCCGTTTGCACGGATTACAGCCACCCCTTAAAGATACCTTTATGTGCCAGTATCTATCTCACGTTTGTGAGTATTCTGTACATTCATTCAAGCTAGCAGTTTAACATCACAGCATTGACTTTACTTTATTGCACTATAAGCATTTGTCTTTTGTTTTAACATGGTATGCGCTTCCCGATGACCCCCTTCTCCACTTGCCACAAGGATTGAGAAAGCAATCCTACACCGGGTTACAGCTGCATCCGACGTTTGTATAAGTATCACTATTTATTATATTATCTGTTTCACAGGTCTGCTTTAAGTTACACTATATATGAGCGCCACACTTGGTATACCTACCCCTTCACATATACAGTGCACACACTATGGCAACTTGATTGAAGAAAGACCCAGCAATGAGTATTAAAATAATCAAACCTCCGGTATAGATAACAGGGAGTTGGGCAATGGTAAGCCGGATAGAGGTACAGGGGGACACCTCCCTAAGGGGCGCCCCCAAGTAAATCACCGCCCGGCACCAACCGCCTCAATAGTCTCCCTGAAATACCGCGTGGAGGTGAGGAGTTATTCGGTACTCACGAAAAAGCCATCCCTGTTGATGCAGGGATTTCTGCAGCGGCTTCCTCCTCTGGTGTGGCTGGCGTCAGCGTGCTCCTCCGGAAGTGATGACACAGGAAAAGAGGTAAGGTGGTCCGCGGATCACAGCAACTTCAGCAGCCAACGCATGGATGTCTAAAAAAGCTGTGTGTGCTGTGCACGCGCATAGTAAGTGAAACTTCTTTGACTTTTGTCACAGAAATTGTATTTGTATTGGTGATGTTTTAATTAAAAATCAAAATACAATTTCATTGACAAAACGCAAATAAATTTGACTTAGAACATGCGTACACATCCCTTGTATTTGCACTAAGCGTGAATTCCTCGTGTGTGTGTGTGTGTGTGCGTGACTGTGTGACTGTGCGTGTGACTGTGCGTGTGACTGTGTGACTGTGCGTGTGACTGTGTGACTGTGCGTGTGACTGTGTGACTGTGCGTGTAACTGTGTGACTGTGTGTGACAGTGCGTGTGCGCGTGACAGTGCACGGTGCACGTGACAGTGCGTGTGCGCGCGACTGACTGTGTGCGCGACTGACTGTGTGTGTGTGCGACTGACTGTGTGTGTGCGTGTGACTGTGACTGTGTGTGTGTGCGTGTGACTGTGCGTGACCATGTGCGTGTGCGTGTGTGTGTGACCGTGTGCGTGCGTGCGTGTGACCGTGTGACCGTGTGACCGTGTGACGTATGCGCAGCCCCCCTGCACCTCACACGTCCCCCTAACCTATTCACAGTCAGTGTGTGTATGTGTCAGTCAGTGTGTGTGTGTGTGTGTGTCTGTGTGTCAGTCAGTGTGTGTGTATGTGTCAGTGTGTGTGCATGTGTGTCAGTCAGTGTATGTGTATGTGTGTCAGTCAGTGTGTGTGTGTGTGTGTGTATATATATGTATGTGTGTGTTTCTGTCACTGTATGTGTGTGTCTCTTTCTGTGTCCTGCCCCCTCTCTCCTGACTCCCCCCCCCCTCAAAGGCAGGCAGAGCTGCGGACCCGCGGCGGCTCTGCCTGAGACTCTCCTCCCCCCCCCCTCACAGACAGGCAGAGCTGCGGACCCGCGGCGGCTCTGCCTGAGACTCTCCTCCCCCCCCCCTCACAGACAGGCAGAGCTGCGGACCCGCGGCGGCTCTGCCTGAGACTCTCCTCCCCCCCCCCCCTCACAGACAGGCAGAGCTGCGGACCCGCGGCGGCTTTGCCTGAGACTCTCCTCCCCCCCCCCCCCTCACAGTCAGGCAGAGCTGCGGACCCGCGGCGGCTCTGCCTGAGACTCTCCCCCCCCCCCCCCCCCCTCACAGACAGGCAGAGCTGCGGACCCGCGGCGGCTCTGCCTGAGTCTCTCCTCACACCCCCCCCCCTCACACCCCGGCGGCGCTCAGTCAGTGGGACGCAGGAAAGCGGAGGTAGGGAGGAGAGAGGCTGCGCGGCATGGCAGCGGCCGTTAGGAGCGGCGGCTATCGCCGCCGCATATGTCACGGTTTGTGGGGGGTGTGGGGCTCGGGGGGGGGAGGGGGTTGGGGGGAGGGGGGGGTGTGGGGGGTGATTAGGAGCGGTGCCGGCGGCTATCGCCGCCGCCGCATCTGATTTGTGGAGCGGGTGTGATGTCAGTGTTGGGGTCGGGCTGAGCCAGAACACAGCCCGGCCTCAACTGCCAGCACTGACGTCACATCCGTTTCATTTCTGTCTCCACAATTCATTTTTGCCCCATCACGAATGAGGTGCCACTAAGGAAGTTTCCCTTCAAAAAACTTTATTGATCGCTAGCAGCAAACATCAGGCAACCACTCTGACGCGTTTCGTCCAGGCTATGGACTTTTTCAAAGAGTGCTGACAGTGTATGGCAGCCAACTTGATATAGGGGGTGGTGAGTGTATGCCACCAATAAGAACAGGGAACGTATTTGAACCTCACCTGTGATTGATTAAACAATAAAGTGGATCACTAACTACACATCACTCCCCATAGCAGTGGCTACCAACAAGGTAAATACATACATTCACATAGAAAAACTTAAAAACAAAACAGAACATGTTATGGATGAAGTTAAAATCACAACTACTGATGATTAAGATACTAGCATCATTATTATTATATAAAGCTATATCATATAATGGAAGAATGTAGATGTATAACAAAGAAGTTCATATATATATATATATATATATATATATATATATAGATACTCATAAAGTGTATTGCCAATACATAAGATCCATATTAAAAGAATTTAAACATTTTATCGATTTTCACATACTTGATATATATATGGATACAATGGCAACCGCATGACAGACAGTAACATAGTATGTCACCTCCCAGATCTCAGTGTACTTGGGTGAACACTGTGAACACACCCCAAAAGTAGCCATTACCCCATCAGGAAGTGTTTCAGTTCCCACTCCTGGTTGATGCCGGTTGGATGGAGTGTGTTCAGAGTGTACACCCAATACATTTCTTGTTTATTAAGTACCCCCTCTCTATGGCCTCCTCTAGCGTTACAAGGGATGTGTTCAATTGCCATATAGGAAAAATTAGCTATTCCCCCTTTAAGACATCTGGAGAAGTGTCTGGGAACTGTGTGAGATACATCATTCTTTTTGATAAGCCTGACATGCTCAGCAATGCGGGTCTTAACTGGCCTAATGGTTCGTCCCACATACATTTTTTTGCAACCACATCTCAAAATATAAATGGTATAAGATGTATTACAGTTCAAAAATTCTTTAATAAAAGACTTTTTTCCATTGGTGTCAGTTTGGACAAATTTTGTACTATAAACATATTTACACATGGAACAATTTCCATATGCGTAAAAACCTTTAGGGATACTACCAATTCTTTTAAGGTCAGTTTTAGATTGGAAGTGACTTGGCGAGAGGTGTGATGCTAGTGTCTTAGCCCCACGGAATGAAAATTTTGGTCCTTTCATGGTAAACTCTGCAATATCCTTATCAAAAGACAGGGTATGCCAGTGTTTATGCACAATATCGCATATAAGCTTGGATTGGCGACTATAGGTAGTGATAAATAATGGACTCATATCACTATAGTTGTTCTTAGGTTGTATGTGACCCTTATAATGTTTGTCTTTTTTCTTTTTATCTAGAATTCCAGGGCGATCCAAAGACATAGCGTACTCATATGCTGCCTGGATATCTGTATATTTGTAACCCCTGGCTTGAAATCTTTCAAATAATGCTTGTGAATGTAAGGAGAAATTCTCATCGTCGGAACATATCCGTCTCAACCTGACAAATTGGGCCTTCGGAATACTTTTGATTAATGATTGTGGATGACAACTTTTGGCTGACAGTAGTGTGTTCCGGGAGTTTGGCTTTCGAAATATGTCAGTTTGGATTAGCATGTCATGGTCTATGTAAAGGAGCAGGTCCAGATAGTTAATACAATTAATGTTTTGTTCATAAGTGAATTTGATATTAACATTATTAATATTAAGTGTATTTATAAATGCAATAAGTGATGATTCATCGCCGTCCCATATAATAATGAGATCGTCGATGAATCTTTTATAATAAATAATTTGTGAGCGATAAGAATTATTACTGTGGTAAATATATTGTGCTTCCCATAACCCCATAAATAAGTTTGTATATGATGGTGCAAAACTTGTGCCCATTGCAGTGCCTAATAACTGTAAATAAAAACGTGAGTCAAATAAAAAATAATTGTGAGTTAATAAGAACTTAATGGATTCTAATAGAAAAGTGCAAAGTGAAGTGGAAAGATGTGATAATTGTAAAAAAATGTGTGATAGCTAATAACCCGTGATCGTGATTAATGATGGAATACAGAGAGATCACATCAAGGGTGACCCATCTGTATTCCTTTTTCCAGACCAGGTCCTTTACATCTACCATGAGGTCCATAGAATCCTTAATAAATGACGGTAATGAAAATACCAATGGTTTGAGATAGGAGTCCACATACCGCGATAAACCATCTCCCAAAGATCCAATACCTGCCACTATAGGACGACCAGGAGGGTCGACCATTGACTTATGGATCTTTGGTAGATGGTGGAATACCGGAATCACGGGATGCGGACTCCTCAAAAATTCAATCTCATGTTTGTCTAATGTACAAAGTATCTTTCCAAATTCAATGATTTCATCAAGTTGACAAATAAAGTCCTGTGTTGGATCCTTTTTAAGAAGTTTATACTGATCCCGATTCCCTAACTGCCGTAGTGCCTCCTGTTTGTATTGGAGGGTGGATAGAACCACAAGGGCTCCACCTTTATCAGCATTTCTAAACATAATGTCGTTGTTATGCTTCAAAGTGTCAAGTTCATGAATCTCTGTGTATGTCAGGTTATTGGCATGCATAGATGAGCAAGAGAAACCTTTAGATAAAATTTGAAGGTCTCTTTCTACCAACCTTTCAAATGCCGTAATAAAAGGCCCCCTATTGGCATTAGGGCAGAAGATGGACTTCTTTTTAAATCCTGAAGAATGGGCGCCAAAGAAAGGTTGGGAGAAAGTGTTGATTTCTTCACCTTGCTGCTCAAGTAGTGCGTCCAAGTCTGACAATACACAGGTTTCCTGGAAGGTATCAAGTGAAATGTTAGTCAAGGCATCATTGGTAACAATTTTAGGTAATACAACATCAATATTGGGTAATACAACATCATTATCAGAATCAGACAAGTTATTAGTTTGAAAATGTCCTCTTGATATAAAAAACTTTTTTAAGGATAATTTGCGAGTGAACCTTTGAAGGTCAATGACTGTCTGGAACAGGTGGAAGTCCTGAACCGGGGCAAAACCCAGTCCCTTATTTAGTAGAGATAACTGTGCATGGGAGAGTTCTACCCCAGAGAGATT
The DNA here is from genome assembly GCF_040206685.1 of Ascaphus truei. NCBI lineage: Eukaryota > Metazoa > Chordata > Amphibia > Anura > Ascaphidae > Ascaphus > Ascaphus truei. The sequence continues at coordinate 237,111,421 of NC_134485.1, read as the reverse complement.
AATGACGTTATTATCACACTCATCTATATGTACTTCTTTCTTTTCGGTCTCCCGCGTGCTTCCACGTTTCCTCCGCGATCGTCTGGTTCGCGGCGTGATCGTGTTCCTGTGGATAAAAAAGAAGACGAAGAGGGAGCCTGTTCCTGATTTTTTGATCTGGCCCCATTAGATGTGATGGATGACCTGCTGTCGCTCCTAGATCTCCCATGGTTATCCCGTATACTCTCAGTAGAACCTTCAAATGATACAGAGTGAGATCTCAATTCGCACTCTGAGTAATCTGACTCAGCACCTGAGTTGTCAGCTGGTCTTCCCTTTAGGATAGATTTGTTAGGATTGCTTTTAGACCATCCTTTGGATTGAGGCTTAAACCCCCTTGCTGTATTGGATCCCACATTCTCTCTTGTTTGAGGTTTCTGCCAACAATAAATTTGGCCTTTTATGTAATCTACACGATCTCGTTCGAACTTGCTGTGTTTTTTGTCACTTATTGTGTCCTCTATGGTCTCAATATTAGTCAGCAGGGTTTTGTCGTTTTTTATAAATTGATCCATTTTGGTAAATGGCTTCAAGTTATTCCTCAAAAGATTTATTTCCAGCATTAATTGCTCCTTTTCTTTTGACTTCTGCTGAATGATTAGTTCCATTAGTTTTAGGGAACATTGGTTTAGAGTATCAGTCCAGTCCTGTTCGAATTGCATATTGGTAAAGCCAAATGTTGGTGTCTTTTTTATTCGCAAACCTCGTGGAATTCTTTTACATCTAATATAGTTGTTCAATGAGGTAATGTCCCACCATAGACGTATATTCAGCACCAACAATCTTTCTAGCTTTACAAAATAATGTGTGAGGTCTGAAGGCTCCTCACATATAACCTCAGTACTTTCATTAAACAAGTGGGCTGCTTTTTTTGAACGTTTGGCATTATCCCCGCATGCATTGACATATGTATCCACATTTGTAGCCTCCGATTCAACATCTACATCTTCCATAGCAAAAAATCGATATAATAATCTTGACTAAAAAATAATTTTTTTTTATTAATATCTTATTAAAAACTCTCATGCGTTGGCTGAAGCCTTAGTGGAAGAGAAAGAGTAATCCTAAGTTTCTTCAAGTAAATAATGTCCTTTATATTATGGAATCTTCCAAAACAGTCCAAATAAGCATATACAATTACTTATTCACTTGCCAGTGAGCCATCAGGTAGGAATAGATTACTAAAAAAATTGGGATGGACCCAGGATACCGAGGCTGCTAACAGGTAGTGCACACACTATGGCAACTTGATTGAAGAAAGACCCAGCAATGAGTATTAAAATAATCAAACCTCCGGTATAGATAACAGGGAGTTGGGCAATGGTAAGCCGGATAGAGGTACAGGGGGACACCTCCCTAAGGGGCGCCCCCAAGTAAATCACCGCCCGGCACCAACCGCCTCAATAGTCTCCCTGAAATACCGCGTGGAGGTGAGGAGTTATTCGGTACTCACGAAAAAGCCGTCCCTGTTGAAGCAGGGATTTCTGCAGCGGCTTCCTCCTCTGGTGTGGCTGGCGTCAGCGTGCTCCTCCGGAAGTGATGACACAGGAAAAGAGGTAAGGTGGTCCGCGGATCACAGCAACTTCAGCAGCCAACGCATGGATGTCTAAAAAACTTTATTGATCGCTAGCAGCAAACATCAGGCAACCACTCTGACGTGTTTCGTCCAGGCTATGGACTATTTCAAAGAGTGCTGACAGTGTATGGCAGCCAACTTGATATAGGGAACAGGGTACGTATTTGAACCTCACCTGTGATTGATTAAACAATAAAGTGGATCACTAACTACACATCACTCCCCATAGCAGTGGCTACCAACAAGGTAAATACATACATTCACATAGAAAAACTTAAAAACAAAACAGAACATGTTATGGATGAAGTTAAAATCACAACTACTGATGATTAAGATACTAGCATCATTATTATTATATAAAGCTATATCATATAATGGAAGAATGTAGATGTATAACAAAGAAGTTCATATATATATGTAACGGTATTTGTGGCCTGGCCTGACCCACCCAATCTCACATTGGCCCCTGTGGTCTAACCGGTCCCCATTACAGTATGGTAGTGTCGGGTGGTGCACCTGTTGGCAACAGGACTCCTGAGTCTCCCGCATGATGGTGTGTGGGGAGGACCCGTCCAGACAGGCAGCTGAGGTAGTTTGCTGAGTCTCACCTAGTTCCAGTGCTGCGCCTCCACCTCATCAGGGTCCCTGCGTCCGCAAGGGGATGATCCTGTTGAGGAACTGCTCCGTGGCGCAACCTCCTGTGTAATCATACTCTCACACACAGGAGTCTTTCTGATCAGCTCCATCTTTATTGTACAGGTGGGCATAGCTGCCCTCCACAATGGGGTGTACTCAGCCAATCATTTTCCAGCCGCTTCCCTTTAATAGGTATGTCTCCTAGAATAGGGATTCACTGCTCTGTGCCAGGTCCCTGGACACAGACTCCTATATCAGCTACTATAACATAATTGTCCACTAGTCTCTGAACTCTGCAAACACCTTGCAAGAACTTGAACTCCTTCCTCAACTAACTGTTAGTCACCGTGCTGTGCCTTATGTAACTTCTGAGGCTGACACACCTCTGACATCACTAACCATGGAGTCAGAGCATGTGACCAGTCCCATCCATACACAGGGCACCCCACCAGGGTGTGAGGGAAAACCTCCATGATTACTGCTGGCATGCCCACACTTACCAGGCCTTGCTGCCAGCAGGAGAGATGACTGTAGGCATTTTACATGACCGCTACATTCTCCCCCTGGTGAATCCCATGGTCCTCGCTGGGACCTAAATTTGTATACCTCTTTCCAGGAAGCACTGTAACAGAAAACATAATCAACATCACACCATTCAAATACAGTATACATGAATACAGTCATCCGCCAAGCCCGCCCCGACCAGCAGCCACGGACCCGCGTAATGCGCAGTACCACCTAAAAATAGTGATAGGGGTCCGGCTTCTTTACTTCCCTACCCCCCATATCTAGAACTGTAACTGAGTAATGCCGTGGTAATCCCCTCTCGGGCCTATATGTTACCTTGCGTTTGTGGATATTTCTTCCAATGGCCCATATGCGGATCAAATGCTCTATCCGTTCCTCGGCCTTCTTCCCCACCACATCACTCCCCTTACTGACTAAGTGCATCTCAATATTTTCCCGGAGCCACCTATCCCTATTCTCCTCTATTTCATCCATTAGTGGCTCAGGGACATACGGGTACTCCAACCCGTGGGATGACTTGTAACGAGCCATTATGGCCCGTTCGGCCCTACTGATCCTAGTCAGGTCAGCCTTACCTGCCCTCCCGGGTAGCACCCATGATAGGGGTTCGTCAGGATCCACGGGGTCTGACAAGATGCTGGGACCCATAGGTTCTATCTCCCTATGCTCTATTTGAAGCCAGCGCTCCTGCAGTTCCCTGTCCCTCTGTTCTGGGGTAAACTCTCCCACCGCCCACCAATAGTCCACTACATCCTCTCTCCGGATGAGGAACCGAGTACGGTCCATCCAGGCCGAGTACCCTTCAAATAGTGGGGCCCACCAACGGTTCTCCCGGAATCTGTTTGACCTCCCTGACTCCCTATCATCGTCCATGGAAAATATCCCCGATGACCGCTCAGATCGCGGTACAGACCACCTAGACGATCCCGGGGCCTTTTTTACCGGCGCTGGAACTGCAGGGGGCAACCACCGGCCTACCGCAGCCACTCTCAATTCCCCCCCTCCCCTGGAGATACCTTCCGTAGCGCCACTGCGCTGTCTTTCCCCAGTCCGTCTCCCCTCCTCTTCTGAGGGAATGTCCACTGATTCCAGGCTAGGCGGGGAACCCGGGGACCGTGTGACAGGGGTAGGGGCTTTAGCTAGGGCATGGGGTTGGGCATACGGACGGGGTAGCGATTGCCACGGGGCTGCGACCCGTTCCTGGCTGTCCGTAGATATTTCAAAGGATGATACTTCACCCTCCTCAGTTCTCAGATCGCCCGTCCAGCTTCTGAGCCGTTGAGGTGATTGGGGACCTTCCCCCAATCGCCGAAGCGTCGCTGCATCTTCCCCATGGGTTCCGCCGTCACCACCGGAAGCGATGTCTTCCCCGGAACCGGAAGCGTCGCCATCTTGCGTGGGACCCCCATGCGGGATCTATTCTTCTACGACGACATCCGGTTGCTCTGCTGTCGCCACCGGAAGTGATGCCGTCACTCCACGTGCGCTCGGGGCCTGGCGCGGCCCTTCCAGCGCTTCGCCGCCTGCTGCAACCAAGTAAGTGATAGGGCTGCTTGGCTTACCCATCCGCAGGGGTGTAGGCGTCTCTCTCCCGTCTCCTAGATCAGGTCCTGGGATGGCGGGACTCCGTCTGTCGGCCCGCCGATCTGCGGGGGACGCCCTGTTCTCAAGGCCACCACTCACCCCACGGGGTGTCGTCCTTCCGGTCTGCCTTTTTGGCTCCGCTTTTAACACCGCCAGCTCACGGAGGTCCTCGTCCAAGTAATCCCCTTTCCCTGACTTAGGGGTCTCCGAACGGAGTGAAAGTCTCTTTTCCCCGATTGCGGGGGGTGATTCAACCGCCTCGATCGCCACTGACCCAGCCGACTTGACCGGCTCCAGTCCCTTGTCTCCTGGACTCGCGCGGTTGATCCATAGCGCGCCCGGGGACTCGGCGGAGCGCCTTGCCATGTCCACCGGGGCGTCAGCAGGCTGGATTGGAATAAATGTGGGCATAGGCCACAGGTATAAAGTCCCGCAATGAGGGCAACGTGCCGCCGTGTTGACCGTGCCTCCGGGCAGCCCACATTGTAGGCAGAGCCCGACCACCGTCTCGGTGTTGGCCACCCTCACTACTAGCAACCCGCCAGGTACTGAGTAGGGCTGGGTGGAGACCATCGTGCCCACAGTGGAGGAGCAGGCCATTCTTTGTACAGGAGCCACTTCCTGTACAGGTCTCTTCTTCTCAGTGGTTCCTCGCAACTGACTGGTGGAAGTTGCTGGATCCGCCACTCCCTGCTTCGGCTCCTCCCTTCTCTGACAGAGCTGGAACCCACCCCCAGGGGTTGCAATTATGGGCGGGTCCCACAGGGGAATATCATGCCCCTTAATTACGGCCGCACCCTTCTCAATCCTGGTGGGCGCGGTTAGCGTTTTCGCGCCAAATTCCCCACAAGGGTGGGGGTCTTTTCCCACGGCTAGTTCCCGCCTTCTCCTGGCAGCCGCCCTCTGTGCAAGATAACCATCCTTTTTGCACGGCTCTTCCACGGCCGGAACTACTTTTTGTAGTGGCGCCGTCTGGATATCAGTCCCTGGGCCCAGTGGGTGCATTCCCACAGGCCATAGTTGAAAGTCACTCCCCCTGGTAGAAATCAGGGGAGGGTCCCATAGACTAAGCGGTTGACTCAGCACGGGGGCTGAGTGAGTCACTGTCCATGCAGGCGCAGCCATAGCTTTCGCGCCATGCCCCCCATCAGGGCGGCGCTCTGCTGTTCGCGCCATTCCCGGACAGTTTTTGGCAAGTCCTGTACCAGCCACATTTTCTGTGACTGTCCCATGCGGTGTCCCTAGCAAGCGGGAACCGCCATTTTGGTTGATTTTTAAGCCCAAAAAGTCCGTTTGTTTGCTCTCCTCGCGGGGTTCTCCCCCAATTATTACAATTTCCTCACACTCTTCAAGGGTGGCCCCTCGCTGTCCCAGACAGGATAAAAACGGGGCAGCCACGGCCTTCGCTCCGCTCCAGAGCAGACTGGTTAACGATAACTCGGCGACTGTTTGCTCTTCAGTGGGGTGCACGCCACGGGTGCCCTCCCCATCAGCCTCTGGTCGCCATTTTGGTTCTCCGCACCACGCGGATCCTCCATTCTTTGGGTTGTCTCTCTCTCGTACCAATTATCGTACATGGGGCTCCGCTCTGCGGGGCAGCCACCACACCGGCACAATAAAGATTAGCTTCAGATGCACCACCACATGTGTACCTTATCTAGGTGTGACCCAGTGTTGCACTACCTCAGGCTAGGCTCACTCTCTCAGTGTCTGCTGTGACTCCTTCCTCCCAGTCTGTGCTCCCTACGGTGAGTGTCTGGAATGGGCTAGGTACTCTGGCTCTGCCATGCAGTACTTGGGGCGTCTACCTCTCTTGGTCAGCCTAGCGCAGACCCTCTCCAGGATTCCTGACCAAGTTAACAGGCTATCCCTTCTGGCATCCTACCAACTAGCACTGCCTCAAGGTGACTTGGTCAGCTATAGCCCGGCTCCAAACCCCTCACTCCTTTCAGGCCCCTAGGTTGTCCCTGCGAACTGACAATATCCCGTCAGCCCCTGACCACCCCTAGGTCCGTCCCTACGCAGCACAGAGTGGCAGCAGACTCTATCCCTATTTCCCAGTGTGCCTAGCTAGAGCCTGTCCTGATGACAGATCTGCTCTCAGCAGCGCCTCCAAATGTAACGGTATTTGTGGCCTGGCCTGACCCACCCAATCTCACATTGGCCCCTGTGGTCTAACCGGTCCCCATTACAGTATGGTAGTGTCGGGTGGTGCACCTGTTGGCAACAGGACTCCTGAGTCTCCCGCATGATGGTGTGTGGGGAGGACCCGTCCAGACAGGCAGCTGAGGTAGTTTGCTGAGTCTCACCTAGTTCCAGTGCAGCGCCTCCACCTCATCAGGGTCCCTGCGTCCGCAAGGGGATGATCCTGTTGAGGAACTCCTCCGTGGTGCAACCTCCTGTGTAATCATACTCTCACACACAGGAGTCTTTCTGATCAGCTCCATCTTTATTGTACAGGTGGGCATAGCTGCCCTCCACAATGGGGTGTACTCAGCCAATCATTTTCCAGCCGCTTCCCTTTAATAGGTATGTCTCCTAGAATAGAGATTCACTGCTCTGTGCCAGGTCCCTGGACACAGACTCCTATATCAGCTACTATAACATAATTGTCCACTAGTCTCTGAACTCTGCAAACACCTTGCAAGAACTTGAACTCCTTCCTCAACTAACTGTTAGTCACCGTGCTGTGCCTTATGTAACTTCTGAGGCTGACACACCTCTGACATCACTAACCATGGAGTCAGAGCATGTGACCAGTCCCATCCATACACAGGGCACCCCACCGGGGTGTGAGGGAAAACCTCCATGATTACTGCTGGCATGCCCACACTTACCAGGCCTTGCTGCCAGCAGGAGAGATGACTGTAGGCATTTTACATGACCGTTACATATATATATATATATATATATATATATATATATATATATATATATATATATATATATATATATATATATATATAGATATATATAGATACTCATAAAGTGTATTGCCAATACATAAGATCCATATTAAAAGAATTTAAACATTTTATCGATTTTCACATAATTCATATATATATGGATACAATGGCAACCGCATGACAGACAGTAACATAGTATGTCACCTCCCAGATCTCAGTGTACTTGGGTGAACACTGTGAACACACCCCAAAAGTAGCCATTACCCCATCAGGAAGTGTTTCAGTTCCCACTCCTGGTTGATGCCGGCTGGATGGAGTGTGTTCAGAGTGTACACCCAATACATTTCTTGTTTATTAAGTACCCCCTCTCTATGGCCTCCTCTAGCGTTACAAGGGATGTGTTCAATTGCCATATAGGAAAAATTAGCTATTCCCCCTTTAGGACATCTGGAGAAGTGTCTGGGAACTGGGTGAGATACATCATTCTTTTTGATAAGCCTGACATGCTCAGCAATGCGGGTCTTAACTGGCCTAATGGTTCGTCCCACATACATTTTTTTGCAACCACATCTCAAAATATAAATGGTATAACATGTATTACAGTTCAAAAATTCTTTAATAAAATACTTTTTTCTATTGGTGTCAGTTTGGACAAATTTTGTACTATAAACATATTTACACATGGAACAATTTCCACATGCGTAAAAACCTTTAGGGATACTACCAATTCTTTTAAGGTCAGTTTTAGATTGGAAGTGACTTGGCGAGAGGTGTGATGCTAGTGTCTTAGCCCTACGGAATGAAAATTTTGGTCCTTTCATGGTAAACTCTGCAATATCCTTATCAAGAGACAGGGTATGCCAGTGTTTATGCACAATATCGCATATAAGCTTGGATTGGCGACTATAGGTAGTGATAAATAATGGACTCATATCACTATAGTTGTTCTTAGGTTGTATGTGACCCTTATAATGTTTGTCTTTTTTCTTTTTATCTAGAATTCCAGGGCGATCCAAAGACATAGCGTACTCATATGCTGCCTGGATATCTGTATATTTGTAACCCCTGGCTTGAAATCTTTCAAATAATGCTTGTGACTGTAAGGAGAAATAGCGTTACATTGAACACATCCCTTGTAACGCTAGAGGAGGCCATAGAGAGGGGGTACTTAATAAACAAGAAATGTATTGGGTGTACACTCTGAACACACTCCATCCAGCCGGCATCAACCAGGAGTGGGAACTGAAACACTTCCTGATGGGGTAATGGCTACTTTTGGGGTGTGTTCACAGTGTTCACCCAAGTACACTGAGATCTGGGAGGTGACATACTATGTTACTGTCTGTCATGCGGTTGCCATTGTATCCATATATATATGAATTATGTGAAAATCGATAAAATGTTTAAATTCTTTTAATATGGATCTTATGTATTGGCAATACACTTTATGAGTATCTATATATATATATATATATATATATATATATATATATATATATATATATATGAACTTCTTTGTTATACATCTACATTCTTCCATTATATGATATAGCTTTATATAATAATAATGATGCTAGTATCTTAATCATCAGTAGTTGTGATTTTAACTTCATCCATAACATGTTCTGTTTTGTTTTTAAGTTTTTCTATGTGAATGTATGTATTTACCTTGTTGGTAGCCACTGCTATGGGGAGTGATGTGTAGTTAGTGATCCACTTTATTGTTTAATCAATCACAGGTGAGGTTCAAATACGTTCCCTGTTCTTATTGGTGGCATACACTCACCACCCCCTATATCAAGTTGGCTGCCATACACTGTCAGCACTCTTTGAAAAAGTCCATAACCTGGACGAAACGCGTCAGAGTGGTTGCCTGATGTTTGCTGCTAGCGATCAATAAAGTTTTTTTAGACATCCATGCGTTGGCTGCTGAAGTTGCTGTGATCCGCGGACCACCTTACCTCTTTCTTAAGCATGAGCTGGTTTGTGGCTCGAAATGGCACTCCAATGTGTATTTTTCTAATTCTGGTGTGCTGTGGATATTTTATATTTTTGTATTGTATTGTTTTGATCTGGAGAGGAGAACACGGATCTTCCAGCGAGCACCTAGTCTACAGCTACATTTCTATTCTTATTCAATTTATCTCCAGGAGTGCTTTAACCAAACCATACATAATACATACATACTTGTCATGAACAGCACACCTGTGCACACGTGACTTGTGTATGTGACAAGGGGAAATACATACAGCTATCTAGCTGACTCACTAATCTCTCTGCAGGGCCCCAGAAATTAGTAATATGTCCCCTCAATCCCATAATATATTTTAAATTTCAGCCATTTCCAAGAATAAAAAAGTCTTATCACAAGGTTTACTTGGTCCCCTGTTTACTAGGAAAAAATATGATTAACAACAAAAATCTATTGTAGCTAAATACTGTATGTCTCAAAATGCAATAGCTTTCTTTAAAATCGTATATGAGAACATTTCTATTTCATATGATCCTTTTAAAAGTGGTGACAGGGTTAAGAAACAGGGCTATAAATAAACCATACAGAACATACAGAACACCTACAAGCTCATGTTGAACCCCCAAAATAACCACAACATATATATAAGCATATAAGTTTCACAAAGGAGTGCTACTGAGCATGGCAATATATATATTTAAAACCAGAGACATAACATAAAACACAGACAAAGCTCAGTGCACATCCAGTAAAACTCATACACGGTACAGTGCCTAAATATACATGTATAGATAACTAATAAATAAAATGGTCTTTTAGTTTAACATTTTGGTTACAAGTGTTGTAAGCCATTGAGCCAATTGCACGACAGACCACGTTTCAAGTGTCCCTACACTAATATAGAATCTTAATAACCTGTGCATTGCCAGGAAGAAGGATTTATAATAAATCTGTCAAAATTAGTTGCAAAGTTCTAAGTCTGATTGAAGCTTTTATTTACCTGTACATTACCAGGAAAAGCACTCTGTAATAGATTTGTCACAATCACACTGTAAGCAGGCAAGTTCCCCTGAGAGTGGGAGATGCCATGGAGTGAGCTTTTAACCATTAAATGTGGGAGGGATTGAGCTTCAATTAGGTAGGAGGTTGCAACCCTCCAATCAGCTAAGACTAGCTGAACAAGAATTATAAAACATACAGAACACCTACAAGCTCATGTTGAACCCCAAAATAACCACAACATATATATAAGCATATAAGTTTCACAGAGGAGTGCAACTGAGCAACTAATTTTGACAGATTTATTATGTCATTCTTCCTGGCAATGCACAGGTTATTAAGAATCTATATTAGTGTAGGGACCCTTGAAACGTGGTCTGCCGTGCAGTTGGCTCAAGGGCTTACAACACTTTGGCCAAAATGTTAAACTAAAAGACCATTTTATTTATTAGTTATCTATACATGTATATTTAGGCACTGTACCGTGTATGAGTTTTACTGGATGTGCACTGAGCTTTGTCTGTGTTTTATGTTTTGTCTCTGGTTTTAAATCTATAAATAAACCAGCTAGAGACATTTTAGACTATGATCCCATGAGGAAGCATGTTCAGCTTGTGAAACGCATAGGGTGAGAAGCTGCAGAGACAAGTGAGGGCCGCAGTGAGTGAGAGACCACGTGAGACCCGGACTAGACGTGATGGACCAGATGGTGACGTCAGATGCCAAGAAAGATAGGAACGGACATACACAAGTGAGAAGGGAAACTCTCCCCTGATATATACTGGCAGTTCCAAGAAAGTATTAACCAAAGCTGAAGAGTAACATTGCTAGCATTCTGTAGTTACAGTACCTACTAATCATTTATAGCAGGTGTGCGCATACTTTTCCTCGTGCACACCCCTGCCTGCTCTCCTTGGCGCCTCGCAGCCTCCCCCACTCCCCCCCGCTCGGGCCCAACGTCAAATGACGCGCAGGGTCATGTGACATCACTTTGCCATGGTACCTCATCATTTGAAGCCGGGTTACCATGACTATGCGTCGCTAGAAGGGAAGGTAAGTGTGTTATAGAGGCCTTGCGCAGTCCCCCGGCATTTCATTTAAATGCCTGGAGGAGAGCGCGGGACTTCTATAACTGCCGCACCCCCCCACCCCCCCCAGAAAACCTAGCGCCCCCCAGTTTGCGCACCCCTGCCATAGACTAGTCATGAGATGATGATGATCAGAAGTTATTAAAAGGAGACAGGAAAGTAACTGGTAAAGGTAGGAAAAAAACAACTTAAGGCTTTTGTCATAAATACCAATATCGTACTTTAAAATGTGGTCAACAGTATCAAAACCAGGAGAGGTCAAGGAGAAGGCGAAATGAGTACTGTAAAACATTTGGGATTTAGCAGTCTATAGGGCATTATCTACTGTACCTTCATAAGGACAATTTCAGTGAAGTATGAAATGCATCTGAAGTTCCTTTTGTCTCTTTTCAGGACATGTAATACTTTGTTAAAATATTCAACATTAAAAAATTGTTGGTTACAATCTTCCACCTTCCATAGCCAGCTTAGACTATAAAGACCCAGAGACTATAACATTTAATGAGCATAAGCAGCTTGATAAGACTAAGGAATTACTCTCTTTATATGGGGAACCATGTCTATCTTCAATTACTCAAATAATGCCATCATTGTCCTTGTTTTTGGAGGGCTTCCTGTTCTTTAAGTCCTACTAATATAATTATATGGTAGAAAACCTCCGCTTCTCCCTCACTTCTTGTCCCTTTCTTTTCTCACACATTGTCGTTCTCCATGTCTGCATCTCAGTCAGTAGAGATGGAGTCCAAAAAGGAAACTGGTGCACAGCTGAAAAATGCAACTTGGACAGAAATAACTTGTGTAGCAATTGATAAAAGAGGGAATTTTGTATTTGAATTTGGGCTGTACAGTATTTAATTTTTTAGTAGGTTTGGCAAACCGACACTATCCACATCGGTGTCCGTTTGCCAAAACGTCTAAAAAATTAAATACTGTATAGGAGCGTTTGGGGAGGAACTCCGTACACAGCAGCAAGGGGATTGTGGTGTTTAAAGAGATACGGAATATCATACGGACAGTACGAGCGCAATTCCTTATTGCAACTGTACAGCCCAAATTCAAATACAAAATTCCCTCTTTTATCAATTGCCACACAAGTTATGTTGTTTATGTCATTTTGTCTGGCTGTGATAAAATATATGTAAGAAGAACTATTAGACCACTAAAAATCAGAGTCGCAGATCATGCAAGATTGATCAAAAAGAAGGATCTCATACACCCAGTGTCTAGGCACTTATTTGAATGCAGATTAGGGGGTATAGATAACATCCAGTTTTTTGGCGTTGAACATATTAAACAACATAATAGGACAGGTGACCAACTTAACTCTTTGAATAAAAGAGAAATGTATTGGATCTACACCCTTGACACTCTTGTTCCCAAAGGTTTAAATGTTGAATGGGAACTTAAATGAATATATGAATTTAGTTCTGTTATGATTCTATAGTCTTTTTCAATCCCCCTCCACTCTATCCCTTTTCTTACAGTTATATTATTTATATAATGGGAGACTTAGTGTTCTTCCATACTATTGTTCTTCCATGTTAATGTAGCCATGCTGTAAAATGGACTGCAGTTTCCTCTCCTGCTGGCAGTAAACCTGGTAAGTTAAAGGGATGCCAGCAGTAATCATGGAGGTTTGCCCTCACACCCTGGTGAGGTGCCCTATGTATGGATGGGAGTGGCTACATACTCTGAGTCCACCGTTAGTGACATCAGAGATGTGCCTGCCTCCTGAGATATATAAGGCACAGCACTGCTCAAAGTTAGTGTGTTGGAGTAAGGAGCAAGTCTGCGTTGAGACTTGGGAGTGGGTGGCACACTAGTGCTTTAACTAGTGGCCCCATTCTATGTTAAGTAACGTCTAGCTGTACAAGCCATACTGTGTCCAGAGACCTGGCACAGGGGTGATCTGTGAGTGGGGGAGTGGGGGAAGTGGATGGACTGGGCGCTTCCTAAACAGTATAGTAATCAGTGTGATAAGTGACTCATCTTAAGTACACACAATAAACCTATCACCATATAGTGTTAAATAAAATAAAATACAGTGTACAGCAGCAGCTCAACTTCCTCTGATGGGATCGTTCCTAATCCCAGGATGTGGAGTATTCTTTTCTTGGGGTTGAGGAGGAGCGCTGGATAATCTCGTGATATGTAAAAGAATATAAATATATATAGTGCAGATGGTAATTCACTGCTATGAAAAATATAAAAAATGTAAGAAATGAACTCACAAAAATCGTATAAAATCACTGCATGTCAGAGATCCTTCTCTCTCTGACTGGAGCCCTTTATGTAACTGGAGTCTGTATCCTCTCAGTGAAGTGGATGATACTGTGTCCAGGGACCTGGCACAGGGGTGATCTCCCTGAGGGGAGAGGGGATCCCACTCCATTGGGAGGGTGTACCTTTGAAAGGATAACACAGCAAGATGTGTGGCTAAGAGAAACTCACTGTAAGGGGCAGTTGGCCCGCACCGTAAGCCACAATAAAGCAACCTTGATCAAAGACATCTTCATGTGTGAGTCTGAACTTACTCTACATATGATGGCACCACGGAGGAGTTCCTCATCAGAATCATCCCCACGCAGACGCAGGGATCCTGATGAGGTGGAGGCGCTGCACTGGATATAGGTAGGACTCAAGCACACTACCTCAGCTGCCTGTCTGGGTTGACAATACCCAAACACCATCATGCGGGAGACTCAGGAGTCCTGTTGCCAACAGGTGCACCACCAGACATGATCATGTAATGGGGACTGGTTAGACCACAGGGGCCAATGTGAGATTGGGTGGGTCAGGCCAGGCCAGAAAATCCGTTACATTTGGAGGCGCTGCTGGGAGACCTGTCAACAGGACAGGCTTTTGCTAGGCACACTAGGAAACAGGGAAAGTGTCTGCTGCCACTTTGTGCTGTGTTGGGACGGAGCCTAGGGGTAGTCAGGGGGCTGATGGAGTATTGTCAGATCGCAGGGATGACCTAGGGGCCTGAGAGGAGTTGGAGGTTTGGAGAGGGGCTATAGCTGTCCTAGTCACCTTGAGGTAGTGCTAGTGGTAGGATGCCTGAAGGGATAGCCTGTTAACGAGGTCAGGAATTCTGGACAGGGTCTGCGCTAGGCTAGCCAACAGTAGGTAGACGCCCAAGTACTGCATGGAAGAGCCAGAGTACTATAGCCTATTCCAGACCACTTACCGAAGGGAGCACAGACTGGGAGCAAGGAGATACAGCAGACACAGGAAGAGTGAGCCTAGCCTGAGGTAGTGCAAACACGAGTCCAGCCTACATTAGGTACACAAGGTGGTGCATCAAGGTAATCTTTATTGTACCGGTGTGGCAGCTGCCCCGCAGAGAGGAGCTCCACGTACAATAACCGCAAATACAGCAACCAAATGGCGACCGCAAGAATGGAAGATCAGCTGAGATCGTTATTTAAACTTTTTAGATTTATTCTTTGCTATCATGCAGCACTGCGCATGTGCTGACAAACGGACATTGCTTTCTACACACTACCCAATGCGCATGTGCAGCAATTCAATTAGGGTGTTATTCGGACTCATTTGGACTCTTATAAAAGAGGACATTGTGGGACACATTTTTAGAATCCCTGAAGAAGAGAGCAGCCCGCTCTCGAAACGCGTAGGGTTAATTTTGAGGGACCTGGATCGCTACGCCAGAGCTGTTTTCCCAGTGCCGAGACGAATCAGCTGTTCACCAGCTGAAATTTACTGCAAGATCTTCACGAATCTGCTGCGGTGAATCTGCTACTAGCTGCAAGGTGAAATGAGCGCCAAGGGAGAGTGAACACACGCAGGCTGGCGTGTGCAACCATCAACCTAACCCTGATCCGGTGCAGTAGCTGTGCGAGCTGTAGAGAGGGGATACTCTCAGATTTATCCACCGCCTGCATATATCTTTCGTCCGGTGAGTGGGCAGTTCACCTGGTGTTGCTGAGTACCGGTCCCATATCTATTGTCCTATTACATGATATACTACTTTGTTTATGTTTTTTATGTCCAGTGTTTTTAACAAGTTTTATTAAATGTTTTTTACAATCCTTTTCACCCATGATCTCAGCTGATATATATCAAATTAATAGTTGTGTATAGTATATGTTGTCTGTCCATTGCATTTACAGTATTACACTATGTTTTGTGTCTTTTTTTTATA
Organism: Ascaphus truei; assembly: GCF_040206685.1. NCBI lineage: Eukaryota > Metazoa > Chordata > Amphibia > Anura > Ascaphidae > Ascaphus > Ascaphus truei. Next base: position 237,095,928 of record NC_134485.1, on the reverse strand, counting down.
TTTCTTTTAAGCACATCTCTACAGTCTGGAATCCATTCCTGGTCTTCCTGTTGGTGGATATATCCTTTACCTGTCGGCGCCTTTGTAATACTATATTCTTCTTTTGTCTAGCTGTACAAGCCATACTGTGTCCAGGGACCTGGCACAGGGGTGATCTCCCTGAGGGGAGAGGGGATCCCACTCCATTGAGAGGGTGTACCTTTGAAAGGATAACACATTAATATATATTTTTTCTAAATGTATTTTTTGCTAATGTAATTTTCTCCATACATGTACATACACGTTTATAGAGTTAACAGGTAGTTACTGGCTTTGTTTATATAAGTTTTCTTTTTAGCAGTTCATTCATTATTATTATTTATGTTTTGCCTATTTCCCTCCATTTTCACTGGAGGTGAAGTCTGCACAATATATTTATTGTTATTCATTTGTTTGTACGTTGTTTTTATCAAAAGTTATACTTTGTTATTTGCATACATTCAGTGCTTTGGCATCTTACACAGGTGTTCTTAGTCACTGTGTAATTACTTCAGATTCAGCTGATTCACCAGCAAAACACTCTATATCAAGGCACCTTTTATCCTGACAGATCACTCTTTGATAAAGCACCCTGTGCGTGAAACATGTTAGAGGATCTGTCAGGACTATACCTGTATGTTTTTTTTAAAATAATAAATACTTTTCAAATGGTCATTTCTGTCCAAGTTGCATTTTTCAGCTGTGCACCGGTTTCCTTCTTGGACTCCATCTCTACTGATTGCCCGCCTGGGAGCATGCTGTGCTGGATTTGCTGTTTGCTGCATGCTTCAGGACAGAATTGGACACTTATCTATCGGTCTCCTTGAGTGAAACTCTTTACTCTACAGCATACATTTGCCTTACAGAAGCCGTCGGAGTCTGATCCCGGAGGAAGTAGCATTGCTGCTACGAAACGCGTAGGACTGTCACTGTTTTACTTTTCTTCCTAGCTTATGATCCCCCTGTAGCACTCAGTTGTCTCTGTAGAGACTGACACTCTGTACACGCGACGCACCGTGGAGGAGCGTGCATGGCTAACAGTGACGTAACTGAGCGGTTCACTGCATACATAGCATCTATTCGGGCTTCCTGTTATTCTGTGATTGATAATGTGTATTCTAAGGGGGTACTCCATATTGATGTATAAAGTTGCTTTGTAATAATCTAGCCATTCTGGTGTTTACCACCGTTGCCCCACATATGTTGGCTGAATGCCCGGAATGTGGTCAGATGGCAGTTCCTGAAGTAAAAGCAGGAAGTCTGGCCACATACGTAACTTCAATGTGTGTGCTATCTCAGCATTTCAGTTTCTCAAGTCTCAAGTCAGAATATATGACTTCACTATTGTAACTTTTTAGATAAATCATGTAATTGCAAAAAATGGGAAGTAAGCTGTTGCACGTATACACCCCTCGCTCAGCTATATAAACCTGATTGTAACTGAAATAAACAGGAGAGGTTTTTGACAGAGCATTCGTGTCTGACTCAATTACATCACCTCCAAGCACTCGTTACTTTTCCTGTCCAGCACCTTAGAGGGGTTGTGGCCTCCCGGGTGGGTCTTCCGAGTTGAAGGGGACGGTCCCCACTAACGTTGGAGTAGAGGATAAATTTACATTTGGTGTCAGAAGCGGGGATAAGGTGGCGCCATCGGGGTAAGTACAAGATACTATTTATCTGTATTATCCTACCGGTGTCTCCCTATCCAGAGCCCTATTATAGTTATACCTCCTTACTGGAAGACTATGTCATTAACATATGGGTTGTGAACTCATATACTGTAGTTAGTCAGGGTTATAGTCCCTGACTGGGTCTAAGGAATAAGATATAAGTGTATATCTGGAAATACTCTAAGGTGACTGTGGAAAAGTGCAAAAAAAAAAAAGGGGTGGTTTATCTTTCTATACATAGAGTGCATAAGAATGCTGTCTTTGCTGTCATATTTACTGTGCTGTGCTTGCTTGCATATATATTTAACATAGAGTGATAAGAGAATTGTATTTTGTGCATTATGGGGACTGCCAATAGCAAACGTGGCCCAAGGGAACCAAATATTGAAATATTTACTTTTTAAAAATTTTTAAAAAAAGCAGAAGGTTAAAGTCCTGTCTGTAAACTGGGCTGTCTATTGGGACCCTTTATCACGGATATGTAGATAAGCTTATATTGCATTAACAGTCAAAGAAAGTTCAGTCCGCGCTCTTGCTTCCTAGTGTAGCAGAAATGAATTCTTCTCCCTCCTCTTGCTGCTCCTATGGCTTGAAGTGTATCTCCTCACTCCAAGAAACGAACTCCGGTGGAAGATTCCGCCGGCGAGCAAAATGACCAAGAAAAGAAGCACACTCTGAGTGAGTCCCAGCGCGCGGGATCTCCACATGAATGGAACTGAAACTGCCCCCCTGTCTGACTGATGATGATGCCGATCTATTGAACATTTCATAGACTCGGACACGCACTTATCCTTACTTACATGTAAGTCATTTTATTGCCTTGTTGTTTAATACTGTAACACCTGTATGCCCGCAGACCTTGCCAGTCCCCAGAACTGAGGTGGGAAGGGTTTTACCACGCACCCACAGCAGTGAGGGCGTGCCCGGAGTGTGGTATGGCGTTGCCGGGCCTGAGAAAGATGGTTAGTTATACTTGCAACGCATTTGGAGTTCAGAGTAAGAGTAGTGATGTCCGTGTGCCAGAGTCCAGGGATATAGAGAGCAGGATCGTAATGTTCGTATGCCAGAGTCCAGGGATCACAGAAGTCAGCAAGGTCGTGTTCGTAAGCAGGGTTCAAGGGCAGTAGAGAGCAGGGTAATCAGTACAAGCAGAGGTCAAGCCAGGGAAATCCAGGGGTAAGCAGGAGCAGGAACAGAAGCTGGAAAGCACAGGAGAGCCAACCATAGGACTGCACACACAGAGGTTACAAAGAACTATGCAGAGCAATGAGAGAGAGGACAGACAGGGGTTATAAAGGAGGGAACACCAATGGGAGAGAGAGGAGGAGCAGAGGGTGAAGTGGGAGACAGCAGGGATAGGTGAAGAGGATAAGAGGAGGAGACAGGTGAGCCAGTGAGGGAGATAGCTTGTACAGCATGAGAGGAGGAGCCAGGGGTCTGGGAAAGCCTGCAAGAGGAGCGTGCGCGCGCCCTCTGTAAGGTTAGAGTGCGCGCACACAGGCTACGTCACGAGGCGTGCGGAGCCGCGTGGCCACCTGCCGATGGTGGAGGAAGGACAGGAGGAGAGATTGCAGGAGGTAAGGGGACAAGAACGGGAGCCGAGGGGGGCCATGAGCGGGGAGCAGCGCAACGGGGAACGGAAGACCGAGAAGGCGCGCGTGTCTTGCAGGGAGCGTGCGCAGACGCCGGGAGAGCGTAAGAGGCTGCCGCAGAGGGACAGATGCGGGAGGAGGAAGGGAGAATAGCAGGGGGAGGTAAGGAAGGGACAAGAGAGGTAGGAAGGAGCGGAGCGCCAGGAACACATGGAGGGGAAGAAATCCCCTGAACCGTCACAAATACATTTACAATCTTTCCTTACCTTGGTGCGCTCCTGTGCCTCTTTTCTTGGTTATATTGCATTAAGATAAGTTTCCTTTATAAGCTAATCATAGGTACAAACAAGTAACATGTCGCTTTAACCCTACCTATCTGATGTACGCAGATTACTTACGTTTTTATTGATAAAATATATGTTTATGTACTTCACTATGTGCGTTTTTGCGCTGTTTTCTTTTCTTTTTGTTTCCACTGATTGCCCGCCTGGGAGCACGCTGTGCTGGATTTGCTGTTTGCTGCATGCGTCAGGACAGAATTGGACACTTATCTATTGGTCTCCTTGAGTGAAACTGTTTGCTCTACAGCATACATTTGCCTTACTGAAGCCGTCGGAGTCTGTCTCAGTGTAACGTCAGTAAAAGCTGCAACAAAATCATTGGGCTTTATTTGCAAAGCCAGTTGCTTTTTCTGATTGTATCCTTTGGCAATGTTTAAATATACGCTCCCTCGCCGTTATTAGCGGCTCTGTCGGGGGCTTCTCACGACACAAATACACGAGGAGACGAAGATTTAAAGTGTTTATTTCTAAAGAGTACAGCCATTTTCCAGCTTAAATTAAACTTCAACGTTTTTTGAGCTCCGGGTTTGTGGATTACTTAGTAGCCCACTACCACATATGCATCTGGTCAGGTCTCAATGGCTCTATGGTCCAGCAAAATGAAGTTATAAGTGGGGCCTTCATACAGAAAAGAAACAATTACATAATGGCAACCATCACAGGTAATAAAATTCTCAATATTAGTTCAAGCAACTTAGGCCCGTAATATAGTGGGGGCACGTGCAGTGCCGTGCGTGCGGCCGTTATAGTTGGCTGTGGTTTGCCAGCCATTGTATGCTAGGGCCGCGCGCGCGTGCACGGCAGGGAGCGTGGACCGGACGGCCACGTGGCGCACTGCAGCCTGGGACCAGGCCACAGGACCTAGAGACATTGGGGCCTATGCAGAGAGCAGCGCTATTTCGAAATTCGCCATTTTTTGGAGAAAATCGCGCAGAAAGCAGCAGAAAATGGCGAGTTCCGAAAAACGCGCCAATTTTTCTTTTCTATTTGTAAAACTCGCCTCGCGGCTGGCGAGAACCTCAATCTCGCCAGTTTTAAAAATATCCGTATGCAGAGAGGCGCGAACGGCATCTAGCGGCTGTTCGCGCCAATAAAATGGCGCGATTGTCTCCTTTTTGCCTCGCCAGAAAAAACTGGCAAGAAGCTGCCGCTCGCGGCCATTGCAAAGGGAAAAAAAAGGCGCGAATTTGTTTTTACACGTTTCTGAAGCGCGCATCTCGCCAATTTAAACTCGCCACACGCATCCATGTTAAACATAGCAGAATTCGCACTTTTCTGCATATGGAGAATAAAACTCTCCAAAAAAGCTACTTTTTAATAAATTCGCCAATTTTAAAATTCGCTGCTCTCTGCATAGGCCCCATTGTGTGAGATACTCCGGCTGGAGCTCGCACTGAGAGGAGGATCTGGACCCTTAGGGGAGAGGGGATTGTGTTGGAGGCCCCGCTACGTGGACCCGCTCCAACCCATCGTGCCAAGCAACACCTGAGTACTGGAGTACCCAGGCAGGTACCCAATGTGCACCTACATCCACAGGGGGTAGCGCAACCTCATATTTGGGTGGGACTTGCTGAGACAGAAAACATGGGGTATTGGTGCCACAGCACCCTCAGTACTTTGGGGGATCCAGCACGTGTTGGGTCACTGGGGCTATATTGTGGGTACCGTTGCTATCTGTTACATGTGTTATTAGTGTGTACATTAAAGTTTAGTTATAAACTTTGTGTGGTATATTATTCTTGACTGTGTATTGGTTCCTGTGAGGGGTTATCCAGCCAACGCTGGGATCCCTCGTAGGTGGAGGCGCTGCACGCAAGGAGAAAGAGCTCACCCCATTCTCCCAGAGGCAGAGGCTTAGGCCTCCTGTGAACAACAGGTACAGCAGCACCCATAGTTGCTGTGTAGTTTCCCTTAGGCATAGGGAAAGGGGGCCACATAATAAAACACAAAGACAAGATGTCATGATGGAAATTTTTCCTCAAAGCTAATGTGGGTTTTACAGATTGAGGACTTTCTGAAGTTCAAAGAACAGCACACACTGCAGGCAACGAGTGATGGAACACAAGAGCGCAAACATCTGGGTAACACTCAACATGTGGAGTATCAATAATTGCAGAGCGGATGTATAGGCTTCCTAAATAAAATCTTCTTGTAGACTTTGACAGCTTCTTACAGTGTGTACTATACCAAATTGCTTGCATGATTTTACCAGCTGAAATTCTATTGTTGCAAAGAAATGTGATGGTGTGGGTGGAGTCCTTCCACTGTTTGGATTATTAGGGCTGCAAAGGAGTGAAGTTAGAAATACATGATTGGTCAGTGGTTTCTAAAGCAGAAACCCACACTACTCTATTTTAAATCAAAGTTTTTCTTGATGCAACTTTTTAAAAAACACATTTGAGTTCTCTTTACTACTCTAGCTATTACGTTCTTTATTATCCTCATTTTGCAATGGGGAGAATATCTGATTATGTGTAAGGTATTTGTAATTCTTTGTAGATCTGTAGGAGATATGAGCAGAGGGTAAAACACTGGAGACGTTTTTAGGGGGAAATAAACGTAGGCTTTGTTAGCCAGCAGCTTTAAACAGAAAACAGCTTCATATCAGCAAACAAATTAGAACAGAAAACAACAACCAGGCCTAACCCCATGTAGGGGAATGACTAACATTCAGCAGTCCCTATCTGAGGGCTGGAAGGCTAGGCCTCTTACCGACCTTTGACACAGCCCCAAAGAGAAGTACCTGTAGGCAGAGTGCTCTCCATGTCAGTCCAGGGTCTGTGGTGTTCCCTCTGGCAGGTTTCAGGGACCGATGCTGGAGCAGAGTTTCTCTTGCTCTGGGATCTCTCAAGCAGCAGAGTCTCCTCTGTGCTAGAGATCCCATGCAATCTGTGCAGCAGGCTTTTAAACATGCTTGAGGAGCCAGGTGGAGACTGGTCAAATTAACTCCTGCTGAAATTAACCAGTTCCCTGCTGGACTCATCAGCAAAAGACAGGCTTTATTTTGGAAGCCTTTTAGACAGGGGAAAGGGCCTGTTACAAGGTCATTTATCGAAGAATATGCAATAGGCATGGAAAAACTATACAGTACTCAAAGCAACAGCCTGCGCTCACTGATGGTTTGTTTTTCTTACATGTGTACTTACTTTAAGGCCGCGTCCAGGGTGAGAGCACGCTCGCGAGTGAGCAAGCTGCGCGATCAAAACATTGCAACTCAATTGTAGCTTCCGTACTGCGGGCGCGCGTGCACGTGAGCGTGGGTAGACCCTGGTCACGTGCGCAGTTCAGCCAATGAGGGCGGACCGCTTACGATACGTCACGGTATGCCTTTGCCACGCCCCCATCGTGCAACCCTACAGACCAGGAGTCACCGCAGCTACATCCGAGCGTGATGTTACGGCGCTCAAGCGATCACCCTGGATGTGGCCTAAGAGATCTCTTCTTACATTTTACAACCCAGTTTTTATTTATAGAAATGGGGTAATCAGGCGGTTCACTGCTGCCGTCAGGGTATGAAGTAGAAGATACACACGCAGATGAATTAAAAGGTTGTTTAATGAGTGCATATACACTAGAAAAAGTCTGCTACAGTGAAGAACTCTGACGCGTTTCGTCCGCAGGTAGGGACTTTGTCAAAGAGTATCTGGCACTGCCCCTAGTGATGCATATATAGTGAGCCATAGATCGCTATTGGGTGAATTAAATTAGATGAACATTAACTCACCAGATGAATAATTTAGCCAATTAATTGTCAAAAGGAGCCACCCCTTATACAACCACTAATATTGCTCACTTCCAAGGCATCACTATCGCTTCTCGGCCTTTTGGCTAAGATCAAGTGTAGTGTCTGTCCTGTGAAGGACAGATTCTCCAGACTACACCTGGTCCTCTGGTCATGGCCTGAGAATGCGGATGCAAAGAAGCCCGGGCTTATTTTCTCTGCACCCCAGAAGTGGTTAACCTGGGGCAGAACCCCTTGCTGCACCTTCGGGTTGTGGAGGTTGAGGATTTGCAACCTCCACTTCAAGAGCACTTGGCACGAGCACTGATTATTTGCACCCCTATTTTTCCCGCACTTGGCCCCCCTTATTGCCTTCCGCTGAGGGGACAAGCCATTATTTTTGTCACAGCCTGGCCTTGCACGGGGCCGGGCGTGCACTCGTGCACACCTTTTTGTGTTTGTACGTCTGAGCACCTCCTGCACTGCATCACACAGAGCACTGGAGCACTCGCACCATGGATTTTGTTTCGGTTTCGTGTTGGGTTATCGTCACCCCTCTCTCCGGAGAGCAAAGACTGAGTGCTGGCTAGTAGTCGCCATCCCTTCGGGGGAAGATTGCGGTGGGTTAGTAGGCATCAGCCGAACACCCTAAAGACGGCGCCTACTGCACGGGGAGGGAACGAGAAGGACGTCGGACTCTTCGGAGGAAGACGTCATGTAACAGCAGGACTCCCAGGCTTCGGCTGAAGAGGACTGTCTATGGCACGGACTGGCCTACTCTCCGGAGCAGACTTTGTCACAGGTTTTGAGCACCTGGTCTCACTGGACCATGAGCACGGATTCAGAGGTGGATCACTTTTTTTCACCGCCCGGGCTACAAAAAAAATTTAAAAAAAAAAAAGCTGTCTGTGGGTGGGTTTTCTGGGTATGCACCTTAACCCTGGCTGTGCTCAAAGCTGTGACCATGCAGCAAGCTTAAGCCTATAGGGAACCATGTTAAAAATGGTTTTTGAGGCAAAAAGTGACACTGTGTGCTCATTTGCATGTCATTTCCCAGAATCCCTTGCTGCAGTGAAAGTGCTGTATGCTGGGTGATAATGGGGAAAGGCGGGGTTGCAGACCTGCCTAAGACATGCAGATGAGCATACAGTTGTATTTGCATATTTGCTTTCCTGTGGAGGGTTTTTGTCACTTTTTTTACTCACCATAACTTAACTCAGTATTATGGTATCGCCTATCCCATAGCCTCTTTGCATACCCAGTTAAATTCAACCCCACACTGATGAGACCCATTAAGGTCGAAACAGCTGTCTGTGGGTGGTTTTCTGGGTATGCACCTTAACCCTGGCTGTGCTCAAAGCTGTGACCATGCAGCAAGCTTAAGCCTATAGGGAACCATGTTAAAAATGGTTTTTGAGGCAAAAAGTGACACTGTGTGCTCATTTGCATGTCATTTCCCAGAATCCCTTGCTGCAGTGAAAGTGCTGTATGCTGGGTGATAATGGAAAAAGGCGGGGTTGCAAACCTGCCTAAGATATGCAGATGAGCATACAGTTGTATTTGCATATTTGCTTTCCTGTGGAGGGTTTTTGTCACTTTTTTTACTCACCATAACTTAACTCAGTATTATGGTATAGCCTATCCCATAGCCTCTTTGCATACCCAGTTAAATTCAACCCCACACTGATGAGACCCATTAAGGTCGAAACAGCTGTCTGTGGGTGGTTTTCTGGGTATGCACCTTAACCCTGGCTGTGCTCAAAGCTGTGACCATGCAGCAAGCTTAAGCCTATAGGGAACCATGTTAAAAATGGTTTTTGAGGCAAAAAGTGACACTGTGTGCTCATTTGCATGTCATTTCCCAGAATCCCTTGCTGCAGTGGAAGTGCTGTATGCTGGGTGATAATGGAGAAAGGCGGGGTTGCAGACCTGCCTAAGACATGCAGATGAGCATACAAGTGTGTGTGTGTGTGTGTGTGTGTGTGTGTGTGTGTGTGTGTGTGTGTGTGTGTGTGTGTATAGCCCTGTGTGGTTTTGGGCTATATTTCTACCCTCCTCCTGGCAGTAATTCCTGTGTAAGGGCAGGTTTGCGGTAGTAATCATGGATTTCCCCCACCTCAAGCAATTGCACTAAGGAAGTGAAGGCAGGTCACCTGACTGTGTCCAATCAAGAAACACAGGGGCGGTGCCTGTTGAAACTACTTAGGGCATTTGCATTTCCTATTTAGTAGTAGTGTGAGGAGTGTGAGTTAGTAGGGGGTAGTTAGAGGAGGAGGATTAGAGTTGATAGAGTTATAGTAGGTGGACCAAATACCTCCTGCCCTGCATAGGGGGCAGGGGAAGAGCTAGACCCACTCTGGGTGGCACTAGGTCCAGAGTGGCATCAGGGGACATCCTTAAGGAAGACAGCTGGCTGAGAGCGACTGCCTATACCTCTATGCTGTAGTCTGCTGCTGGACTTGAATAAAGAGTCCTGATTTAAAGAGACAGTTGTGTGAGACTGGAATTTCTCATCCCTGGGAGGGAAGTTCTGCTGTAGGGATTCCACCCCATATCCCTGGGGCCTGCAGGAGATGGAGGCGCTGCACCAATGAGAAGAACGAAGGCCCGACCCCAGAAACCTGTCCTGTTGTCCCCAATGTCACCGCGGGAGACTCAGTCCCTTCTGTTGCCAGCAGGTACGCACCACACACACGCACATGTAACGGGAGAGTTAGTTCCCCTAGAGGACCATATCTGAGGTTGGGGGGGGGAAAGGCGTTACATATATATACATACAATATATGTGTGTGTGTGTGTGTCTGTGTGTGTGTGTATATATATATATAATTATTAACTTGTTCACAAATCACTTGATTGGTAAAATAATCACTTGTTGTATGCTGTGTGAGAGCGCCGCTCAATATCATTTCCACAATTGACAATTGCTTCAGTACCAATGCCAAGATGCATGACACCTGCACCCTGAACAAGGTAATGAACCCTGAGTATCCATAATGTGTAGACATGACACTCTACACAATGAATCATCTATAAAATTAGGTTTGCAACACTTTTCAATAAATGTAGTCATTAACGCATTTACCTGGAAATGAAAGTCCACATCAGAGGAACAATTACACCTCAAACTGGTTAAATGGAATATTATTAAGCCACCTCTTTTGGTGGTTGGTGTCCACATGTACAGTATATAACTATTAGTGGATACTGATTTGATATGCACATCTGTTTTGATGTTAATGTCTGAATCGATCAAAACCAATCTGCCTAGAGACCACAATATGTGTGAATATAAGACCTAAAGTATTAGAATTAAAATGAGAAATCAAATCACAAATAACACCAATTTCACTGTCCCAAATAATAAGTATGTCATCTAGTCCAAGTGCTCTGGGCTTTGTGTGTATGTACAGTATCTGTGTATGTATGTATGTATGTATGTATGTATGTATACTGAGCCACACTGAACATCACCAGAGCATCTACAGTATGGAGGCCGAGCTTAGAGAACAGGTGACCTTGTATGAGAGGGAACAGGTGGAAACTAAAGCTCTGCAGCATCAAACTGAATCTTTCAAATAGAAAATGGAATAAGCTCTGAAGACGTTAGAGGGAAAAGATAAAGAGATTGCAAAACTAAAAGAGACACTTAGGTCACAGAAGCAGTCCATGAAAAAGATGGCTGTAGAATTAAGACAGGAAGCAAGGAAGTTGGTACAGAACATGCTGCTCTGTGAGTAGAAAAAGTGGGAAAGTGAGAAGAGAGATGTGCTGCAGATACAGAGAAACTATATAAAGGACGATCTTCAGCAAGAGATTACGGATTTAAGGTCCTAAATTGCTGAGAATGCACGAACGCTATCCCAAAAGAATGAGAAGCTTTGGAGAAAAGATCAAGAGGCAACCACACATAAAAAAAGATTATGACTCCATTGTGTTAGACATGCAGCAGTTACAGTACAGTTGGACTTGGAGTTCTGCAGAGTGAGCGCAACACTCAGGAACGAGTCTGCAGGGAAACCTGATAGTGCCATGAAACTGCAGAGGGAGGAGCAGAAGGAGGCTATGTGGTCCAGTACAGCACATGTGTCTCCACTACAGAAAAAGGTATTGTACCCGCACAAGCGTCTGTATCCCACAGAGACCAATGCCCATTAAGGCAATGGCACAGTGATAGCTGGCGACATCACCCATCTGCAAAAGAAGATTGCAAAATTTGAACTACCTCAACAAGCAGTAGCTAAGCCTTCACCTGCATCGCAGGATGCAAACAAAAGGGAAACAATAAGGAATCTATTGATGAGAAGGTTCAGGCTTGCACTGAAGAAAAATCACAACCAGAAGAAGTCTTATCGTTTAAAAGAGAAAAGGTAGAATGTTCTATGAAAGTGCATGAAGAATCTTCTACCTCTGTGTTTGTGTTTAGTAGGTTGAATGGCCAAGATAATGGAAAGAGGCTCTGAGAAGAAAATTGTGAACCAGACAATGGACGCCATCCCATCTACAAGTTTCCCTGTTGCTGACAGAGCAAAAAAGCCGCTAGCACTGGTGATAGATGACACTGAATTATCCCACACCACAAAACCTGTGGTGGGTGACCAGTTTCAACAAGTCTCAAGCTCTCAATGTGCATTGATAGAAAAAAGTACAGAAGCCATCACCACTGAAGCAGAGTTACGGTCTTCATAAGAGGAGGCCAAGCTGCAAGGTAAGCCGCTAAGAAAGCTTTTCACAGGATCTGGTTTAAAGAAGCTTCCAGGCAAGAACCATACCGGAGAAGAGGAAGAAGAGACACAGGGGCTTAGGGACTAAGCAGTGATAAGTGCTTTTAATTGAGATAAAAAGCCATTATAGCGTGATACTGCCTGCTGTGAGATTCACAAAGCAGTGATAAGTGCTTTTAAGTAGCCATTATAGCAGGTTACTGCACTGTTATCACTGCTTTGTGAATCTCACAGCAGGCAGTATCACGCTATAAAGGCAGTTATCTCACTTAAAAGCACTTATCACTGCTTTGTGCATAGCACCCAGAAAACCCACTTATCACTGCTTAGTGCATGACCCCCGATTGGCTACGGGTTGACGTCTCTCATCCAATCAGAAGAGGGCAGGGAGGAGTCAAGGGCATGTCTCGGGAATACATGTATATTCATCAACAGGAAAAAAAACGGTGTAACGGCACATAATCCTTTTAATATAACATACATAGGAACACAAAGACTAGTGTACATACAAACTAAAAGAGACTGATGGCAGGAACAGCACTAAGGAAGCTAGAACGGAAGAGAAACAATGATTAAAAATATATATAATACATTTGATCCAGTGGCATGCGATCGGATTGCCTCCTCCTGACGTCAGTGACGTGCACGGGACGTAGCTCCACCCCCAGACCTAATCGGGTTGCACAATAGGGCGCACCTGCGCGACTCAGCAGCCTATCCGCGCGTTCCATCTCGTCCCGCCCCACTTCCCATTGGAGGGAGGTTCCTTTAATACCTGCTCAGCCCAGACACTAATCACTGAGCATTACCTAGTGTGTGATGCTGTGCCTTGCTGCATTCTCACCTTGATCCTGCTATACCCTGCCTTGTGCCTTGCCTGCCTTGTTCCTGATCTCTCTGCTGCCTGACCCTGCTTCGTTCCCTGGTCTCCGCATCTCTCTAACTCTGACCCGGCTTACATATGACCATCCTGATCTCTACTCTATCTCCCGGACCGTTGTAACCCTCGACCTCGGCTTGGATACCTATCACTTTACTTTCTACTACCCTCGACCTCGGCTAAGTGACCTCAACTAACCTCCAGTGTCCTACCCTGCATCACGGTGAATATATCTACTCTCCAACCCTGACACGGCTACATGACAACGAATCCGCACACTGGATGTGGCCTCTCGACAACAGGTCGGTGTTCAGAATTTCTAACCTCAGCCTCACGGTCCTGTCCTGTTTATGGCGAGCACCCGTTACAGTCACCTCCATGTTGTACCGAGTCTTCCATCAACATGAAGCTGTGAAAGAGAAGGATCTAAAAAGCATGATTTATTTTACATGTCATATTTATTGTTGCATTCTTGTACTTATGTTATAATGTGATTTATACAGTATGCTGACGTAGCTTAATAAGAATCTGAATAAAAAAACCTGTAACAGAACATATTGTAGATGGTCTAACGTATTTTCATATATTCCATATTCACTGGAATCTGGAAAAAAGCACAGAAATCCTGAAGTATCTGTAATGCCTCAACCGTGCTGGCTTTTTATCTCTATAACACTTTCTGTATTATGAGAAGGCTACTTCCCAATTACAGTTTTCACCCCTGAGCAATCACTGGTCTCAAAGTACAAAACATTTCTATGCACATGAGAAATACTGTGCAGGTGGTCTTCAAATCAACAAGCAAGCAGATGTTATGTTCCTTTCTTTCCATTTCTTTCCATTTTTTTCAATCTAAGATGAAATTGATACCTTGAGTGTTCCGCTAAGTGTGATTTTTCAATGCTGCTGCTTCTGATTATGATGAAGATGAGGAGGATGGTCTTGCTGCTGATGATCTTGCCGCTGCTGCTGCTGCCACCTCCAAGCATTTTTCAGGCTGGTAAGAGGAAAAAGGAAAATGCGCACACATTATTTTCTCATGCCTACTGTATGTTCTTCAGCTTCCTAAACATTTATTTGTTTTCCTAGAATTAAAATGTTTGCAATTGTGGAAATTAAAAACAAACGGTGCAAGAACAAAACAAAAGATGCCAGAAAAGTCAAGATCAATACTGGATGTAGCGCATGTCTGAGTTCAACACATGTCAAGGATTGCTAGTAAATTTAGATAGAGTTCTCCCTATCAGCATATTCATAAAAGACACAAGCATACTTTCTATAATGAGACTGGAGAAATAAAAGTGACTTATTTTCCCAACGATCTAGTTTTTCAACTAAGGGGACCATGTATAAAGCTACAATAGTACTGATTTGTGACTGCCACATGGAATCTCACATTCAAGTCTGTGGGAGATTTTGTGGTTGTTTCGAGTTGGCACTATCTAAGCATAGTGAATCGCCCCCTAAATGTACCCACATAACACATCTACTGTATGCTACTGCTGATTGCAATTCACAAAAATCTAGTTGTAGAAAGTCTTTACTAAAATACTCACAGCAGTAGTGTTCTGCCAGAAACACAAACATTCCTTCAAGCAGTGAAACACTGGGCTACAGCAACACATTTCCTATTTTGTTGCGATTAAGATATTAGTGAAGTCAATAAATAACACATTTATTGAGGTGGCCTAGACTCTAGAGTTTCACTGCTTGACAAAAATCTCTAAGGAGCACAAGCATCTTTACAAAGATCAAAGGAAAGACTGAAACCTTTATACCGATGAGATAAAACACATACGGGGCTAGATTTACTAAACTCCGTAAACCTATTTAATGTGATGTTAACCTGGTACTGCCCATTAACCATAAAAAAAAGTATTTACTAAAGCAAATTAGTCAATGTTAACCTGAAATAACATAGACATTACCCAATGCTTATGAGTCTATTTGCGGCTGTTATTTTTTTTTTAAAATATGATTTCCTTAGTAACATAACAACTTCAAGCAGGAACGGCTGTTATTTTTTTATGTCCTGTTATTTGCACTAATTTAATTGAACTTAATTGAATGAAACATCTCATTGACTGGTCTTCAACCTAACATATTAGATTGTGCACTATCAAGTTCGAACTGCTTCTAGTGAGTTCTTAATTTGCTTTTCAATCAAAAGTGTCACTCTATTCTAGAGGCCCTCTAGTGGACATAAGAAAACAAACAAATAGAACACGTACTGTATGTACTGTATAATTTTATTTATATAGCACCAATATTGTGCGCAGGTGGATAAAGTATAAACAATGGTGATAAGCGCTATAAATAAATTACAACATACGGCAAAGGGAGAGCCTGCCCCAAAGAGCTTACAATCTAAGTATATTCATCGTGCTTCTTTTTTTTTTGTATCTTTGAGAATAGTAAAATTATGAAAGGAAAGGCTCCTGCTCAGCAGCAACTAACCTGTCAGTGATTGGTAAAGGTGCATACCGAGACCTGAATCTATAATCACATAGGAGAAGGAAGGGGGGCTCCGTGTACTGCACTCTGAACTGTAAGGATAGTTAGTAACGTTAAAACATCACATTTTATTAAAGATCAATTACAATCAAGAGTTGTGAATTTAATGTAAAATCAAACAAAATAATTTAAAACCATGTCAAACCCAGTCTGGGGAGGAAAAAAGTTAATAATAGAAGAACTCAATAATACTATATTTACATTATTGTCAGCATACAGTATGCACCAATTCATAAATAGAGCAGCATTATTTAATGCATCCAGCAATATAAAGAATAGGTTAGCACCTCAGGTGTAGTTAGGGAAATATCAGCAATGTAGCTGGTAGTTGTAACACTTTTTATTATAATATTTTTATGAGGTCTCCCTATCTCAGTATATTTAGCAGTGTAGCTTAATTTCAAAAGTAGGCCACAAGTATATCAATAATTAGCAACAATGTGGCAAACAGTGCACACACCCACACAGTTTAGATGTAACCTTGCTAAAGTCTCAATGTATTATGTAGGACTTAAATATACAGTAGTTTAAATATCTGCACGGTCTATCAATGCTATTTGAGCCCTACATAGACAGTAAATACAGATAGAGAGGACAGAGTGGTTAGATAAAGATGCAGGCGGTTCCTGTGCAGAATCAATGTTTTAAGTAAGATCTCCAATTTAGGTAACAAGATTGTATAATAATAACAACCCCTACATCAATAATGTAATGTGAATGCAGTGGCCTTCCTCGTGGTGTGCGGTAACACACAGGGACGCCAAGCTGCCGATCAGACCTCCGAGGACTGACAAGACTAACTCAATGCCGTCAGTCTTGTGACTGACGCGTTTCACGTCATACAAGATGCTTCTTCCTGGGTTTGACAGTTTTCATTTATTTTATTTGATTTGTCATTAAATTCACTACTCTTACTTTTATAAGAATCTTTAATAAAATATGATGATTTACCTTTACTAACTATCCTTACACTATGTGGTTCAGAGTGGAGTTAACAGAGCCCCCTTTCTTCTTCCTTGTGATTATATCTTTGCCGATAGTGTTGGACTTTCATCGACTTTTCAAAAGATACCTTTTAATAAATAGATAACACTAAAGACTCTCCACAAGCAGAGGAAAGGGACTAGAGAAGATGCATATTCAATGGAATCCAGTTACATTGATGCATTCTTTATTTTGTATTGCCTCTTTAAAGTATGTCTGGGAAATTGATACAAATAAACACTGTTAGACTGATACCAAATGGAAATGTGCACATTACTGATAGGAATCAACGGCGACGTAATATTTCTGTTACAATTAAATCTGTACAAAATCAGTAATTGGGTTACTTTTGATCTGCTCAAGCTCATTATTAGAGATGGCGAATGTGTCATAATGTGAGCCACGAGTTCTTCGCTAGATTGTGAACAAAATTAGATTTCTGGCGGATATTCATAGCCAGTTGGGACAGTTAAAATATCTGGGTGACTCCACACAGACATTTCACAAGAAGACTGGAGGGATATATGGTATCATGCACCAAAAATTTGCATTTGTATAAACCACCAACGAAAATATACATAAAATTCTATTTCATTGGTACAAAACTCCTGATAAACCTAGTTTAATGTACTTGGGGTTTCCTTTAATCTATTGGAGGGGGTGTGGACAAAAGGGCGAAATGGGCAATATTCCCTGGTTCTGCCCCTAGATAAAAAATATTCTGTGTGAAAGTACTAGATCTCATAGAAGTACTTACGGAGGTAAGGATGCCACAAGATCCAGCAATAATCATTTTAGCGATGCCAATAGAGACTATAAATCATTCCATATGGCCCTGATAACATATATTTACAGCAGCCAGATAGCAAGGTAGTTCTCTCTCGCCTCAGCAAAACCCATGTTTGAAACGTCTGGAACTTCTGGGCGAATTGAATGTGTGGTGGCGGATGGTGGTATTGCACACACACAAAGGTAGGCGAATGTCACTTTTTAACACCAAACCATGAATATTCGCAGCTGTGAAGAAATGCCATATTCGCAGAGAATTTGAATGTCGGTGAAAGCTTCACCCATTTCTACTCACTATGTTGTTAAAATGTGAAGTACTCTTCTTCTCTTTTACAACCTATTGCTGTGACGGCATGAACTGATCAGATTGTTTAAGAAAGTTGGAGGGTGCTAAAAAATTATTTCAGGGATCTAGGCTGCAAGCTTAAGGCAGGGACCTCTAAGGTAGTATTTTTAGAAATACTACCAGTGTCATGGTTTATCCCGGGGGGACAGTGGATTAATGCATGGCTAAGAAAGTGGTGTATGAAGAACGGGTTTAGGTTTTTGGAGCCCTGGGAGATGTTCTTGATTTATTGTAGCCTTGTAGAATCAAGTTGTTGTCAGTTGTTGCTGGGGACCCTGTGTACCTATTTTCTCTATGGGCTGTGCTGTTTGCTCAAAATGGAGTCCACCACATGGACTGTGTTCTCAAAATGGCGCTCCCGCCAGAAAACCGGGACCGCATGGGCTTGCAAAGCAAGATGCAAGTTTTTCTGCGATGTTAGTTGCAAGCTATTCAGCGCCAAAACAACGCCACGCCCATCACTGTGACTGGCAAAGCCAGAGCCAGCTCACACCTTGTTCATCTATGCCCCTGTCTATATTCCACCTAGGGGAGGGGGCAACACCCAGGAGCCAATCGGATGCTGCTTCCACTCTGGGAGGAGCCAACTACACTATGCCTAATTCAGTTCCACGGAGCTGAGCAAGTGATCAGAGCTGTACAACCTCTGTCTACACTACCTCATCTAAAGACCAGCAAAAGAATGTCTGATCTAGAGCTTAACAATTACTATCTGCCTGGGGGCTATGTGGTAGTCACTATCCAGGGACAGCACCATCTGTGGTGTGTATGCCCAAACTGCAGGCTCTCTGGAGGCGATAACAGTCCCACTGCATGGTGCCAGCACTGCGGGGCCTTCTTCCAGCCCTGTGCCAACCAACGCCGCTTTCCAGCCATCGACTGGTTCTCCACACCAGCCGGTGCGGCCCCTGCGAACTTTCCTACTGCGGTACCCACGCCAGCTTACGACCAGGCCCGCATACTTCTTGGCGCAGCCTATCCAGATGGCTACACCGCGGATGACATTGTGGGCCCGTGGGCCCTGAACAGCGCGTCTGGATTCCCACGTGGTCCGGAGCCAGAGACGACGCCCACGGTGATGTGTCTGTCAGTTCCAGGACCGGAACCTGTACTAGCGGTACCTGATGACCGGGAGGGTAAGTTGACTGCCCCAGTGGTGCTTCCTCTGGTGGCACAGGAGCGGGCAAGCTCCGTGCCAATTGCCACCAGGGAATGCAGAGTGCCCCGACATCACAGCCCGGCGGACATGTCTTTACCTGGCCCCGAAGAAGAAGTGACCAGCCGTCTGAGACCTGCGGAGGTAAGATCATCACCTACCTGCAGTCAGAGGCAAAGTCCCGATCCAGAGGCATCCATCCAGAAGGCTATGGTGAATCCTGAGCCCCAGAGGAGCCCCAAGGCAGAGGAAGATGCCGTAACAGTGAAGGAGCCACCTGTGGAGGATCCTGTGGAGCCAGAGGACGTCCCCTACCTTCGGATGGGTGAGGCTCCAACGTCTTACTTTACCAGGATCCTGCTGCGGCTTATCCAGACGAGGAGCCAGGCGGGGCCTTTTTCGGTGTGCTGCAGGGTGATGCACTTTCGGTTCCGGCTGGACGTGACAACATCCTCGCCGCCGAACCAGTGCCTGTCTGGAGATCTCGTGGGATCGGCCAGCCATGATGACGTCAGCAAGATGGCAGCTGCTAAAGTTGTGGAACCTCTGCTGGGATCTGTTGTGGTGAGTTTGGGACAGCCTTTCACTGACACTCCCCTATCCAGGCCTCCATCTCGAGGAAGGGGTCACTGGACCATGATACCACCACACTACCCCTCCCTAAGGGCCGTGGTAAGATTGCATCCAAAGGACAAGTCATGGACAATGTTAGGCCCTGTTCACCGGCCCAAGCTGCCCATGTCCCTTCCAAGGCCACTAAGTCCGCCTGATACTACCACCTTGGGGTAAGGGAGATGGATTTACCATTTTTAACTACCAACAATAAACCGAATGGAAAAATCCACTTATACTTCACACCATTGTCCCTTAGTAACTTGGTGATGGGCTCAGGTTTCGGCGTCCGCCCAGAGTTGGGTTTGTATTTCTAGTGATCTAGCTCAGGGATTCTTTTGTTTTATAATAATGAAATTGCATTATTATATCTCTCGACATGTCCTCAGCCTGTGGCTTTGCTCTCAATGCTCTCTTTCACCTATCCATTTGCAGTTCAGCCTCTGTTTTATCTGGCAAAATAGAAGTCAACCATTTTGAAATCAATAATAGATTCCGGGACTCCTCTTATCCTTATGTTGTACCTTCTCTCCCTGTTCTCCAAGTTCTCTTGCTTGGCAGCCAAATCGGCCATTTGTGTTTTTAGTAGTTAGTAGTTTTTTCCGTTTTTTTTTTCATGGCTCTTATTGTAACGTCTAATTTTTTTCTAAGTCATCGTTCCGCGTCCCTATGCTAGAGAAGTCCCGTCTCAGTTCTTGTATCTCCAACTGAAATAGGGATTTAAGATCCATGAAAAGGCTCTTCAGGTCTTTCTTCAGGTCATCTTTTGTGACCAGCTCCCTTTCTAAGCCGACGCTGCCTTCCCTCCCCGATTCATGTTCTGAATCGGAGCCATATTGTGGTGCTGCAGCCGGCTTCCTTCCCGCTCCAGCCTTTACCTGCTTTATGGAGGCAGTTTGTCAAGTCCCATTTCTTCTAAAGGGATCTCGTCGGCATCCTGGGATGCTCCGCTGCCGGGATCTATGCTTTTTCTCTGTTTATTGGCAGTTCATTGGGTTGCTTTGATGTTTAATTGCGCTGGGTTAGACGGAGCTTTAGATCTTTCCCGCCGCACCCTAATCAGTCGCGCATGCGCCTCCGTGTTGTGTATTTTAAAAGTGGTATCGTTGTATCAAATGTTATCCTCAGGAACAGCCTACTTATTCTAACATACATAAACAATAGGTATAATACATTGTATACAGATTAATATAGAAGTACATACATTATACTGGGATGTACCATGTTATAGGAAACAGCATTAACACCACCTCTGAGAGCTTATATAATGAAAAACAGATTGTGCCTTTTCTCCAACTCATTTATGGCAGACAGAATGCGGTCAGCACTGTGCTCATAGCGTATGTAACAATTTGCTGTGCATTATGTATTTATTTATATTTTAAACAGTGTACTGTATGCCCTGCTGTATTTCATTTACTAAATGCTAACATACTGTGTCCCATATAATGAAAATATAGAATTGAACAACTATAAAGAATATTGCCATGGAGCTGTTATGACTACTGTACAACATTAATTTCCCCCCTGGGCGATCACAACCCCAAAGATATTTCTGATCTTCTAATTGGCATAGGTGACAAGTTGGGCCAACTGGTTTTATCGCCCCTCAAATTTTCTGTTTCAATGTAATGCTGTATCCTGCTTAGCACAGCAGCAGAATGTCTCTTAAACCCCCAAATCTCAGAATACACAGATTCCCAACAAGCTCATAATATATAAAGGGTATATATATGCATATAAGTGTCAAAAAGAGTGCTAGTGGGCGTGGCTAATTGTATACAACAAAAAACAAAAATGCCCAAAGCTACATCCAATGTGACAAAAATACACAGTGCAATACCTACATATCTCTTGTAAAAAGGGTCATTTAGTTTAACCCTTTGGCCAACGCATCTTAAGCCTTCTGCCACTTACAAGGCATGACCATAGCAGGTCCTAACACTCACCTGGGTTAAAATTCTTATTTACCTGTATAATTACAGGAAGAATGATCACATTGGATCTGTTGTAACCTGGCAAAATGAAACTGACCTTGGAAAGTGGGGTGGGGCAAGCTTAAACCTTGGGGGTGGAGGGGGAGTGTTAGGTCCTGCTACGGTCATGCCTTGTAAGTGGCAGCAGGCTTAAGACGCTTTGGCCAAAGGGTTAAACTAAATGACCCTTTTTACGAGAGATATATAGGTATAGCACTGTGTATTTATGTCACATTGGAAGTAGCTTTGGGCATTTTGTTTTTTTTGTTTTTTGTTGTAGTACAAGTAATTGGTTTGTAATATATTTTTTTTAAAAAAGCTATTACACGGCTCATCAGAATTAGTTATTATTAATATAATTGCCTAATGTACACCAAATGAGGTGTATGGGTGCTACCTAAGCAATGAAGGTAAATGTAAGGACTGGAAAGAGAGTTGTGATAGATATCACAAATCCTCCAAAAAGAATTGCGTTTGTGGTGCACTCCTAGGTAACTTATAACATAACCATTATTCGATATATTTAAAATACAGTATGATGACAAGGCGATGGCCTGCCAAGCGGCGGCTGGAGGAGAGTCCACAGTGTGGCAGCAGCTGGTCCCGGCATCGTGCCCCATCCCCCGGTGCTTCCTGGTGGGCTCCGAGGCTTCCCTCCTTGAGGGCGAACCAGCTCCATGACGCGTCTGCCACGCCTGCAACACTGTGAGCACAGATCTCATGTGCTACAGCAGCGCGGCTCAGATGGAGCTCGCACTCTCGCAAGCAAGCGGAGTGAGCTCGGCCTAAGAATACAGGTGTGGTCGAGAGTTTTACTGTATATAACACGATCTATGGGGCTTTTGAAGGCGGGAGGGGTGATTTTATTGTTAACTACGGAAGTAAATGAGACGAATCTCACGTGTGTGCTCTAATATGAGTGTGTGAGCCCAGTGATAAAACAGAGTATATCGGGAACAGATCAAATATATTGATAGACAATCTTGAGTAGCCTGTATTTGTTTGTGGTGCCGACAACCTGTATATAATAGCAAATCCCAGAGCATATGTGTGTGTAGCCCCGGTCCCCTGCGGCTCCCAGAGACCCCCCTCCTTGAGCGCCGAGCGGTTGTGGGTGCCGCCGGAGGCAGCGAGGGACCCGCCGGCACACGGCAAAGGTGGGGGCCGGAGCGGAGAGCGTTCCGAGCTTCAGGAGGCTCGACGGCGCACCCGGATAGCGGGGGCCGCTATGATGGTTTGCACGCACGTTTGCAGTGTTCACGCATGCGCAGTGAAGTGCGGGAGTTGCGGCGGCCATTAGGAAGTCGCGCATGCGCAGAGGAATCGCGCACGCGGCCCCAATGTTATAGAGGCCTCCATGGGACTACAAGTCCCATGAGGCCAACGGAGGCCTGCACCAGGTGCCTCATAGTGGCCAATGAGAGGCCAGGATTCCAGGGAGGAGAGATAGATACTTTTCGCGGGGTTTGCAGAATGGCAGTTGGAGCTGGGAGCAGGAAGGGGGAGGAAGGGTGTAAGGAGCAAGTGGCTCTTACACCAGGTCGGGTCACCCCCAGGCCCCAGGTAGGCCCCACTCCCCACTAGGTTAGTGGGTAAGTTATCAGGGAAGGCCCCTTAGGTAGGGACCCTGCCCTTAGGTGTGTGTAAGTGTTGTGTGTAGTGCAGCTGCAGCAGTTATTTGACTGTGTCAGGGAGCTGGGTGAGAGAGGAGAACCGGAGGGCAAAGGAAGAGGTAGTGTAGGTGCAGGGGGTCCGTGACAGATTTCCCCCGCAGGCCCCTAAGAGAATCCCTGAGCCACGGTAGAGTAAGGTTGCTGCAGGGACGCCCTATAGTGGTAGCGACGTTCCCCATTACTGTATATGAGCTAGGGACCAAGTATGAAGAAGTAAGATTGCTGCAGACGTCTGGGACCAGGTCGCTGAGCACCGTGACACCGGAACATCATTGCTGGATCGGCGGATCCTTTTTGAAGTATTACCGGTCACCGCAGTGATCGGAAGGTATTTACAACAAGTGCACCAACACCGGTCAACAGGCACTGATCCCGCCTTAGGGAACACTCTTTGGGGACACTAAGTGGAGTGGCCAAAGGACTGGGCCTATATACCATTACATTACATGGACACGGTGTGGGGCACGCGGTGAAGGGACAGAGACATTACACCTTAGGAGTGTGGCCGAGCCACTAGTGTTATAAGGACAGTTCAAGCTAGCTATGTGTTATGTATTATTGCTATGATAAGGTGATAAGTATGGTATGATATGTGCTATTGCCTCAGTTAAGCATTAAGGTTATTATTGCATTCTAGTAAAGTTAGTTCAAGCATTCAAATATATGTGTGTGGATATGGGTCTTGCCCAGGGGAATCTCACATAGCGGGGATCCTGGGTAAGTGGAGGCGCTGCACTAATAAGTGTTACCCCAGGCTCCCAGCTAGCGGAGGCTCAGATCTCCTGGAGCCACAGGTGTGTGTAATACCCGTAGTCTCTTTAGAGCATCAGAAAAAGGGCTACATGTGGGAACGTGTGCAGCTGACCTGGCAAAGACTGAGCTCCGTATCCCTGAAATCCTCTGCATCGACTTCCCGGTATTGACCAGTCTCAGATGGGGCTTGTTGAACTCATAACCTTCTCGGAGTCAAAGTAAGAGGGTCCGGGGATTTACCGTTCTCTCAGTCGACTGTAGCAAGAGGTGCGTACCTCCCAGGTCTCCCACGCTGTACCGCTACTCACCACGCTGCTGGAACACCAGCATATCACTGTACCTCTCTTGGTTGATCTGCTTAGTCTGGACCTCAATGTGGGAGGCACCCTCCTTGAATAACCAATAACATAGTCCGGCAATTCCGTAGGGTGAAGCAGTATTGTATCTAAGCACCACACTGGCTAAAAACAACATCAAACAATGATAAATGTTATCCGGGGGGTATACTCACATCCCGGTTCATTAATCTGTTCCTTGCGTGCTCCCAATCCATGTAAGTGAAGTTGAAAAAGAAGGGAATGGGCACTGCTTAATGAAAAAGTGAGGCTGACTGTAGGTATGAAAAATAATGAATCTTCTTTATTGGGCATAAGAGCCAACAATACAATTGCACAGAGATTCTCTGACGCGTTTCTCGCCTCATGGGCGCTTTATCAAAGAGTTATATTGTTCAGTAAAAATACCATATATATATAGATCCTCCCTATGATCAGATCCGCCCCCACTTCATACCACACTAGTCTAACCAAGATCAGGTGTACTGAAGCAGGGTTGCAGACCTGCCTAAGACATGTGAATGTGATCAAAAGTAATCTTTTTATTTGCTATTTGCAATACGATGGAGGTTTCTTTTTGCCTTTTTCACCCACTACAACTTAAAACGTGATGGTAAAACCTACAGTCTCGAAAATGCAAAGCCAGCAGTACAACCAACTTCACACTGATGATACCCATTAAGGTTGAAACTTATCTGTGAATGGTTTCTCTGGCTTTGCATCTGATTCCCATGCTGTGCTTTTAAAGCTGTGTTAACGGCAAGCATTAGCTTATATGGGCTCCATGTAACAATGGATTTTCAGACAAAAGGTGACACATTGTGTGCTCATTTGCATGTCATTTCCCAGAATCCCTTGCTGGAGTGGAAGAGCTGTATGCTGGGTGATAATGGTGATAATGGTGAAAGGCAGGGTTGCAGACCTGCCTAAGACATATTTCTATGAGTTTTTTGCCATTTACTTCTTTTCATTTATTGCCTTAAGATGACATCCACACGGTCTATGTATCTATTTAAGGACGGTGGTGATGCCTTTCAAGCCATACCCCTGATGAAGCTTTACAGTGAAACGCAGTGTTGGGTGACATCACAGACTCATCGCCCATGCAGATTAATTCCGAGACGCTGACAACGCAATGGGTGCAGAGTTGACGAGTGCAGCACTCGGACTCTTCCACACAGCTCCTGCATATCTTACGGACATAACACTGAGATAACGCCGATGTCCCTACACCGCTGAAGCTTGTCCATGGCTATATTTGACAGATGTAGTGAACTTGTTCTGGTAGCCAGTTCGTATGCTGCAACTGGTGCCATCTTCTGCAAGTCTGACTTTGCCTCATACACTTGAGAATGATTGTAGGGCTGCTGCTACTGTTGGGACTTTTGTATTCCTTTCACTTGCCGTCCCAGTAGCTTCATACAGCTGGTATGGGGATCACTTTCACCTTACATTGCAACAGGGTGGTGGGATATACACGCATGGATACACTTACAGCAGTTTATTGATGTTTGAACCTGAGGGATATGATTATCTTTACCCTTTCCTCTGCTGCTTTAGGTTGGCACATTTATTATGCTAATACTACCTGGGTACAGCTCATACCTTCTGACATTATGTTTACCCCTCAGGATCTATGGTTCTCCAAGTCATACTGATTGTCCATATCTTGGTTTATTGTTGGGAGTATTGCTGTGATGTACAGTATATGATATGTTGTTTGTGAGTTTTGTTTGTATCACCGCCGATAACATAGTCCCACAATTCCGTAGGGTGAAGCAGTATTGTGTCTAAGCACCACACTGGCTAAAAACAAAATCAAACAATGATATTTGTTTTTGTATTTTTTGCATTACCCGTGAGTGCCACCTTCGTGGAGATTCTGGGACCCCATCTCTTTGGGTTCCCTTTTCTTGTTTGTTCACATAACACCATATGTGTTATACCAGTTTTGGGGCCCAATGAAACCGGGCTATCCATCCAGATGGATTGGGGCAATGGCTGGACTTAACCCTGTGGCGCATTCATTTCCCCCTGTGCCCCCCCTGCTGGCTCTCCCCCCCTCCTCGCCCCCCCCTACTTTACTCCCCCCCTCCTTACCTTGGCTCAGGTGTTCTGACGCCACAACGTCACGTTGCCATGGCAACGCGTTTCCATATGCCGTCTGAGCCAAAATAAGTGAAGTTTACAGAGGCCTTCGCCGAACCCCCGGAATTTAATTTTAATTGCCTTCGGGAAGCACTCAGGGCCTCTGTAAACCACACGCCCCTGCAGAGAATATCGCGCCCCCCCAGTTTGCGCACCCCTGATTAACCTTTATTATGAGAGCGGCATTGCCCCAACCATCACAGTCATCTTTAACTGTAACACAGTTTACTTCCTGGGCTGGTCGTTAATCTGTCTTCTCTTTGTGCCACCTGTGTTTATCTCTCACATATACCTTAAGCTTTCTCTCGTTTACACCTCCCTTAACTCTAAAATGCTGTCCCTTGCAAGCAATTGAAGCCTGTTATAGTAGATTAAAACTAATCTTTTCAATTAATCGTTTCTCAAATCTTAAATTGGAAAGGATTACACTATTCTGTCACCAATTGCATTCGCTTGATCACTTGCAGGGACAGCATTAAACCAAAGCATAATTTTTCCTAGGTGACATCAGACATCAGGATCCTGAAATCCAATATATGCTCAGACCTACTGACTTTTATTCCATTTAAAATATTAAAAAACCTGTGACCTTCTTGCGAGAACTGCCGACTTTTATCCCAGAAAACTCAGTGGTTTAATGAAATACTACACTACTGAGTCTTCTCTGTGCATATATAATATGAAGTCATCAAAGTGTTTGTATGACTCACCATATGGATACAGTTTATCCTTAAATATACTGGATTTATTGTAATTTAGCCTGATGCGTCCACATGTGCCAGAACCACATTACTAAATCACACAAAGAAAATTGAAGTTTGTCAGAAAATGTAATTGTCTGAGCCAAAAGTAGCATAAGGCTGAGGCCATACAGCTTTCGTCCGTGCGGAGGCGTGCGCCTGCGTGATGTCACCCGCGTCAAGCGGGTACATTTTTTGGCCATGATAGATGCGCCATGGGGGTCGTGTCTAGGGGCATCACGGAGCTGGTTTGTCCTCATTGGGCGAACCGCTCGCGTGACCTGCCCATCGTGCCGAGAAATCAGTTTCAACTGATTTCTCGCACAAAGCGCGCCTCCTCCTGCTGTCCCGCACGCGGTCTTAAGGCGCGATCAATGCCTTAAGGCACTGAGATTGCGCCCCGCATGGTCTGCAGCAGCATGGACTTAGCCTAAGAAATATTTTTTTTTTTTTTTTTGTAAAATATTTTTATTGGAAATTCTGCAGACTTGTACATACAGTATATTTTTAACATGCATAATGTAGCAGATTCTTATACAGGTATCTCTTTATGTTCTATACAATATTTGATTTGCATTATTTCCTTTTTATTTTTAATATAGTAACACTTGAACCTTCAACTCAACTTGTAAACATTTGCTTGTATTATGTCAATCCGTTATATCATTTTACCTTCAACTTATTCCCTCTTGGTAGTATACCCCAGCCTTTGCTTCATCTGTTTTGACCCTCTGACAAACTAACCAAGTCATTTATATAAGGGCTCTTCCCTCCTCCAGTATGTTTGTACTCTTTTCGCCACTCCTGTTCGACCCATACACCTCTGTATGATATCCTGAGGTATTTATTTCACTAGTCTTATGGTATCGTCCATAGTCCTATTGGGTACTTTTCTACCCCCCCCCCCCCCGGTCTGTTTTTTTTATTGATGGTGTAGTGTTCAGAATCTTATTGGGGGATTCCTGGTTAGTGTGCGTGTTGCATACCATGTTGTGTGTTTAAAGTTTTCTTTGATTTTTGTCTTTGTCTCGTCTGACTGTGCGGCAAAGAAGCTTTCCCAGATTTGGAAGAATCGTTCCGCTTTATTTTCTTTGTCCGTCGTGGCTTCTACCCAGTCTAATGTGAATATACTAAACATTTTTTCTCTCCACAGCTGCAGAGATGGGGGAGTGTTATGTATCCACTGTTGCAAGATTTTTTTCCTTGCGGCCATAGCTATAATTTGTTTCAGTTTGCTGTTATCAGTTTGGTCCCCTGCTGCCCCTTCAACGTTTAGGTTTATAATATTAAAAATTACATATTCGGGATCTATATGGATTATTGTATTCAGGGAATCTTTGCAGTACTCGCCTATTCGTGACCAGAACTCTTGGACCACTGGGCAGTTCCATAGGCAGTGCATAAGATCTGCCTGTGGGGCTGCACACTTTGTACATTTACTGTCCAGAGATAATTTTGCTTTGTATCTGAATTTGGGTGTAGTATATGTTCTATGTAAAATGTTGTAGTGCATTTCTTGGTATATTGTGGATGGGATGATTTTCAACGATTTCCCAAACTGTCTCATGATAGTCTCCATATTTAGATTTGGGCAGTCTGTTAACCAAGCTCCCATTCCCGGTGTGTTGCCATCAAAACGTAATGTTTTCTTCAGACATTGATAAAAATGTGATATTGAGATTTTCCCATATTTTGCTCTTTGGAAGAGAGCATCAAGTTGATTGTCTCTATCTGCAGTTGGTAAGTCGTTTAGTGATGTCAATGCATAATGCCTGGCCTGTACGTATACAAAGAATTGTGTGTTAGGTAGTGCGTATTTATCTTTCAGTTCCTGGAATGAGTAAATTGTGTGATTTAGTTTATGCAGGAGCTGCCCCATTCCAAGGATTCCCTTCTTTTCCCAGGCCTCAAAAGGGTAATTCGCCTTCCCTTCCTGAAACCGCAGGTTTTTAGTGAACGGTAGAAATAGCGATTTGTTCCTTTGTAAAGAGAGTGTTTTCCTGGCTCTATACCACGCTTTATATGTGCTGAATAGTAATGGGTTCTCTTTTATGGCTCTTGGGACCTCGTGAGAAGGCATATGTAACAAATATGCCAAGTTTATATCTGGGCACATTTGTTGGTCAATTTCATATATTGTGAAGTAGTTTGTGTGGTTTATCCAGTCTCCCGCATATCTCAAGAGAGCAGCCAAGTTGTACATTTTAAGGGAGTGGAGGTTTCCTAAGAAATCTTAATTTTGAGGAGGCAAGAAAAGAAACAGAAGAAGACAGTTCCATACAAATCTCACTAACAAAGTAAACTATGTCCACAAACCCATCAGATGCAGTTTTCCAAAGAAACTAGCCAGTCAATCAAGAATGGGAATGAACAAATTAATACCTTTATTTCATATAGCGCTTTTCTCCCAGTGAACCTGAAAGCGCTTCAAAATTACAGTATATTATGCAGTAAGCAGCACTATATATAGGATATTTCAGAAACAGTCCCTGCCCAGATGAGTTTACGATCTATGATTTTGGTGCCTGAGGCACAGAGAGATAAGGTGATTTACACAAGGTCACAAGGAGCTGACACTGAGATTTGAAGCATGTTCCCCTGCTTTAAACTCAGTGTGCAACCACACACGCGGGGTCTCTGATAAGGCTTATTTATTGAGACTTAAAACATACAGCACACAAAACAAAATAGCTTCTCTTCAGCAGACAAAATAGCTTCTCTTCAGCATAGAAAACAAGGCAGCTTCTCTTCCGCATGCAGGACACAGACAGTTCATCACACATGTACTTTGAAAACAGACATTATAGCAGTTATCTCTTCAGTATTTCAGTCCTGTCTCCTGACAGCTAGCCTGCATGTGTGTACAGCCTGGGGGTTTTAAAACACCTTGATTATGCAGCTGGGGTCAGACTAATTAAGCAGCCCTTCTCAACTGAAACGTAACCATGTCACTGCTGCACTGCAAGCCTAAACATAGGTTTGCCAGGGATATGGCTGGTGACGTTCATTCACCCTGTCACATTCCTCCCCTGTTAGTGTGTGGCTGGGGCCACGCACGGCTGAAGCCTGACCATCCACCCCTTCTCTAGAAAAGAAGTCAGCATTTGCATTTTCTTTTCCAGGCCTGTGCTGAATCTCAAGTGAGAAGGGTTGGAGGGCCATATAACCACCTGGTCATTCTAGCATTGGAGTCCTTCATACTATTTAACCACTTCAATGGAGCATGGTCTGTCACCAGAGTAAAATGGACTCCTGCCAGGTATAGCCCCAAAGCCTCGATTGCTCACTTTACTGCGAGGCACTCCTTCTCAATCACTGAGTAGTTTTTTCCCCTCGGGAACAATTTCCTACTCAGAAAAAGGATCAGATGTTCCACTCCCTCAAACTGTTGTGACAACACTGCCCCTAGCCCTATCTCTGATGCTTCGGTTTGTACTACAAAAGGCCTGTTGAAGTCTGGGCTTCTAAGGACGGGACCCTCTGATAGACACCTTTTTATGTCCTCAAAGGCTCTCTGACAATCCCTTGACCATACCACTTGTGTAGGGGCACACTTTTTTGTGAGGTCCGTTAATGGGGCTGCAACTTCCGAGTAGTTGGGGATGAACCGCCGGTAGTACGCTGCTAAACCCAGCAGAGAGCGTACCTGCGTTTTTGTTTGGGGGGTCGGAACTTCTTTCAGGGCGATTACCTTGTCGGTTAGTGGCCTTACTTTTCCACCTCCCACTGCATACCCTAAGTATTTGGTTTCCGCCTTACCTAAGGCACATTTCTTAGGGTTGGCTGTGAGCCCTGCCTCTCTTAGAGATTTGAGGACCGCTTTAAGCCTATTTAGATGGGCCTGTCAGTGTTTCCTATAAATGACAATGTCATCTAGGTAGGCTGCGGCATAAGCCCTATGGGGTCTCAGCACTTTATCCACGAGTCTCTGAAATGTGGCTAGGGCTCCATGCAGTCCAAATGGCATTGTCACAAACTGGTATAAACCTATGGGAGTGGCAAAGGCTGTTTTGCACTTGGACTTTTCCTCTAAAGGTATTTGCCAGTATCCTTTTGTTAAGTCCAGCGTGGATATATATTCCGCGTTACCAAGGGCGTCAATTAACTCGTTCACCCTTGGCATCGGATATGCATCAAACTTGGATACCGCATTAACCTTTCGGAGGTCCACACAAAATCTTACCTTCCCATCGGGTTTAGGGACCATAACTAGTGGACTACACCACTCACTGAATGATTCCTCCATCACTCCTAAGTGTAACATTTCTGGTACCTCCTTCTCTACCAGGGCCATACGACTTTCAGGCAACCTATAAGGACGGGAACGTACTTTTACCCCAGGTGCTGTCTCGATCACATGTGAAATTAAATTAGTTTGCCCTGGCAAATCAGAAAAAACATCATGGAATTGTGTAATTATTTCTAACAAGTCCCCTTTTTGTTCAGAGGACAACTGTCTACCCATTGGGATTTTATCGTCACCCACGATGTTCTCCCATGGGGGCTGAGGACCCAAGTCCGTTTCCTCCTCCACCGGGTGGATGAATAGAGACCGCTGCATCTTCCAGGGTTTCAGCAAGTTCACATGGTAAATTTGTTTACCCTTCCTGGACCCTGGTTGAGCGATCTCGTAATCCACATCACCCGTGCGGCGGAGTACTTCGAATGGGCCCTGCCATTTGGCTTGGTGTTTGCTCTCACAACTGGGTAACAACAACATCACCTGATCTCCTGGGTGAAACACTGTCATACGAGCATTTTGATTGTAGTGTCTCTCCTGACTGTCCTGGGCTGATCTAAGATTCTCCCTAGCAAAATGCCCGACCACATCTAGGCGCTTCCTAAGGTCCAATCCATATTGCAGGATATTCTTAGAAGGGGACCGCTGTTCCTCCCAGGACTCCTTTAGGAGGTCTAGGATACCCCATGGTTGGCGGCCACACAGCAGTTCAAATGGAGAGAATCCCGTGGAGGCCTGGGGAACTTCCCGCACTCCAAACAGCAGAAAAGGGAGAAGTTCATCCCAGGCTCTCTTCTCTGAATCTACAAATTTTCTCAGCAGCCCTTTTAGAGTTCGGTTAAATCTTTCCACCAATCCGTCAGTCTGTGGATGGTAGACCGATGTCCGAACAGACTTGACCTCTAATAATTTTAAGACATCCTGCATCAGTTTAGCCATAAAATTTGTACCTTGGTCTGTCAACACAACCTGGGGAAGTCCAACCAATGAGAACAGCTCCAACAACTTGTTGGCTACTTGCTTCGCCGTTGCTGTTCTCAAGGGGAATGCCAAAGGATATCTTGTTGCATAGTCAACTATTACAAGAATAACCCTGTGTCCTTTTGCAGAAGGTTCTAGAGGTCCTACCAAGTCTACCCCAATCCTCTCAAAGGGAACCGACACCAAGGGAAGAGGAACCAAAGGGGCTGGTTTTTGTCCCTTCGGACTAGTTAGCTGGCACTCCGGACATGCCGCACATAACTTAGCAATATCACTATGAATCCCTGGCCAATAGAATCGGGATGAAATACGGTCCAATGTTTTATCCCTGCCCAGGTGACCACCCCATGGGACAGTATGGGCTAGAGTGAACACATATTTAACAAACGCCTTGGGAACCAATATCTGTCTGGTGACCTCCCCTGTTTGTGTCTGCCTATTCACCCTATACAGGATATCATTTGATAATTCAAAATGTGCATTCAATATCTGCTCATCCATTTTTACCACCTTATCATACTGGGTCTTCCCTTTGCCTCTGGCAAAAATCAGGGAGGTATAGGTCTGGTAAATCTCCAGGGCCCATATCCCCCTCCCTCTGACCATCCCCAGCCATCACTTGTGACTTCTGGATACTAGAATGGTCACCTTGAGACCCAGATTTCTGCAACCAGTCCTGTTTGTCAGAGCGTCTTTGCTTCTGAATTTTTGGAATCCGGTGTCTACTGGGAAAAAGGTCTGCCAAGAAGGGGAACAGTTTGCCAGGGTTCTCCTGAGCCCTAGAATAAGGCTCCTCATAGAATAAGGCTCCTGACTGGAGCCATTAGGTCCAAAAAGAAAGGCCAGTCCCGGCCGAGCACAACGGCGGTAGGGAGCCAAGGAGCGACTCCTACTTCGAGGTAGGCCACCTGACCTTTTACCTGTAGCCGGATTTTGGCCGTCGGCTACCGTCTTACATCGCCGTGTATACATTCTATACTCCATGGAGAGTCAAAAGAACACACGTTAAGCGGTAACAGTCCCTGGAAGACCAGAGTTTTCCCAGAGCCCGAATCTACAAGGGCCTGGACGGTTTTTCCCCCAACTTGGGCTGGAAGTAGCCAGGGCTTGTAATTTTCTCCAGTGAAGGCTGAGGCGATGGTCCTGCTGAAGGAACAATCCATCTGTTGTCAGTCCACATGCCAGTGGCCTTGTTCTCCGCAGGCGGAACCTGGGGAGGGTTCCCTTGCAGGAGGCTGCCGCGGATAGCGTTCCGCTGGACCGGATACTGAAGACCAGGCATCTGGTGGGTCCTGTGGGCGACGTCCTCAGAAGTTCCTCTCCTTTGGCGACAAGCCGACATCAGGAAGGGGATGAGGGTCTTGGCGGTGCCCGGTGTTTTGACTTCTTCCTTGTTGGAAGGACTGCTCCTTTCGAGGCACTTGGCGGTTTGCTTATGGAGGGGCCGTAGTTTCCCCGTTGGTCCGATCTCCCTCTTTGGGTGTCCGCAAGTGCCGGTAAAGCCGGATCCATCGGTTCCAAGACACTCGCCTGGTCCTCGGCCCCAAGGAAATTCTCAACGTGTTGGACTGCCAAAGCTAGGGTATTAGCAGCATGGCGTTTTACCCAAGAGCGTGCGGAAGGGGTTATTACTTGTAGGAATTGTTCCAACACAACTTGTTCAAGAATAGTTTCCTTAGTGTGTTGCTCAGGTTGTATCCAGCGGTTACACAAGTCCAATAACCGCTGAGCTAGGACCCGGGGTCTCATCTTAGAGGTGTACTTCAGGTTCCGGAACTGCTGCCGCTAAGTCTCTGGGGTCAGGCCTAATCGATCCAGTATGGTGGCTTTTACTTGTTTGTACTCCATTGCCTGGTCCTCTGGGAGGCCCTGATATGCGGCCTGGGCTTCTCCTATAAGGAGCGGGGCCAAAGCAGTTGCCCAGCGATCTGCAGCCCAGCCCTGAGCTTCGGCAACCCTTTCAAATGTCAGTAGAAAAGCCTCTGGATCCTCGTTCGGAGCCATTTTCCTTAGGAGGACCGGGGTTTTGTTCGCAAGTTCTGGACTGGCAGACCCCTGGAATTGGGTCAGCAGCTTGGCCATCCGCTCATCCTGTGCTGACTGCTGCTGGGTTAGGAGCTGGGTTTGCTGCTGCAATAGTAGTTGGGCCTGCTCCTGCATTAACAGTCCCTGCTGTCTGGTCTGCTTGCACAAAAACTCTTTTAAAAATTCTTCCATTTTTCTCATTTTTGTGTGTGTGTGTGTGGCGCTTCAGCTGCAGGGGCCTCTCAAAATCCCGGCGCTTCTGACACCATATGTTGCAGTATACTACCTTGAGGGACTACGGATCAGGTAAGATCCCAGGCGGGATTGCTGCTTTAGAAATTGTGAAGAGGGGGCATGCTGACACTGGTTAATGGTTCAGAATCATTCACATCTGGCTTTTTTTGTTTTGTTCGAATAGTGAGGTCATCACACACACACACACACACACACACACACACACACACACACACACACACACACACACACACACACACACACACACACACACACACACACACACACACACACACACACACACACACACACACGTAACTATGTAACAAAGACTAATTGTAGTAAAGTATAAGTGTAATACAATAAATAAACTGTTATGTAAAAAATGAATCCTGTTATTAGTTCTAACTAGGAATTTATTAAATTTCTTTTTTAAGGTGTGGGGCTAGGTGCGGGGCTAAGTGGCGAGTAGATTTTTTGTTTGGGTCGATGACTTTTTTTTGGGGGGGGGGGAGGGGGCATGATTTCTGTTGGCGGCCCTGATGGGAGAGAATGGGAAGAGGTAGAATGAATAATACTCTTTAGAGGCAAATGCTTCGCTATTGAACCTTATTTTCAATGGGTCAATGGGTCAACAAAATGCACAGACAAGGCTGCTTTAGTGCTGAAAAACAAGAAAAATAAAAACATTCAAATAATATAGGACCACATGACTTCTAGAAGGGACATGGAGACCCCTGTTATTGATATCACCATACTCCACTGGTAGATGCATGACTAATCTGATTTTTATAATATTCATGATTTTTAAAATTAGGATTTAATGAGAGTAAGCAGATGTTTTCATGTCCATTTGAAGTGCTCGGACCTCTCTTTACAAAATAAAAATAATTAAAACATAGGGGTGATGACATTTTGCCAGTACTGTGCACAACCATTGAGCAGTGTGAAGTACTGTATCTACTACTGTATATATTTTGGAAAGTTGCTTGTCTGTTTGCTATGCATTTGGACACCTCTTAAGTCATGAGTTTCCAATGGGGTGCCCATGGGCACCATGGCGCCCGCCACATCTTTTGTGAGTGCCTGCCAGGGCCGCTGACAGGGGGGAGAGCCAGAACAGCTGCTCACCCACCTGCAATGGGCCCGGCCTCCCTCTCCCCCCCTTCAGCGGAACTGGCCTCAAGTGTTAGCCCCGTCCCCAAACTGGAAGTTGGGCTATTTGATGTGGCACGAGGGGCCTCCACGTAAAGGGGTGTGTGTGTTTTTGTGTGATCTACTGTCATTCTCACCAGTGGACTAGCCCAGTATTTCAATAAGATCTCACTAAAATGCAACATGCTGTACTATAAAGCAGGGCTGGGTGCGCAAACTTCTTGGGCTGCGCCCCCCTGTCTGCTCTCCCCCTGTGTCGCGACCCCCTGTGGCGTCAAATGACGCCTCTGGGTCATCTGATGTCACGTCATGTGATCCACAGCGTCATTTGATGCCACGTCTCCATGGCAACGTGAATCAAATTACACCGCGGGGTCATTTGATGCTGCGTTGTCATGGAGACGAGTGGACATGGAAGCCGGGTAAATGAGACGCGCCCCCCCAAAAAAGTCTTGCGCCCCCTAGTTTGCGCACCGCTGCCACAAAGCAATGTTGAGTGTGACTTTGTTCTTCTACCCATTCTACTTAATCTAAATCTCATTGCAATCTTTTAAACAGAAACGTTACCCTCCCGTTGTGCTACTCTGGGTAAGGCTACCACATTGCTGAAAGGCTCCATCACACTGGTTTTACGGGAGCCAGTGATATACTGGAGGTGGAGTGGAGGACTAGTCGGTAAATTCTATCAGTGATACTTTATTTTAAAGGATTGGGCTTTGTGTGTGTGAGGGGGAGAGAGGTGGGGGGTGCGGGAGAGAGAGGTGGGGGCATGAGGGAGAGAGGTGGAGGCATGAGGGAGAGGGAGGTAGGGGCGCGAGGGAGGGAGAGACATGAGACATTGTCGATTGTGAGCTACCGGTAGTTCGCCGGCTGTGTGTGTGTGTGTGTGTGTGCGTGTGTGTGTGTGTGTGTGTGTGTATTAGTTGGTGCCCACCCCTCTCTCCGTCAATCTCAAGTGTGCCCTTTCGTACAAAAAGGTCTTTTTGATATCGTAACCAAAAATTTGCATGATGGTTCCTGAAATCAAGGAGCAGGTTTTTGCTTATGCTTGGCTACAATACACAAATGACATCACTGATTACATCGCTAAAACTTAATCTTGGTCACTTTGAAAATCCAGAGTTTTTCTTTTTTTAAATCAGGAGATTTCAGTGCTATATAATGGGACTGTGCTCTTTGAAAATAAATCCTGACCTGAACACAATGTAATTTGTTTAAATAGTATCAGTACATGACATCACTAGTGTCAATAAGAATGAGCAATGATTTTGTTTATGCATATCCGTCCTTTCAATTGACTTAAGATGTGGATATTTTTGCCAGCAATAAAGAATCTGCACATGTTTTCTGTATTGTAAGTATTTTCTATCTGGCAGCCACACGTTAAATGCAAACACTTTCACAAAATTAAGGCTACCGTCACCAGAGCAACAAAAGCTTTTTCCATTAAAAACACGGAACTTCCGTTCTACCAGTGTACAGATTAAACATACCACTTAAGATAATGAATGTTATGACATTTAGTATAAGAAGAAAATCCATTTTTTCTTCTGCGAAGTGATCAGACCTTATATTGTATGCACATTATTGAACCCAATGACAGCAGCAAATGATTTCTACCATTTTTTGTTTGTGTGCCAACAGAACTGATCTGTGCCCAGCCGTTATGTTACGTGACCAAAGAAGACTCTCAAACCAAAATAATTTATTGTAAAAAGCCATTTTTTGTCCTGTAGTGTTACATATTTGGAGAAGCAGATAAGATAATTGAAGAATGCTTACGCTAACACTTAAAGATTATATATATATCATATAAAGTATATATAAATGTGTGTGTACTATTCATACAGTTATAATAATGAAAAATACAAAAAAATAATATAAGCTAATTTCATTGACTAAATTGACACTGAAACTACCTATTGCTACATTACTCTGCTCTGTAATATATTTAATGCCTTTTATTTATTGAAAGCGTTCAATACAGATTTATATTGTAGAACATGGAGTATGTTCTGCTCCCAGCACACACTGTGCTGGGAACATACCCCATGTTCTACATTGTAATTTTGGAGGAAATTAGGGTTCCTCCTTGTTCTTGTGCACCACTTCTGTATTTATGTAACGGAGTGCTCACCACAAACAAGGCGTGACCGCGAGGCCGAGGTGGGGATAGATATATAACGCCACCCACAGCCGTGTGGGCACGTCTGGAGTGTAGATTGGTCAAGGTAGCCGAGTCGGGGTTGGAGAGGTAAGAATAGTCAAGATACTTGCCGAGGTCTGGGTTGAAGAGGTGCAGATCGTTGCAGGTACTATTAGCCATGGTCAGGATTGGGGAGATGGGGATAGTCGTGGTACATTTGCCAAGGTCGGGGTTGGAGAGGTACGGATCGTCGTTGGTAGCCGGGGTCAGGATTGGAGAGAATAGGATAGTCGTGGTACGTTTGCCGAGGTCTGGGTTGGAGAGGTGCGGATCGTCGTTGGTTGCCGGGGTCAGGAGTATAGAAGAGCGGAGTCCAAGAGATAGCCGTGTCAGGAACTGAGTAGCTAGGAACCAAGATTTCAAGACAAGACTGTGGAGGCAAGACTAGCAGTGAACACCTCGAAACAACAAAGGTTTATGCTCAGCCAATTTGCCAGAGGGTCGGCTGAGCATATATAGGGAGCAATGACCAATGAGTGGATCGACAAAGTGAAGGTGTGTCCTCAGTACAGGCTGTAATTGGCTGAACTGGTGCAGGAGACAGGTGTGGGAACGATTGCAGATGATGATAGATGATGCGGACCATGCGCGAGTTGTGTGCGTCATGTGCGCGTGCCGCGCACCGATTCCGTCACCGTGTAGGCGCAACCTAGAGGCGGGGCCTGGAGATTCCGCATTTACCTGCGTGGATGATGCGCGCGTGCGCGTAGTACGGCAGTTGGGGGAGGGAGTCCCAGCTGTTGTGTTGCAGGGAGTGGAGGAAGCGGAACACCCGGTCGCTGGCCGAGGTAAGCCGGGAGCATGCCGAAGGCGGCATGACTCACGGATCCGTACAATTTACCTGTTTATATGCTTCATTTTAGGTGCTGCTATAAATCTTATACTTACAGATTTATATGGCCCATATGTAGCACTATTTTTATATGAAACCATGCAATACATTATTTACCTCTGATCATTTTATAAATGATTTTGTACATATTTTTGAGGGATGGAAGGTTTCCATATACTAATTCAAGATAAATCATGTACTGTGCTCTTCTCCATCATGTACCCTATTTATTTCACAGCCCTCCTGTCTGTAGATATAGATACATGACTAGAATATGACAATCAAATTGAGGTGGAGAGTCAGAGTAAATGGTTGATGGTTAGTGCAAGAGATATGAGCTCAGAAGCAGGCCGGCATTATGGTTGTGTCATCAGTGCAGTGGCACTGAGCCCTGCACTTATAGAGACCCCGTACTCTTTTCCACAACAGTTAAGCTGATTGCCAGGGTAGAGCGTGGGGC
This sequence comes from Ascaphus truei, assembly GCF_040206685.1. Lineage (NCBI taxonomy): Eukaryota > Metazoa > Chordata > Amphibia > Anura > Ascaphidae > Ascaphus > Ascaphus truei. The sequence goes on along the minus strand of NC_134485.1, from coordinate 237,056,823 downwards.
CTCTGTAAGTGCTTCTTACCTGCCATCCAGCTTCTACTCCAGCACCGCCTCATCTCTGCGACATTACACTGCCATGACAACGTGACGTAGCGGTGTCACGCTGCAATGACCAGGTGATGTCACAGTGCCAAATGCTGCCACAATGTTACTGAGATGAGATGCCGGAGCAGGTAAGAGGCCTCACGCTCTCTCCCAGTACCGAGACCCACTTTATTTCAAGCCGGCTCTGGGTGGATGAACTGAGTCTGTGTACAGTCAATGATGGTGCAGACTCTGTGCCCTCCCTCTCTGTGGCTTAGGGAGGAAGTGTTCCAAATTGTATTGAGTCCAGCTCAGCCCTCCTGGGGTTGAGACATGCCTTCAGCTCCTTCTGGAGCTGAGTGCAGCCCAAGATCTGTGCAGAGCACAAGGCCTCAATATTGCAAGAAGACCAGCACCATCCAGAGGTTTGGGACCCATTCTAAAATATGATGCATACGCTGTGATACCAACTGTAGTGGGTGCTCCAATAAAGAATCCTTTTAATATACCTCTGCCTAAGTAACAGTCTATTGGGTAAGGGGTATGAGAGAAAAGTCTGTCATGGTGGGGACTGTCTCCAGGAACCCTGGAGCCTGCTATGACTGGAGGCACTGACACCACGAAAAGAACCTGAAGGATCACAAGCCTGTCCTGTTTCCCTTTACCATCGTGAACCCTCAGCATCTCCTGGACCCTCACAGGTAACAAGCACCACAACACCTGTAGCTTAGGCAATATCTCCGGGAGGGGGGGGGAGGGGAAGCAGCATTACATAATAAATATAGAAATCAATGTGAAACCAGCGTAAGCCTAGCAGGAGAAAGCATGGTTAGTCTGGTACTTTGATTGGTTGCAGGGGAAAAACAGAAAGTCATGGTAACCAGTTAGTATAAAAAGGGAAGATGCATTAAAGGACAAGTTATAATAAATAGTAGAATAGAAAATAATTCCTAATATTGATTCAATTGAATTGTAAAGTTGAGTTAAAGCGTAAATGTGATATAGGAAAAGATACGGGTTGCATGGAAATCAACATCTACGCTATGTCCTGTTGGTTGTAGGATAATGTAAGCTGGACAGGCATGTACATAACAAGGCATAATGAAAATAGGCTTACTCTTTATTTATAGTATAAATAATTTTGTTTCAAAAGGTTCCAATGGAGACTCATATTTTCCAAGTAATAAACCCTTGGACTTTCTTGATTTGGACTTTCATGATCTATGGTTTCATTGTTACTAAATATGTCTAGTGTCATGGAAATTTCGTCTCTGTTAGTTTACTTTTATAAAGCATTCTGGGTGTGCACTTTCTGTCACATATTAAAGTTACAATATGCAAATCTAGATTTTTTTTGATAAGTGTGATGCATAAGGGGGGGGATCAAAGACAGTATGTTAATTTTAAATGCTGATTTATGGAAAAGAACCAATGAGATGAGCCTGGCATTGTTTTCCAGGCCTGGTGGTGGAAGGAGGCCGGTCGACAGCATTCAACCTCCCAGTCAGTTCCCACCCCCGCCCCCAATCCCTGGACTTCCGACACCCCACTCAACAATCGGAACAAACTACCCATTCGTCCCCTGTGCTCATATTAATTGAGTAGGCTGGCCTTAAATAGGAAGCAAGGGGTGTGTCAGTGAGAGCTGATCTGGATCAGCTGAATGAAGCAGCAACAGTAATAACAGTAGCTCAAAGGCACTCTGAGGCAGGAGAACTATCCAGGTGTTGATCTGGCTTGTTGCTCTAAGCAGATGTCACAGGTTTAAGTCCCACCAGGCCTAACAAGTCCTGGGCCACTGTAATCGGTTTTTACAGGGATGCCTCAAGGGGTACGTGTGATGTACATAAGCAAAGCCCTATTCTGAGTGTGGAGGAGAGCGTCTGCTTCTAGGATCAACTTCTGTCACTTCTTACTACTCCACTAAGATTGGCTAAGTGATGTCAATTTTCTGGATGAGGACAGCAACCTACAAATAAATTAGACAATCATTACAATAGCGTAAAAGTGAACTGTAAGGTAACCCATTAAAATATTCTTAACTGAGACATGGAGCCAAGGATCAATGTTTTATAACTCTAATAAGTAAACCAGATGGTACTGTATACAGTATATCTGTAATATTTATCTGGGGGGTTTTTTGTCCTGAAATAACTACAGTGTTGATATTGCATGGTTTTGTCTGGTTAACTTTATTTTTATTTTGAGACAACAATAAAAAGATATTACAAACATTCCGTATACATTTAGGGGTCGGGAATCTGAGGATAGAGATGAATAGATATATCGTATTCGTATATCAAGTGTCACAAGTATGTATAATTGGAACTGGTTTATTATCCCACAATACGAACCCAACTTTAGACAATATACATCACAAACCCTCGAATTTCAAAGTGACAACACGTCTAGCTCATGGTCCACGATACTAGTCAACTAGGGGTCCCATACATTTCTAAATGTATGCATAGTATCGTTCAAATATGCAGTGATCTTTTCATTGTGCAGGGTTTGGCGTATCCTGGTGGTGATTTTGGTCATATACAGAAGGAGCGGCTCAGTGAGTAACGACACTGACTGGCACTGAGTTTGAAGCAGGGGATCCTGGTTCAATTCCCGGTGTCGGCTCCCTGTGATCTTGGGCAAGTCACTTTAGCTCTCTGTGCCTCAGGCACCAACAAATAGATTGTAAGCTCCATGGGGCAGGGACCTGTGCCTGCAAAATGTCTCTGAAAAGTGGTACATAAAACTAGCAGCGCTATACAAGAACATGCTATTATTATTTCTAGGAGGCCGCTATGTGCACATCTAGTTGCTGTAATCATATTGGAACTACGCTTACATCCATGGTAGGTCTGGATTGGTCTTCCTATCAGAGACTACCAGTGATCGAGTCTCACCTCTACACCCAGAACCCTGTGTATCATTGAGCCTCGCTGCCCGCATCTCCAGAAACAGTCAGGTGAAGTATTCTTATATATTATATTTAACCTATCAGGTAAGGTATCACAGATAAAGCACCTTGTATGCGTTTTCTTTTATATTTATGTTATGGAGACGGAGGACACCGCCTCCCAAAATCTTCCCACATAGATGGATCTTGGGTTCACCCATATCCTCTGTCCTCTGTCCAGCGTTTGATGTATTTCATATCATTTTCTGAACAGGGTGGGAGGATGGTTTGATACTGTATAAAATGAAAATCAACCCCTTAAATAGAGGGTCAGACAGGCAGATCTCTATATATGTGGTAATATCACTGGGTTTTAAAAAAAATTTTTTTTATAACTTTCATTTTATTAGGTGAAACAATACATACATGTTAACACAGTCCATTGGCTTACAATGAGTCACCTTATTTCCGTACTTCTCCTCCAATTAACATACATAACGTGACATGACATACCGGACGGACAAAGGAACCAGGGATAGGGAGAGAAGGGGAGGAGGGGAGGAGGGGGGGTGGTGAGCGATTCAGGCGGCTTTTGTTCTATGCCTGTATAGACTTCCCTGATTAGGTCCGGGACCTCAGCTCTTTGTGTGGATGTATTCCGACTTTCCTCTACTAGATTGGGATACACTTTGGCTAAATCTACCTTTTTACGTCGCTTACCCCAGGGCCTAATGTCTAGGATCCATTTCACTACCGGAGAACGCCTTTTCTAATTATCATTGCAATATGTTGGTAAGATCAACCCCCGGGATGTCTGTCTGTGTCAGCCAAGGTGACCTAACTTTTAGAAAATTTGTGCCGGTGTCGTTGACCAGACTTGTCAACTGTTCCATCCGGCAGACGAACCAAATTCTATTTCTGATTTTGGGTATAATTGGAATCTGCGGTTGCTTCCACAATGCTGCGATCTCGCATCTAGTGGCAGTGGCAAAGTGCGCAATTAGTCTGTGTGTTGCGTTCGAGAAACCCTGAACCAGCCGGCCCAACAGGAACAGCCATGGGTCCAAGGGGACCTCGATCTCTAATAGCCGCTGTAGCCACTCCTGTACCTCCTCCCAAATCGGGGCCACTTTTGCGCACGACCACAGCATGTGGAGCATGTCTGCTCTGTCCCCGCACTGTTTGGGGCAGAGCGGGGAGTAGCCTCTGACAAATTTCGAGAGTTTTATTGGGGTATACTGCACAGACACACTTTATTCGAGCAAATACCCAGTATGTACCTGGCAGATACCTGGAATGCGCTGCTCCTCACCTCAGACAAGCCCCGTTGCGTTTGCCTTCCCAGCCTGGGTTCATGCCTGGCTGACGGGCGGCTGATCTGTTAAATGATAATGATTAGGATTTAATAGGCTGCAATGCTTCGCGTGTCTACCAGATGGCATAAATTCATGAATTGTAATGCAGTATATATATATATACTGTGCAGTGTTGCAGCCAGCGGGAATAAAATGCTTCAATCCCTGCCTGGAAAATAACCCAATGCACTCGGGCAGAAAACAGTCACAAACCTCAATACACCCGGGTATTCCCGAATTCGTGGGACTAGCCGAGCTCGAATAAAGTGTGTCGCCAGTGTAGTACCAACGCATTAGGACCTTATAGGCGTTCTCCTTTAGTGTGGTACAGATAGAGCTCTTCGCTGCTGCCTGTAGGATCCTGTTCCATTCGTCGTCCTCTAGTGTGTCCCTTAAGTCAGCTTCCCATTGCCTCATATAATTAAGTCTAGGCGCGTCGGCTGTCTCCGGACAAATCACTTCCCTGTACATTCGAGATGTTAGTCCCCGTGCGTCCGTTTGTCTGGCACACATCTGCTTAAAATTTGTTCTCCGTGGCCGGATAGGGGTCTTGTTATAGAAGGCCCTGATCTGTAAGTATCTAAACAATTCAGTATTCGGGATGTTTTTTTCCTCTTTTACATGAGCGAAGGATTTAATTACATCCTTGCCCCCTAGATCGTATAATCGGAGATAGCCTGCTAGGATCCACTTTGTGAACTGAGCGCTGTCCAGGCCTGGAGCGAAATCTGGGTTGCCCCATATGGGGGTCATCAATGACTGCTGTGTTGTTAGAGAACATCTAAATTTAGTGGCCCCCCATATTTTCAGGGAATTTCTCATGGCCTGCAGTGGTGTTGACATCTGTACATGGCTACTCTTGGGTAGCCATATCAGGTTCTTCAGATCCACTGGGGCGCAGCACTCCCTCTCCAGTGCCACCCATCTCCTAAGGGTCGGGTCCGTGTGCCACTGCAGAATCTGCGTTAATTGAGCTGCCTCATAGTAAGCGAACAAGCACGGCACGCCCAGCCCTCCTCTCGAGGTCGGCCTCCTCAAGATATCTTTCTTAATTCTGGGACTTTTTTTGTTCCAAATGAATTTTGTTATCGCGGACTGTAAAGAGAGGATCTCGTCTCTGGGCAGGGGAATCGGGCAGGGTCTGAAAGAGATACAGCACTCGTGGAAGAAGATTCATTTTTACACTTTGTATCTTGCCTATCCACGAGATGCTATATTCTGCCCATCGCCGTAGGTCCTCCTTTAGTGTCCTAAACAACTGTGGGTAATTTGCCTTATATAAGGTTTTATAGTCTTTAGTGAGGTTAACCCCTAAATATTTAATCGTGGAGGGCTGCCATTTAAAATTAAAATGAAGTCCAATTAGTTTTTCTGTTGGTTTAGGCAGATTGAGATTGAGAGCTTCTGATTTGGCCTGGTTAATTTTGAAACCCGAAATTTGATGAAATCTCCCTAGAATTGAGAACACATTGGGCAGAGAGGTAAGAGGCTGTGATAATGTCAGGATCACATCATCTGCGTACAGGGCCACTTTGTGTGACTGCTCCTTGAGAGTTGTTCCCTTGACATCCAGGCTGTTCCTAATATGCGCCGCCAAGGGTTCAATACATAGGGCGAACAGCAGTGGGGACAACGGGCATCCCTGTCTCGTGCCACTATGAATCTGGAAAAGCTCTGATGCCTCACCCTCGCTGCTGGCCCCTCATACAGTGCCAGAATGGCCCCCAACAAGCTTCCTCCGAAGCCAAATGCCCTCAGCGTCTCTTTCAGGTAGGGCCAGTCAATCCAGTCAAACGCTTTTTCGTCGTCCAGACTAAGCACCATCGACGGAATATTTTGTTTTTGGGCCAGATCAATTACGTCAATTATTCGTCTGGTGTTGTCTGCCGCCTGTCTGCTACTAATGAACCCCACCTGTTCTGGATGTATCAGCTTGGGAAGGACGATACCCACTCTATTGGCTATAAGTTTTGAGAACATTTTAATGTCTGTATTGATTAAAGAGATGGGCCGGTAGCTCTTACAGTCTGCCGGGTCCTTTCCTGCTTTATAGATCAATGAAATAGACGCCTGGAGCATCTGTGTCGGGAATGAAGCTCCCTGAAGTATCGAATTAAAGAGTTTCAATAGGTGTGGGGCTAGAAGTTTTAAGTATTTTTTGTAATAAAGGTTGGAGTAGCCATCTGGGCAGGGCGCCTTGGCTGGCTTAAGAGACTTTACGACGTCCGTCAACTCTTCTAAAGAGAAGTCTTCCTGTAGTGCCTCTCTTTCAACTCGACTCAATGTGGGCAAATTTGCCTCTTTCAGAAATTCTCGGAGATTATTATTTGTTTTTTGATTGTGGATAACCTTACCTCCATCGTAGAGTGACTCATAGTAGTGCTTAAATTCCTCCACGATTCTCTTAGGATTAGAGTAAGTTCCCCTCCCTGCGTGCGTATTGATTGTATTTGGTAATATGGTTGTTTATTTCTAAGTCTAGTCGCTAGATGCGTGTCTGGCTTGTTCGCTTTCTCGAAGAATCGCCGCTTCGTCCAGCTCATTTCCTTTTCAGCTTGAGATGTCAGTTTTAGATTTAGTTGCTTTTTGGTATCTTGGATTTGTGCCAAGATTGCCTCTTTTTTAGAGGTTTTATGTAATGCTGTCAAGGATGCCAATTTCCCCTTCAGATCTTTTATCTGACTCTCTTGTTCTCTCTTGCGTCTAGCAGCTAGGCACATAAGAGATCCTCGGAGGGTAGCCTTATGGGCCTCCCACAGTGTGGCAGGTGAGGATACACTCCCCTCGTTCTCTTCGAAATATTCTCTAATTTTGTCTGCAATCTCTAAGTCAAATTTTGGGATTTTTAACAGTAGTTCATTCAATCTTCAGTTCGCTCCCGGTCTATCTCGCAGCTGTAGCTCGCACCGCAGCTCTATAGGTGCATGGTCTGACCACGAAATATCATGTATGCCCGAATGGGAGACCATTGGGACCAGTCTGCTAGACACAAGGAAGTAATCTATCCGACTGTATCGGTCATGGGGGTGGGAGTAAAAAGTATAGTCTCTGGTCTGTGGGTGCTGCTCCCTCCAAATGTCTACTAGCTAACAGTTTCGGAGTCCGTGTGAGATTGTTAGTATGTCTCATTTATTGGGTTTGTTAGGGGCCGTACATCTGTCTAGCGTTGGACTTATTATTTGCCCTTTTGCCTCACGCTGTAAGTGTCTAAAAAAAAGAGCAAAAAAATCTGCTGCCTGTTCGCATGGGGCATACAGGGAGACTAATGTGAGAGCTTGACCTTGAATGGATCCCACTAAGATAATGTATCTCCCCTCGGCTATATTACCTTCTTTTCTAACTCGAACAGTAGGTTTTTGTGGAAGACTATGGCCACCCCTCGTTTCTTCACTGAGGCGGAGGCTAGATATATTGTGTTAAAATCTTTGTCTATATATTTGGGGTAGCTTTTTTTATAAAAATGGGTCTATTGAAGGAAGAGGATGTCAGCTTTGTGTCTCTTATAGTCTTTAAAGGCCAACTTACGTTTAGCTGGGTTATTCAGTCCCTTTACATTATGGGAAAGGCAACATATCTCTCTACCCATTAGGATCCTCGTCTGGTGGCTTCTTTGCGGTAGCTGTTAGCATCTGGACAGGCTCCCTCTGTGGAGTCCTTCTCCATTTTCGGGCTGATAGGGCTGTATCTTCAACTCTGTTGATGACCTCAGTCGCTGGAGGGGTAGGTGGGTGGGGGGGGGGTGAGACACATAAGGATAGATACAAATATAGAGAGACAACAGAAGGATAGGGAGTGATCACAGGACCATACTAATTGAATAAAGTGATTATGTACATAAATAAGGTAATCAAATGATGGGTGCAAACTGTGTACTGAAAAGTGAATCAGAAAAGGTGAAGGGGAAACACAAATTGGATGTGCCCCCTAAAAGAATTCACTTAAATGCACACCACCAGGTATAAAAGTTAACTTTTAATAAATTTACTTAAAACATATATTACCAATGTAATGTGTAATGTGAATTAAAATTATATTAAATCAACGCTATCAGGCATCCGTGTCATCAATTATAAAGTCATACTATCCCAGTTGACCACTTAATGTTGGTGGGATATAGAGGACAGAGGATGCTAAGAGTCAGGGTATTAACCCCTCTGGAGCAACGGTGAGACCAAGTAGTAGGAGTATATAAATGTTCACAATTGGGTGGCCAACGGATTAAATATCAAGGTTCCTTGCTAAATTACCAGCACTGCGCACTACAATAGAGACTTAAGTGTGTTAGAGTGAGAGTGCTTGAATGATAAAGCTGGCACATGTAGTGATAATATTAGTACATGCACTGCATCATAAAGCTGCCAGACACAGCAGTACTAGGGTGAATTCACAGTGATGAACTGTGTGAACGCCTCACTTAGAGTGCAAGGAATGCAGGCACACTGACTATGAAATTAAATAAATAAACAAATAACTAACTACTGGGGTCTGCACAGTTAGAACCAGGAGACTGCAGACACTACATTAAAACAGCTCCAAGTAGGAGACTGACAACATTGCGTGTCCAACGCGCGTTTCCCTCCAGCAAAGGAGCTTCTTCAGGGACAGATTTTACTGGGGGAGAGAGGTCTGAACCCTTTTATACCCTTGCAATACCCTAATTGCACAATCAGTAGCTATCAGCTGTTGCACATGCGCACTGAGCTCACGCCCAAACTGACTCAATAAAGTGCTCAAATGCTAATAAATTGCAATATCAGGAGAATCCTTAGCATTGTACCTTTATTTAGGCGTGTTTTATTCGCTATCTTTAGATCGCGCGGGACGGAGCTAGTTTCTTATGCATCCATACTCCGATCCTTCGCCGTATTATTCCACTGGGTTTATTTTTGGTTATTTTGGTGGTTTATAAAATCCCTAATTTGAATATATCTGAACATTTCTGAATTAGGAATCTGGTGAGTCTTTTGAAGTTGTGCGTAAGTTTTGATTTTGCATTCCTGAGAGTAGGCCTTTAATTTAAAAAATACAGGCATATCCCGGTTTACGGACACTCACTATAAGTACACTCTCGAGTAAGGACATATCGCCCATTAGGCAAACGGCTGCTCACGCATGCGCCTGACAGCACGCTCTGAACAGCAATACCGGCTCCCTACCTGTACCGAACCTATGCGCAAGCGGGGAGACTATAGAGCCTGTTACAAATGTGTTATTTACATCAGTTATGTATGTATATGATGATTGTATATAAGTGGAAGAAAGGTAGTGCTTCACTTTAAGTACACTTTCACTTTACATTCATGCCCTGGACCCATTGCGTAAGTTAATGCGGGGTATGCCTGTACCATGTTTTATCCACTATTGATATTTTTAGGGTTCGCACCCAGGTTTAAATTTTGGGTTGCTAAACAGTGGCATCATGGCTGAGTCTGAAGTAGTCAGGCTGTGTCTCAAGCCAAACCTATCCCACAGCTACCACGAGTATTTAGTGGTAGCTAAAGAATGATTGCTAATCCCTCTGTAGCTTTTTGTTACCAGAGGATAGATCCTACCAGTCATTCTTTTAAAGAGGTGTCCTCAATCGACCTATCTTATTTGGCAGTACTAATTGAGTCATCTATGCTGCCAGATACTTGCCTTGAAGAAACATGGTTACGCGAAACGCGCGCGTCGGCATATGGGTGCACGCGCATGACTCACATGCCTACTCGCGAGTCAGCTGGTGGCGTTATCCACCGGCATTTGCAGTGTGCATACTAAAAAGTGGCTTCTATGACTGGATTGCGCTGTAAACAGAGGTTTTCTACTCTTTCTGCCTACACTATATAAGTAGGGTGCACATTAGTGTACCTATACTATGTTTGTATACTGTTCTACCCCCTCTCACTAGCACTGACCCTTTATTGACCAGCCCTGATTAACAGAGCAGGTGTCAGGTCAGTGCTGTTTACCCTACAGTAACTAATACCTATTGAGGTCTGTACTGTGTGAGCCTTTCTGCAACTATTTAGGGTTACTCACGGTGAGGGGCGACGGCCTGATTCTTATTGAAGCTGTGCTTGTTCCTATTAGTGTACCGAGCGAGTGTACTCAGTCCTATACACTTGCCACATTTTATGGCTTGGGGACTACATGCATCCCCGCTTATCCAGTTTCACTACACTTTGGACTTATCATTCATCCATGTGTACTGAGCTACATCCACATACCCTGTTTTGGCTATTAACACCACACACCAACATATATTTATACCACCACTTGCTTTACTATCTGTGGTACACACTTACCTAGCTGCCTGTGTCACCATGCCATGAGTACTGTTTCTGGCGATTGGCAGACCTGTCTAGGATCAACATCCGTGTTCGTTGGTTTATTGTGATTTCAGGGCTTATGTACTGACACAGTTTGAACAGCACTTTCAACATGGAGGTTATCAGTATAACCATCTGGTTTTGGACAAGGTAAACACTACACTAGTTAAGCTTATTTAAGATCCAATTCCAGTAGAGCTCAAGTAATAGATACCCACAACCTGATCAGATGAGTTTGTGTTAAGAGTTTCTTACCTCTGTTTACCCTTACAAGTGGTTTATCGTAGCCACTTGTCTTTGATTGCAAAACACTATTTAGAGTGTTTTTGCAATGTATATATTTTTTGATCCAGAATTTTGCATTGCATGTTCATACTTAGGATCCATGCGTTTAATACTCGTTTTACTCCCCTATATTTTAAGTGGTAAATAAAATCATGTTTTAATTTCTTCACTTCTCACCCTCCAGATGTTTTGAGTGCCCAATCTAGGTTTCTGTTCTCTGTTCGTTATCTACGCTGCCAGATAGTAAGAATTGATGTGAAGTACTGCCAAACCCCTTCTAGCTTTGGTCTAATTCAGATATTAAAAATTATGCCGGGTCTTTTGTTGTTCCAAATGAACCTTGTAACAGGGGAGTTATCCCTGTTCAGGTAATATGCCTCTAATCCAGCAGTGTGGTGGTTAACTGCTGGTAGTCAATTAACAAACACCACCTGCCCGATTAGATTGCTTAGAAAAGCCTGTCTTTTGAGACAGGAAGAGAGACTCCTTAGCTCACACCTGAGCTGAACTTGGAGACAGAGCAGGGATTGTCCTTGACTCTCACAACTTGTCTTGAGCCCTGCCAGAAGAAACAGCAGAGCTGCTTTCAAGACACAGGGGAAACTTCTAAACCTGAATGCTGACAAAACCTGAGGAAAGGTAGCAACGCAGGAACAGAGAAGATTTCCCCTCCAAACCACAAGGAACAGATAATACTTTCATTTATGAGACTTTATATATATCTGCTTATTTTCATGCTATATGTTTGGGGCTCGGAGACATGCTTATCTAAAAGGAGTGTGGACTGCATACAGTAGTATTTCACTAGAAATACTCCCAAGTGAATGGAACCTTTGTTTACCCCTTGTTTGGATGGTTTCCTGATGTTAAGGAAACAGGCGCAATAAAAAGCCTTAATTAATTTCACTATAACCAGACTCCCTTGCATACCTCTGTGAGCGTCCGCCTACATATGGTGTCCGAAGTGGGACGAGAGGGGGTTCTTGAAGTTAAGGAACCCGGAGTTTGGCTGTGAAATTTTTTATGCTTTTTGCCTACAAACAGTCGGAGCAACAAAGATCTCATGAAGCAGAGACAGAGTTAAAGGGACACACCCAGGCAGGAAACTTACACTGCACTGAAACTTACAAAACCACAGATGGACTCTTTTCCCCAATCCCAAGAGGAGAGAGAGAGACTGCTGAAGCAGGTAAACCTTATTTGCCTATCACAATAAAGTGTAATATGGTCATTGAAATAGGGGGTTGTGCCTTCCAGCCTATGTCAGAGTTCAAGAAGTGAGTTAGCCCTTAAAGGGATAGGCATTTGTTGTTTTCAAATGTTTAGCTGAAGCAGTGAATACAAATGGTGACCAATGAGCAAATGGTGACCCATGGTACTGATTCTGCAAGTAAAGGCTGCCACACCGCATAGGACTACCTGTTGTGAATGGAGTATATGCAGAAAAATATGAAAATATGCAAGACTGTGCTGAAGCAGGGGAATTTTCAGTAAACAAGTACTGAGGGTAAAATTGCTTACTATAAAAAAGGAATTGCTGAACTGTGTAAAAGGTATCCCAAAGTGTGAAGCGTGAATGTCATAATACCCAAAGTTGAGACTGAACTCAAGCAGAAAATCACATTATTTGGCTGAAGCAGAGAGATTGCACCTAGCAAGTAAATGGTGTAAAGCAAACAGAAGTTTTTACCTAGCAACTACACATTCAGCATACCTAATGAGAGATTACACCTAGCAAGTAAATGGTGTAAAGAAAATAGACGTTTTTACCTAGCAACTGCACATCCTGTATACCTGATGAAAGAAAATGCGTGCACAGTACTGCTGATATTGTAAAACTTATCCAAGAAAGAAAAAGTCTACAGAGATGCCTGTGAGAGCTACGACCTCTACAAGCAAAATATGCCCACCTGTAGGACTACCACAATTGGGGGTTCTAGCAAATACAGTGGCAACAGCTGCAATAGCGCCTCCTGAGGTCAGGAAGAAAACTACACCTGAGAGTCCCAAAATGAAGGACAAGATGCAGCGTTCCTGTAATGAACCCTACCCCATGGAAGAATGGCCCTTCCAGTCCAACAAGGAGAAAGACATCTCTTACGGGGAACCCGAACCAAGTCACATCCTTAAAACACCCCAAGAATGGTGGGGGTGCCTGAACTCGGCACGAACAGAAAAGACCGCTCTCTATGATGACGAATATGGTCGACAAGAGAAAGCGCGGGAGCAGCAGATCACCCAATATTTCTGTCAGCTAAAGCAACTGCAAGAAAAGCCTGGCGTATATAATGAAGCTGCTAAAGTATCAACTAAAGAAGGAGACCCCAGTATTCCTGATGGGACGGAGTCATCCAAAACAAAAAGGCGGAAAAAGAAAAAGAAAAGCGGTTCTTCACTTACCGTGGAAGGAACAGACATGTCCGCAGATCCTGTGGAGGAAAAGGGGGACCGAGTTGCCCTGCAGCCAAGAGAAAATGGAGAATTCGTCCCGCGGTTAACCGAATATCCAGAGGGCCCAAAGCAGAAGTCGTGTACCCCAAAGAAGTGTCTGTCCGGTGCCAACAGTGAGGAACCCTCAACCAACCATCCCAGGGAAGTGGAGCCGGAACATGTGAGTGACGATCCCTTGACCAGCCCTGAAGATGCCCTGAAAAATACCAGGCGTGACTGTGATATACTCCGTGAACAATTGAAACAAAAGAAAGATGATTACGCGGAGCTACTGAAAAATAATGTGAAGCTACAGGAATATGTGCTCGCAATGTACTCTGCAGCCAGGACAGAATTGGACGATCTCAAGACTGAGCTAGATACTGTAAACGCTACTATTTCCGCCATGGATGAAAAGCAGCACCAATCTGATAAAATGATGGCTAAGCTGAAGCGGAAGTATGAGGAGGCACTGAAGCAGATGACAGTCTTCCAGCAAGAGGTTCACACTCTTCGCATAGAGCTGAATGCCTCACAACAGGAGGTCAACAGTGTCCGGACAGAGGTGGACGTATCTCAGAAAGAGGTTCAGACACTCCGCAGAGCACTGGGTGCCTCACATCATGAGACCAACAGCTGCCGCACAGACCTGGAAGTTTCCAGAAAGGAACTCCACAGTCTCACTGAGGAGCTGGACATTTCTAAAGAAACGATTGTAAATCTTAATACAGATCTCCAAGTCTCTCAGAAGGAGCTTCAGACCCTCAACCTAGAGAAGGAAGTCTCACGCCAGGAAACTGTCATTCTCAAAGCAGATGTGCATAAATGGAAGGAGGCCCTGAATAGTACAGAGACTGAAAAAGGAGAACATTTAAGATTAAAAAGAAAAAACTTAAAACTCAAAGAAGAAAATTTTCATTTGACAGACGACGTCAAGAAAAGAATGAAAAGCTGCACGAGCTTAAAGAAATAAATAGACTTTTGGAAGGTGAGAAGTTTGAAGCAGAGCACCGACTGCAGAACCAACTGCAAGGTCTGCGTACGCACCTCGAGAAGGCCGAGGAGAAGCAGCGAACTCTGCAGGAAGACAATCTGCAGGCTGTTAAAGAAATTCAAGTGCTGCAGGAACGTCTGATGACCCAGTATGTCCCCGCAAAGACGCTTGAGAAACTGAAGGCTACCCTGAGCGTCACCAAAGCATCGCTAGAGGCCAAGCTTAAAACCCAGGTGACCCGGCACAAAAGGGAGCACAAGAAGGTCCAGAAACTAAAACAAGTAACTGTGGCCCAAGCAAAGAAATTCATAGTGCTTCACAATGCAATAAAAATGTGGAAGCCAGCTCAGAGAAAGCAAAGCGTGCAGATAAATTCCCTGAGAAGAGACTTGCAAGACGCACTCAAAAAACAGGGATCTCTCGCGGACGAGATTACAGTCCTACAAGGACAAGTATTGACCCTGACTAAGCGTCAGTATCCCATAGCAACAAAAACCCATGAAGACAAGGGTACAGTGAGAGCTGGGAATACCGCTCATCTGAAAGACAAGGTTGCAAAATTTGAACCACCTAAACAAGCACTAGCAAAACCTTCAGCCACCCAACAGGCAACAAAAGAAGGTACACGTGCTGAATCAAAACCAGAAGAATCCTTAGCTGATGAAGCTGAAAAGATGGGACATTCTCTGGAAGTGGGTGTGGAATTGCAACTTAACCCCAAAGAGGCTGAACTAGCAACCCCATTGAGGGGGAAAAGGGCAGAGAAACAGCTTCAAGAGCGGAAAACTCAAAGGGCTGTTTTTAAACGCTCTGCAACTGCTGCCATACAGTATGCCTACAATAAGACGAGCACCCGACGCGAGGGAAATCTCATGACCGCGCACGTTGCAAAAAGACTATACTTAGAAAAAGTCCTCCTCGAGCAACTGAGGAGTGCTGATCTCAAGCTCCTTCGGGAGGAGACACGAATAAACTGGAGAAAGGGCTCCAATCCCAGCAGGACTGAGGGTTCTCTTCCTCCATCCACTCTCATTCAAGTCAGAAATATCTAGAATGAGAGTGGAAGGGTGGGCTTTGGCCGTGGCAAGCCCGAGCTTCCCACAAACAGGGGAGGTATGTAACAGGGGAGTTATCCCTGTTCAGGTAATATGCCTCTAGTCCAGCAGTGTGGTGGTTAACTGCTGGTAGTCAATTAAAAAACACCACCTGCCTGATTAGATTGCTTAGAAAAGCCTGTCTTTTGAGACAGGAAGAGAGACTCCTTAGCTCACACCTGAGCTGAACTTGGAGACAGATCAGGGATTGTCCTTGAATCTCACAACTTGTCTTGAGCCCTGCCAGAAGAAACAGCAGAGCTGCTTTCAAGACACAGGGGAAACTTCTAAACCTGAATGCTGACAAAACCTGAGGAAAGGTAGCAACGCAGGAACAGAGAAGATTTTCCCTCCAAACCACAAGGAACAGATAAGACTTTCATTTATGAGACTTTATATATATCTGCTTATTTTCATGCTACAGTATATGTTTGGGGCTGGGAGACATGCTTATCTAAAAGGAGTGTGGACTGCATACAGTAGTATTTCACTAGAAATACTCCCAAGTGAATGGAAGCTTTGTTTACCCCTTGTTTGGATGGTTTCCTGATGTTAAGGAAACAGGCGCAATAAAAAGCCTTATTTAATTTCACTATAACCAGACTCCCTTGCATACCTCTGTGAGCGTCCGCCTACAAACCTGTTAACACTTTTTTGTAGGTCTGTTATTTCTTTGACTCCGGGAGGTATTAGGAGGGTTCTGTCTAAATATAGGATTCTGGACAGGAGGGTAATTTTTACTGCCGCTATCTTTCCTAGTTACGAGATTGAGTATTTTGACCATTCATCTAGGCCTTTTTTCAGCTTTGTGTACATTTGGGGGAAATTAGCTTGGTACAGAGCTTCATACGTCCTTGTTATTTTAACATCTTAAATGGGGCAAATTATCCTTTATATCTAGGAGCCACCCCATGATCTGGCTGATGAGACTCTGGTGTGGGGTCAACAGAGCGCGCGCACGCGCCCCCACATGCAGCCCCCACCTCCTACACGCAATCCTAGGCCAACAGAGAGAGAACCGAACTGTCACGCGCTTGCGCAGAGGCAGGAAAGGCTTCCCCACTCATGTGACCATGGAGCGTGCCTAAGGAGTGGGGGAGCGTGCCAGACACGTGCGCGCCCCCCAGCGCCACTATCCACATTCTCCTGGTGCGCACACGCACCTCCCAAAGAAGGAGGAAGAAGGAATGAACCCCAGATCCCTCCCCGTTGCCGCGCGCATAGAGGAACAAACACGGGAGCCCCGGGTGAACGTGCTTGCGCAGTAGCAACCCCTGGGGAGGTGGTGATTATTATCCTTTGGGTTCCTGGATAACTTGAGTGCCATCTATGCTGGTTTACCAACTAGGATACCACACCCAGTACCCTCCCTACAATCAAGATCACATCCCAGACCTCACACAGGATTCATCATCATTATTCCATTATTACTATAGCTGTACACGGTTCTTAGCACCACGCATTATACTCCCATCACTCGAAATTGAAATGAAGAGACAACAACTTGATTAAATTGTGTGGTAAATTGATGTTTAGGGCTTCTGATTTGCTGTTGTTTATTTTAAGGCCTGATATTTTTTCGAATTTATTAAGTATAATGAACAGATTTGGTAAAGATGTCATGGCTTTACTTATGGTGAGGAGGATGTCATCCGCAAAAAAGACTTAAGTTGTACTCCTTGCTTCCCACTGTTATGCCTGATATATTTGGGTTCATTCTAATGCCTATGGCCAGCGGTTCGATTGCCAAGGCAAACAGAAGGGGTGAAAGCGGATAACCCCGTCTTGTGCCCTTTTTTATCTGCCGCAGGCTCTAGATGTATGAAAGCGATCTGATACGGTAGAACACAATCACCTCTCCTTTCCCAGAAAGCGTAAGGACCCTGGGCACCATTCTACAAATGGCACGAATGTACTGTGCCATGGGGGAGTCGTACCGGATTGAGACGCTCGCCGGTAGCGTGACCCCCACTTTTTTCTTCATGTTATGTTCTATATTGGGGGCTCCCAGAAGTAAAATTATCCTGGGAGAGTGAACCCCAATTGTAAATCTGCTGTAAGGGACAATCTGTTGCAGTGTATATGGGGATTGGGCACTTGGCAGAGTCTGGACCACCGCGTGGTGGCTGTTCTGTGGTACAAAATGGCGCTCACCCCAGGAGGCAGCAGACCCCATGGGCTTCAGTTCCAGATTGGCAAAAGTGTGCAAACAAAGTTGCATGCTTTCGGCGCCAAGCTTGGGCACCACCCCTCAAAGTGACTGGCCCAGTCAGAGCCAGGTCACACTTTTGTTTACACCCCCTGACTCGCCCCGGCATCACGTTCTGGCGGAGGTGTCCCCACCCGTTGCTGCCAAAGATGACTTCAACCGGGCGAGACCTGGGGAGAAGAGCCCACCTTTTACCTACCGTCTGTAGTGGAGTTCCAGCTCAATTGTATCCACCCCTGAGGCTGCGGAGGTTCTGGCTCATCCAAGGAGTTCCGCGACCCCAGATGTCACCATCATTGCTTCCGACCTGCCTGCGTAGGAATCTGGGGTTCTTGCCTACTTGCAGTCTGGTGAGGTTCCTGCTCCTTCTGCTTTCCAGGGTCTGGGTGCGGCTTACCTGGATGGAGCGCAAGGTGTGGCCTTGTCTGGTGTGCAGCTCGGTGACAAACTTTTGGTCTCACCGGAAGTGACGTCATCACTGGCACCAGGCTTGAGCCTGCCCGGTGGTCTTGCGGGACTGGCCTTTACTGATGACATCAACAGGATGGCGTCCATGGAGCCGGTTGCACCACCGCTAACGCCAGCTGCGGTGAGTGTGGGCCTGCTTCCGCGAGATGCCGCCTGCTATGTGGTGCATTGCCGGGGGAAGGATCATTGGGTCCCTACGGTCGTACAGCCACCTCTGTTCCAAGGAAGAGGTAAGCCCTTTCCACTGGACAGACTTCAGGCCCTAATACCCCATGCTACCCCTGTGCAGGACATTGTGAACTTTGGTCAGCCCCGTCCTGCTCAGGCTATTGTTAGGCTTCAGCCACTGGCCGTCAGTCGATATGTCCCTTCACAGGCCCCTTTTCAGGACAGTGCTGTGACCACCCCACTTTATCCCCTGATGTGGTGGCCATTTGTTCTATTACTGCCAGGCCTGGATTTGTGCTGTCCCATTTCTCCATGGTAATGTGACACCAAATATTATACAGTAAGTGGCTTCTCCATACTCTTTGCAGTTACATGGATTACATGTGTTCCATTAGTTTTACGACACTTCAGATATGGAGGATTTTGTGGGGACAATAAATGGCAAATAAAGGAAAAATGCCCTAGTTTTGCACCAAAATTATATTGATACATAGATCCCATAGTACTTGGGAGCATTTTACTCCAAGAGTAGGGACAGTGGATTTCATATCTGGTCATAAAGTCCCGAAGATAAAATAAAACATTCCCCAATACTTGTAATTAGAATGTAAATTGTACTAGCCCAAGTAAGTTTATTACAATTTGCGCGTGAAAACAAACACATATGCATTGTCTATTTTTTCACTCCTGTAAAAATTAAAATACCGTAAGAAAAGACAAACATACAAGTGTGGCCCGGTCCCCTTGGGTCCACCTTCATCCCCTTACCTTCCACTACGGCTGCATCCAGCAGCGGAGGATAGGGAGAGTGCGGGGAGGGCTGTGGGCAGTTGTGTCGGGCAACCGAGTTGCTGGAGGCTTCCGGCGGCTCCCTTTGCAGGGCTCCGACATCTTCAGTGCGGCCGCACAGGTGCGAGATGGTGCACATGCGCAGAAGAGCCTGGCGGCCATTTTGTACTCTGGTGCATGCGCAATGGCCCTATAGTTGCGGCTGCCATGTTGGTTCATCGAGCGCATGCGCAGAGGCTCATCAGCAGCGGCGGCCATTACCCAAAATGCTCTGCAAGGGAACCACAAGCCCCATAGTGCATAGGGGCTGTAAGTACCACGGCACGAACCAGCCAATAGGGCTGCAGCAATCTCCTGCTCCCTGATATTGTTACTTGTGGCGCGCTTGCAGCCACGCCAGTCAGAGCTGGGACCAGGGTAGGTTGTGTGTGCAGGGAATCTGTGACCCCTGCACTAGGCCAGAGATCCCCCTTAGGCCCCAGTTAGGCCCCGATTCACCTCAGCTTGATGTTGCTGCAGGGACAGGCCCATCAGTTTGGGACACTATCCCTGTAGTACCAGTGTGAGGGACAAAGCCGTGACGTGGCTGCATCCTGGCCTCCGGTGGTCAGGGACCAGACCATCAACTATATATTAGAGACTCTCTTCAGTGTGGGACTCTCCAGCTGGACACCACCTAACGCGGAGACGTACTCGTCGCTGACGACGACGGCGTGGGACGGACGGTCCCTTTATCTACAGTCTTCACCGGGTGTTGGAGCACCTGGCAGGTACCAAGAAGTGCACCAACGCTACATACATTAGTGGGGGCAGCGCTGTCTCACACATTGCATGGGTTGCTCCTTGTGGACACCAGGGTGGTTGGGTGCCCAATAGCCCCTCAGTACTTTGGGGACTATCTACCCAGTGTGGACATTGTGGTGGAGGGCACGGTGAGGCCTAGTTGGTGGGGACTGTATATGGTTACTCTTTTTATGCATGCAGTAAACTGTTATTAGCATCAATGTGTGTATTTCTTATATTGTCCTGTGACGGGGTTACCCAACACTGTTAGGATCCCGCACACATTGAGTTGCTGGCATCAGAAGGCTCAGATACACCCCAGGCTCCCAGCAGCAGAGGCTCAGGCCTCCTGTGAGCCGCAGGTAACGGACCACATACACAGTAGCTGCCATATCTCCCAGGGGGTGGGGGAAAGTGCGCTACACAAGTATGGAATTTGTTTTTAAATATGATACCTACTAAATCAAACTATTGAACATTGAGCAGTAATGCTATAGGAACTGTGTGATTATGCATGGTAAAGTTAGACCAAAAACAGACTAAACAGATGTTGGAAAGATTTTGCACTGAGGGACCTTGCTCAGTTTTACAGCTATACCTCACAGTACAGGTTTATATTTTTTGGGCCTCTATGAAAAACGTATTAGAAAAGGACAAAAACAAAGGGGTGGCAGCTGAGCAGTTTAAAAATTCAACTCAGTTTTACGGTATAATTGAGGGATTTCATGCAAAGTATGGAGAAGCTTACTTTTTATGCGCTGGATGTAACAAACATGTCAGTACATTAGGAGTTTAATTTATCCCCTGGGTCACATCTTGAAGTTATGGCCAAAAAAAAATGAGAAAAAACAGGAGTTTAGGATCTCCGCAGGCAACCTCAGATTTAGTGAGCGAAGATTTCTGTGAAGTCATGAGTATCATTTTATTTCTCCAGATGTACAGTAATGCAGGCTTGAATTAACTTGGCAACAGAGCACCAGGCAAGAATGCACTTTTCAAGTATTTGACCCTTGGATTATAAAATGATAATTCACGTTTATGTACCAAGGCATATTATACCTCTCAGATTTACCATCACATGAGCCTAACAAGAGTGTACTGTTCCACCGAAAACTGTTTTTTTTTGTTCTTTCTAGTGTGGTGCATAAGAGCCTTGGGGGGGGGGGGCACAGTTCACCCACACTGAGACAATCCCCTTTTTAAGGAACTATTTTTTTTCAACCTGGTCACATCTTTCATTGTAAAATCATAAGGAAATAAAGGGAATCACTGCAAAAAAATCACTGACAAAATTGTATAAAATAGTCAAGTGAGCTTCGTTCTGGGGTATATAGACTTTGGAATGTATATACTTTTGTGAAATTTCTCTCTACATTAAATTTGTGTTCAGGTCACTATTGAAAAAACACTTCCAGCCATCGCTGGAATTACGCTTTTCTAGTGCATTTCCCAGTATACATATTCAAAGTGGCCCATTATAAGTGGCAGGACTACTGAACAACTCAAGTTTAAAAGGAAGGAACTCTCACCCTAATTGATCTTATCCTTCTTCTCTCCTCAGGTAAAAACCATCTCTATATCCTCATTGAAGCCTTTGCTGTGTGTATTATATATATGCAAGTGACCCAATGCTAGGTAAAAACCATATTTGAATGTTGTTTTCTGTCTACCCCTAATCAAATTAAGTGTTGACACCTAGGCAGGGAACACGCTGTGTAGAAAACCATCTGTTTGAATGTGCCAAAACTGCAGACAGAACCCCACTGTCAGGTGACTTTTTAGGCCTATATAACCCCAGATAGAACAGCCTTAGGCTAAGGCCCCGCTCCCTCAGTCAGCGCGCCCGCACTGCAGACAGGCGGGGCGCTGACAGACACAGACCGCGATATGCGGTCTGTAGGGAGCAGGCGGTAGGCGGGAGTGGTTGGGGGGAGGGGGGCCGTGGCTTGAGCGGAGGGACCCGCTACTACCCCCCCCCCTCCACGGGCTCGGGCTGCAGGAGGGAGCTGCTGCGGGCTGCTGTAAGGTAAGCAGCTCCCTTCCCCTTCTGCCACAAAACACACACACACACACTCTACCTTGAGTAGGAAGCTGCCTGATGACAGCTCCCGCCCCTGCCGCTGATTGGCTCATCAGCGCACCACGTGACGCGTCACCGCTCGGGATCACAATTTTCTTGAATCCCCTGCCGGCTGACGCGTCACAGTGCTTAGTGAGCCGTCAGCAAGGGGGGACTGGTACCGGCTCGGGAGGATTCCCCAGCTGGTGGGGAACGCTCGCGCGGCCGTCCGCGCCGCCGGGCGCAGCGGGTCCCAGCCCTTATGCTGCCTGCAGCATATAGTCGAAGTGGCCCCACTTCTCATTTCACATGAACTCCTTTCTTACCTGCGTCCTCTGACGTCACACAGCTATATCCCCTGCACTAAAAAACACCCCTACAAATCATCCTCACACATTCTCTTTCTATCCATGCTTCTCCTCCTTGCTTCTGGGGATATCTCTCCCAATCCTGGTCCTTGCCTTATTTCTACATGCGCTCATCCTCGCCTACCAACTGCAACCTCTACTCCTTCTGGTGTCAACCCCTCCAACCTCATACCCATCCCCGCCACCCTCCCTCCTCTCTCCCTTTCTCCTGTGCTCTTTGGAATGCTCGCTCCCTTTCTAACAAGTTCCTCTCTGTACATGACTTTTTTCTCTCTCACTCTCTGCTCCTATTTGCTATAACTGAGACCTGGCTCACTCAGTCTGACTCTGCTCTGGAAGCTGCCCTCTCCTATGGTGGCCTTTCCTTCTCCCACACTCCGCACACTGATGGCAGGGGTGGAGGCGTGGGGCTCCTGCTCTCCTCTCTCTGCCGTTACCGAACCCTTCTTATTCCTCCATCTCTTGCTTTTCCCTCCTTTGAGGCTCACACTGTCCAGATCTTCTCTCCTCTCCCTGTCCATGTGGCGGTCATCTATCGCCCACCTACCTCTACTCAACCCCCTTCTGCCTTTCTCTCTCACTTTGAATCCTGGCTCTCTTTCTTTCTCTCCTCAGACTCCCCTGTTCTTCTCCTTGGGGACTTCAATTGCCACATTGATGACCCCTCTCTCCCTCTCTAACCTCTTCTTTTGGCCTTCAACAGTGGACTGCAGCCAGCACCCACAAGGATGGCCACTACATAGACCTGGTTTTCACTAAAAACTTCTCTCTCTCCGATTTCTCCATTTCCCCTTTTCCTCTCTCTGACCATCATCTCATCTCATTCTCTCTATCTCACTTCTCCCCTTCTCCACCTCCATCTACCCCCCGGTTCTGCAGAAACCTGCGCTCTATTCACTTACCTGACTTTGAGTCCACTTTACGCTCCTCCCTCTCCTCTCTCAGCTCTGCTACAGACCCTGACAACCTGGTCAGGAACTACAACTCTGTCTTGTCCTCCTCTCTTGATCTACATGCCCCGCCGCCTTAAACTCAACATGGCTAAAACAGAGATCCCCATACTTCCTCCCAAACCTGGCCCTACTACCTCCTTCCACATTACTGTTGGAACTACGATCATTTACCCAGTAGCCCAAGCACGCTGCCTAGGGGTCACACTCGACTCCTCTCTCACATTCGCCCCTCACATTCAAAACATTTCTAAAACTTGTCGCTTTTTCCTCCGCAATATAACAAAGATATGACCTTTCCTCTGTTGCTCGACTGCTAAAACGCTGACTCAGGCCCTCATTCTCTCCTGTCTTGATTACTGTAACCTCCTGCTGTCCGGCCTTCCTGCCTCTCATCTGTCTCCCCTACAATCTATCCTAAATGGTGCTGCCAGAATCACTCTACTCTTTCCTAGATCCGTCTCAGCATCTCCCCTCATGAAATCCCTCTCCTGGCTTCCGATCAAATCCCCCATCTCACACTCCATTCTCCTCCTCACTTTTAAAGTCCTCCTCACTCTTCTGCCCCTCCTTACATCTCAGCCCTAATTTCTCGTTATGCACCAGCAGGATGTCTTCTTTCTACCCCCTTTGTATCTAAAGCCCTCTCCCGCCTTAAACCTTTTTCACTGACTGCCCCACACCTCTGGAATGCCTTTCCCCTCAGTACCCGACTAGCACCCTCTCTATCCACCTTTAAGACCCACCTTAAGACACACTTGCTTAAAGAAGCATAAGAATAGCACTGTGGATATTCTGAACACATGATACATAAAGCTCGGCCCCCTGCAGACGCACTTACCAGAACTCCCTCCTACTGTCTCTGTACGTTCTCCCTACCTACCAATTAGACTGTAAGCTCCTCGGGGCAGGGACTCCTCTTCCTTAATGTTACTTTTATGTCTAAAGCACTTATTCCCATGATCTGTTATTTATATTATCTGTTATTTATTTGATTACCACATGTACTGCTGCGGCCGAGTTTATTCGAGCATTTGCCCGTTCTTGGCCGCAGCAGTAACCTGGCGCGCACCGGAGGGTGCCGGGCGCGCGCCGAAGCAGCGGAAGAGCGCCCTCCGATCGGGGCGCTCTCCCTCCCGCTGCCGGGTCCGCCGGGTCCCCCGGAACCCCCTGCCTCCGTCCCCCACATCCCTCCGGGAGCCCTGGACGCGCGTGCAGGGGGCGCTGGCACCCGATGACGCGTGACCGCGCATCGGTGACGCGCGGCACGCCGAGGGAGTGGGGTTAGCAAGCCGGGGCATCCCCCGGCTTGTGGAACTAGCCCTGCTCGAATAAATCGTGTCGGTAGTGTATTACTACTGTGAAGCGCTTTGTACATTAATGGCGCTATATAAATAAAGGCATACAATACAATACTCTAGGACTAATGGTTCTATTAGACCTCTGCAACAAAATCAATGCCCCTCAATCACACAACTTAACTGTACTGCCAGCACCCTCTACCAGAACAACACTATGTAGACAGGGCCGCCACAGAAATCTTGGGGCCCAGGACAGATGAAAGGAGCAGGGCCCCTTCCTTTAACCCTCCGGCACACTAGGGAGACATGGGGGGAGGGGGTATGGGCCTGGATGGTGGGAGAAGGAGGTATTGGGGAGGGGTGAAGAAGAAGATATTGTGGGGGGGGGAAGAAGGCATTAGGGGGAGAAGAAGAAGGTATTGGTGGGGACAAGAAGAAGGTATAGGAGGGGACAAGTAGAAGGTATAGGAGGGGACAAGTAGAAGGTATAGGAGATGAGAAGTAGAAGGTTTGGGGAGGAGAAGAAGGTATTGAGAGTGTAGAAGAAGAATTATTGGGGGTAGAGAAGAAGTACTGTATGTGGGGAGAAGAAGCTATGAAGGGGAGAAAAAGCTATTGGGGGAGAGAAGGAGCAATTGGGGGGGAGAGGAGCTATGGGGCAGAGAATGGGCTATTGTGTGAGCGGCGTTATGGTGAGTGAAAGAAGGAGCTATGGGTGGTGAGAGGAGGTATGAGGGAGAGAAGGTGTTATGGGAGGGTGAGAGGAGGTATGAGGGAGAGAAGGAGCTATGGGGGAGAAAGAGTTATGGGGGAAGAGGTATGGGCTGGTGGGAGTACAGTATGTATGAGCTTTCATAGGTATGGGCCCTGGGGGTAGGGTAGGTATGAGTCTGGGTGGGAGAGTAGGTATGGGCCTGGGGGAGAGAGAGTAGGTATGGGCCTGGGGGTAGGGTAGGTATGAGTCTGGGTGGGAGAGTAGGTATGGGCCTGGGGGAAAGAGAGTAGGCATGAGCCTGCGGGGAGAGGCGTAGGTTTTGGCCTAGGAACGCAGAGAGGAGTAGGTATGGGCTTGGAAAGGAGTAGAGCAGTAGGTATGAGCCTGGGGAGGGGGAGAGGAGTGGATATAGAGCCTGTGGAGGGGGAGAGAAGTAGGTATAGCTACAAAGCACAGTGGTCCGAAGCACCCATTTCGAAGCACAGGCCTACAACAATTAGTACACAATGGGCTCCCACTGTGGTCCGGCAGCATCACAAGCCAACATACCCAGGATTGGGTAGCTAATACACCACAGACACTAATTCACACCCATGCAGCGTTACTGGGGATTGTGTTATATTTGTATGCTGTGTGTGTAGAGATCTTCATATGAGGACCCCAGGGTACCTAAGTGATTTAGTGTATAAGTAAACTTGTTGTTTATGGATACGGTGTCCGTATTCTTCTCGCTGTCTAACTGTACGCCACATGTGGCCCAGTAAGTTATTAATAAGGACTCAGACCCCTGCCTTATAATAGTCATATGTCTCAGAGCTAAAAGGTAGAGGGGTTACATATAGTAAGCAGTGCTATGTCATAAAACACCTTATGGCCCCAGAAGATACCATCACTTGAATGGACTATAAGGTGTCTTTCAATGTTGGAAGGTGTCTTATGACATCGCACTGCTTATGGCCCTTCATAATTTCCTTAGTAAATATGGACCACAATGAGAATTAAAGAAATAAGTAGCCCCTAAAATATAAGATTATTTCCTTTCAATTACTGAATTAGAAATCAGGAAAACAAATTTATTTTGAAGACAACGTTGTATAAACAGAATAAAGAAAACTGACATGTATTGCAATGATACTCCCAGTTCTGCAGATGGGTGCCTGGTGTGCATGTGATTAAATCCTTACTGGAAAATGTCTAAGGGTACATTCTAACCGTAAATGTAAAAATCACAGAATGCTGAAACATTTTAATTATTCTTTGTTCTTCCAAGTGAATAATGCTTTAAAGGACAATTGCTATGGTTAAAAAAAGAGGAAAGCCTTTCAGGCACACACGACATTCAGATCCCCACACATTCTACCATTTAACATACTGTAAAAAGGTACAGAATGTGCTACAGTACATGTCATTATTTTGCACTTAATGTAGAGGAGCAATTGCAAAAGTGGTTGTGTCTGGCCTTCTAAAAGAGAACATATGGGAATGGCACCTCACACACATCCCTGCCAATGCACAAGGAATATATCCTCTTGTTTATTCTTCTAAAATATGCAGGTGGTAATATGGGACTTTTTCTCAAAGTCTATCTACTGCCAAACGTGTGCAAAAAAGAGCTCCTGATTTATCTGAGAAAAGACTCTCTAGAAAGCAAGTGGGGTTTTTTTCTTTGACAAATCATATGCCGGCTTATTTTTGCACCAGAATAACAACAGCTTTGCACCTGGGAAACATTGATTAATGATACCTCCTTCCCCCCTCAAATATTTTTGTAAGCAGGAAACACAACTATAAGCCATGATTAAAAAGGAAAGTCAGACATATTTACAATAACACAGCCAGTGATGCGCTCCCCTCTTCCATAGCAGGACCATGAGCCAAGCTACTTGTATGGCTGACACAAATCTGGCTGTGGCTGCACAAGGAGGCGGTTGGTTTTTAGTGGCAAGATTTGCTAAAATTCTCAAATAAAACACACATAAAGATTAGAAAATGTGAGGAATATTTGAAAATTTGAATGAATTGGGCTGAATATTTGAAAAATAGATTATTCATAAATGGAAAAAACAGGGCACCAAATGCATAAAATAATCAAGAAGTGTCTCTTTTTCCACAAATCCAATGTTGACACTGGAAGAGATTTGTGCAGAGGTATGCAAATGGAGACCATTTTAGGGTGAAATTAATATGTCTTTATTGCCTGTTCCTTTAACAATGTAAACACAAAACTTAAAAGAAAAAACTGCTCATACTGTATCTGCCCTATCTAACTGGGCGGGTAGCTTTGCTGATTACCATATACACATATACACACACAACAGTCCAACAAGAAAGTCTCTTATCTGTTTCTGTTGTAGCTGTAGGGAAGGCCTCTCTGCTCTCCTGGGTCAGTATCCTTGTGTGCTATGGCACTCTCCTGTCCAGGTATAGAGGTCTTGTCCCCTTGTCTTGGTGTCAGCATACATTCCTTCTGTGTGCATCAAGACATCATATTTTCCTCAGGTCAGCCCAGTTGTGGCCTAAGGAAATCCCTGCAGTCCTTCTTCTCCTTATGTTAGCCCAAATGTGAGCTAAGAAATCTCTCTCCTGTTTCCAAACAGGAGGCTTTTCTTACAGACTTAATTGGCCAGGTGGAGTCTGGTTAATCGCCTGCTGCACTTAACCAGATCCCGCTGTATTTTAGAGATAGTTTCTTCAACAGGGATAAGTCCCTGTTACAGACACATTCAACCAACTGCAGAAATAAAGGCAGACCTCAGTTGTGTACACATCTGCATTATGAGTGCACACATAATAATTATATAAAGAAGTGCAAAAGCTTTACCCATTCAAATGCTACATTTGCATTTCACCCGCCTGTGCAATCTCACATGTAAAACTCAGGGTGGTACATTTTAAATCAGCTCATACTCTGCTGTTGATTTGTGCACAAGGAGGGGACTGATTTTTATTGGTCATATTTGCTAAGTGATGGTGTTTGCGTTGAAATTGGCATTTAAAATGCTTTAAACAGTTGGGGCATTATGCAGTAAGCGGCAGAAAGGCAATTCTCGCCAGTTTCCCACCAAAAATGCCTACCCCTATTAAGTAAGGGGCGAGAAAGTGGCGAGAATCAAAAAAAACGCCAGTTTTGTTGGCGGGGTTTTTTTTCCGCCGGTGGCGAGGCGAGAAGGCACTTTCCGCCTAAAATATACACATTTTCCGCCACGCTGTATTCTAGTAGTGGCGAGTAGCTTAGCGGCGCTATTCACCACTCTAGAATGGCGTTTTTATGGCGAATCAGCCACGCAAGACAAAGTTGGCAAGTTGATGGTGAGAGGCTGCTGATGAGTGGCGGATCGGCACTTAGAAAATATTCTGGCCTTTTTCCTGGCTGGGATTGATGCCGGTGGTCTCCGGAGCTGATACCATTAATACCAGCACCAGACCCCCCCGGCATGCATCCGAGGCAGGAAAAATGCATTTAAAGGCCACTTCATTACCTAGGCGGTTAACCGCTAAGGCAATAAAGGGGTTAAACAGCCGTGCCAGGTTTATTGTGGGTAGCGGGAGTGGGTGAAGGGGGTATTTGGGCCTTGTTGTTTGTTTAGGGCTTGCGGGGGGGTTGCGGGTGCGCTTAACCCCTTCACGAGCGTAGCAGTTAATACCGCTACGGTCATGAAGGGGTTAAACTCTCCCGCTACCCACCCGCTAGCCCTAAACAAACCACCGTTGGGGCTAATACCCCCTTCACCCACCCCCGCTACCCACAATAAAAAGAAAACAAGCACAACAGCCCCACACTAACTAAAGAAATATATATATATATATATATATATATATATATATATATATATATATATATATATATATATATATATATATATTACACCAACAACACCTATACCCCCCTAACATACAGTATAGTAATGGGCACAATGACTATTATCCACAAATGGATAATAGTGCATGTGTCCATTTAAAATACATACAGAACAATAAATACATTAAATACATGTAGCACTCACCCATGTCCGGCTGCCACGATGAAGGCCATCCTCATCTTCATCCTGCTAATGCCCCATCCGCTTCTGCAAAACAGACAATGTAATGTCCCCTAACCCCTTAATCACCATAGCGGTTATTAACCGCTACAATCATTAAACGAAACATGGCCGGCCTCACATGGTACGGCAGCCAATCAGAGCGTGGGAACTCCATTCCATCTCTGATTGGCTCTAGTAGACCATGTGACAGAGGCTTGGGGAATAACGGATATGACGTCATTGAAAGCCTGTCACATGGTAGTAGAACCAATCAGAGTAGGGATAGACTTCCCATGCTCTGATTGGCTACCGTACCATGTGAGGGCGGCCATGTTTCTTTTAATGACGTCATCTTAAAAGCAATTGAAGCAAAGCCATTCTGATTGGCTGTGCTTTCATTGCCTTTAAGTGACGTCATCATTTTTTTTTTATCGGCCAAAACACATGGTTTTCACGGCCCAATTAGGGCCGTGGAAACCATGACGAAAATGTGATGTCATAGGCCTTTAAAAGCCTATGTCGTCTCATTTTGAAGCCAGACGCCGAGGAGGAAGGACCTCCGGCTAAGAAAGAAGACCAGGGCGTGGCAGCAGACGGGAAGAAGACCCCGGAAGAAGATAGAAGAAACAAGAATACAGATGAAGATGAATTAGAAGTAGAAGACCCCTGGATTGTCGTGTTTTATTATTTTAATGTTTATTATTTTCTGGTTTATTATTTTATGGGTTCCTATTCGTGGATTGGTTCGTGAGTAAGCTGTTCAACGGGAGTCGGTGAGTGGGTCAAGTAATGGTAAGTGAACTAAAGAAATGTATTTAATGTAACTGTGTTTTTTGTTGCTTTTTACATGTGTTGTTTTTTTTTTATTGTACATCATTTCTTGCCACTGTATGTATGTATGTATGTATGTCTAGAGAGATATATACATACAGGGTAAGAAATTATAGTGTATTAAAAGCTTGCTTTGCACTATTTTAATGATTGTGGCTATGCTGCTATGCATATGTAGCCCTTTTTCTGACGCCTTCCTAAGGGACTACTAGTACTGTACTCAACCTGCGGCTCCAGGAGATATGAGCCTCCGCTAGCTGGGAGCCTGGGGTAAGGGTTCTAGCGCAGCGCCTCCACTTGCCCAGGATCCCCGTTATGTAAGATCGCCCTGGGCAAGAAGCATACCAACAGAGCGTGCAACCAAGTTTACTGTGCATAGGCAACCATGTCTTAATCTATATATAACGTCACACATAACTTGCATATACATATATTATAACGTTAGAGTCCTTATACTACCGTGGCTCAGCCACATCCCTAGAGGATTTGTCCCGTATAACAGTGGCTCCGCCACGCTCGTATAGAGTGTTGTCCTTGCAAGATATTAGCTAATATGCTCAGTCCGCTAGCCACTTGCTAGTGTCACTACAAAGTTATGGCTAAGGCGGGATCAGCGCCTGATGACCGGTGTTGGTGCACTTGCTTTACAATTGTACCTTCCGGTCACGGCTGTGACCGGTGCCTCTTCGCAAAGGGTCCGTTGCATCCGCTCTGGACCTCCAGATGTCGCGGTGTCCAGCCGTCTGATCCCAGATGACTGTGACCGTCCACAACTCCGTGCGCTGTCCCTAACTAAGGTGACAATTCCTTCCACTATCGAGCTTCCCTGCAGTACAGCAGCCTACTGTGACTCAGGGAAACTTCCTATGGGCCTGGGGGTAATAGCTGGCCTATGCAGGCGGGTCACAGACCCCCTGCACTCACACTACCTCCTCTCGCTCTGTCCCGACCTCCTCTGCCTAGCGTGGTCTCTCCCCCACGCTTCCTGTTCCTCCTTCCTTAATTCCCACCCTCTCATTGGCTCCTAGCGTCAGGTGACTGTTCCAGAGCTCGCGGGAGTTGGGGTCCATTATCAGAGCCTTTCCCTTATTGGCCTGTCATTCGCGCGCTCCCATTGCGCATGCGCGACCTCTTCACCCCGTCAGTGTCCTTTGCAATATTGCGCAACAACATGGCGGCACCCTGTACTACTGTGCCGTCGTGGAACCTGCCGTACTCCCTCCGCGCGCACACACACGGTATCTAACACACCCTTACACTGGCGACACACTTTATTTGAGCTCGGCTAGTCCCACGAATTCGGGTATACCCGGGTGTATTGAGGTTTGTGACTGTTTTCTGCCCGAGTGCATTGGGTTATTTTCCAAGCAGGGATTGAAGCATTTTATTCCCGCTGGCTGCAATACTGCACAGTATATATATATATACTGCATTACAATTCATGAATTTATGCCATCTGGTAGACACGCGAAGCATTGCAGCCTATTAAATCCTAATCATTATCATTTAACAGATCAGCCGCCCGTCAGCCAGGCATGAACCCAGGCTGGGAAGGCAAACGCAACGGGGCTTGTCAGAGGTGAGGAGCAGCGCATTCCAGGTATCTGCCAGGTACAAACTGGGTATTTGCTCGAATAAAGTGTGTCGGTGCAGTACATTCTCCCCCCCGCAGAACCCAACGTTCCCGCTTGGGCTACATCTACATAACTTTATACACAGATCAACGCAACACAGTACATATAACTTAGGCTCTAGATTAAATTGCACAGTTCAGTGAACATTACCACTACTGACTGTACTCTGCGGCGAGCCCACTGCTGAGCCTCATAATGGGGTGCCCCGAATTGATCGTAAGCCATCCTCATTGGAGGTTGACGCGTTCTTTGGCTTCGACGAGGTTGTTCTTCAGCTGCCTCCTTTGGAGGGTAGCAAGTCTCAGTTGGCATTTGCAATTCTGCCCTTGAGGGGTTCAATAGATCTACAAAGTCTTTGTGTGGTACAAAGCACAGGCTCTGCAGGTCTAACGGCTGGCTCACTGGAGTCAGCATATCTGTCGTTGGACCAAGGGGCTCTTTACCCGTAGCTCCTTCGGGAGATGCCCCCGTGGTCGGAAGGCCCCTTTGAGAGGTTCCCTCCATCGGATTCTCAGAGGTGGCATTTATTACAGTCTTTGGGCCAGCCTCTGTATTCTCATCTTCTCCGTCTCTTGCAACCGTGGGCACTTCCAGTTCGTTGTCCCCTACTTGCGGTATGGGGAGTAGGTGATCCTATGCCATACCTTTACCCGGCCTTCTGAATCCTTGATGCGGTACACCGGGAGGCCAGGCATCTGTGATTCTACCTCATACACCCCGTCTCTCCACCGATCAGCCAACTTGTGTTTCCCAGGTACGCCTAAATTACGTAGAAGGACAGAATCCCCCGGACGAATCTCTTTATGTCTCACCTTGTGGTCATAGCGCCTCTTGTTGCCCGCATTTAATTGCGCCACCGTCTTTTCTGCTAATTTATACGCCTGCTGTAGACTGTCTTGCAGTCTCTGTACATATCGGAAATGCGTCCTGTTGGATACCCCATCGGTAGATATCTGTAGTCGCACATCCACCGGCAGTCTCGCTTCCCTTCCAAACATCAAAAAGTAGGGGGTGTACCCTGTAGACTCGTGGCGAGCACAGTTATATGCGTGCACCAGTGTCTCCACATGCTTGCTCCACTCCGTCTTCTGAGAGCCAGTTAGTGTCCCCAGCATGTCAAGTAGTGTGCGGTTGAACCGTTCAGGCATAGCATCCCCTTCCGGGTGGTACGGAGTCGTGCGTGACTTAGCTATATTTAACAATTTCAACAGTTCTCTAATGAGAGTGCTCTCGAAGTCTCGGCCTTGATCCGAATGTAGTCGATTCGGTAATCCATAGTGAATGAAGTATTTTTCCCATAATACTCTAGCTACAGTCACTGCCCGTTGATCTTTGGTGGGGAATGCTTGGGCATATCTTGTGTAATGGTCCGTGATCACTAGTACATTACTGATGCCCCTGGAGTCTGGCTCGATGCATAAGAAGTCCATGCACACCAAATCCATGGGGCCAGAGCTTTTCAAATGCGCCATGGGGGTAGCTTGAGTGGGTAGAGTCTTCCTCTGTATGCAGCGGGTACACTGTCGGCAATGAACCTCCACGGATTCTCTCATCTTCGGCCAGTATAACCGGTCCCGAACTAACCCGAATGTTTTGTCGACACCTAGATGGCCATGATCATCGTTTAGGGCCCTAAGGATCATATTCCGCAGAGTCTTGGGCAGGAATAGCTGTCGTCGGTCGGGATGATTATGGTAGGGTATGATCCGATACAGGAGGCAATTGTCCAGTTCAAATTTTCCGAACTCATTTAACAAGAGTTTCACCAACTCTCTGGGGGCTTGCTTAAGAATAGAAGGGTTTCCTTGCTGCAGGGCTTGGCGAGCTAATTCTATCACTGGGTCTTGAATTTGATACTGCACTAGCTTGTTCCAGGAGATAATCTTGTCTTCTGTAATATTCATTCCGTCCCCGCTTCGGTAAGCCCGAGGGACAGCACGGGATTGACACCCTAATGAGTCGGCTACTCTTAGTTCCGAAAATGCGATCTGATTGTCGACTACTGCGGCTGTGGAGCATAGAGCACGTATACCAGGCCCCGGAATCTCTTCCCACACCTCCTCATCCCGGACAGGCGGGAGCCCCGGTCTTCGTGACAAAGCATCGGCCCCCATGTTGGTGGGCCCTGGTTTATACTTGAGGTTGAAACGGTAGTTGGCCAGTGCCGCCAACCACCGGTGACCGGTCGCATCTAGTTTGGCGGACGTGTTAATGTATGTCATGGGATTATTGTCTGTCCGCACTTCAAACTGTACCCCATACAAGTAATCGTGTAACTTGTCCACTACTGCCCATTTGAGGGCTAGGAACTCCAGCTTGTGGACAGGGTAGTTCTGTTCGTTTGGGGTCAAGCTTCGACTCGCATACGCCACGGGGCGGAGCCCGGTGTCGTGTTTCTGGTGCAACACTGCTCCTAGTCTGCTAAAACTGGCATCCACGTGTAGCACGTACTCGCGATCAGGGTCGGCATAGGCCAGTACTGGAGACTGCGTTAGACTGGCTTTCAGTTTCAAGAACGCTTGCTCACAAGCCGGGGTCCACTTTTCTCCAAAGGGTGTTTGTGCCGTGACACTTTTCCGACCCGTATCCTCAGGATAGATTTTTAACAGGTTATTCAGGAGTTTAGCTTTGCTTGAGTAGCCCTCCACGAAACGTCGGTAATAGCCACAGAACCCCAGGAAGGATCGCAGTTCCTGGACGTTACGGGGCCTGGGCCAATTCACTACGGCCTCTATCTTCCCTGGGTCGGTGGAAATCCCTTCAGCTGATACGATGTGGCCCACGTATGTCACGGACGTGCGACAAAATTTGCATTTGTCCAGGGACAGTTTGAGTCCCTCCTTCTGAAGTCGATCCAATACCTTCATTAACCGCTCTTCGTGCTCCTCCAAGGGTTTCCCGAACACTATAATGTCATCCAAGTACACTAGGCATTCTTGCGGGTTCATGTCTTCCAGGGTCTGTTCCATCAACCTCTGAAAGGTGGCAGGGGCCCCGCAGATCCCTTGTGGCATGCGTGTGAACTGGTAGAACCCTAGCGGACAGATGAAGGCTGTCCTCTCCTGGTCTTCCAGATCCATTGGCACTTGATAGTATCCTGACCGCAAATCTAGGACACTGAACCATTTACTTCCCGTCAAGGCGTTCAGGAGGTCCTCAATGCGCGGTAGAGTGTACTGGTCAGGTACCGTACGGTTGTTCAATGTTCGGTAATCTACGCATAGACGTACCGTCCCATTCTTCTTACGGACTACCACGATGGGAGAGGCGTATGGACTGTGTGATCCTTGAACAATACCAGCTTTCTCCATTTCGGCTATTAGCCTCCACACCTCTTCCACATCTCTGGGAGCTAGACGGCGGGAGCGTTCCCGGAACGGGGCAGCGTCGTTCATCCGAATGGTATGGCGGGCGCTGCGACTGCATCCCACATCCATATCACTCGTGGAGAACACCCCTCGTCGTTCTCCTAGCTTGGTCTGCAGTCTTTCCCTCCAGTCTTCCGTTAGTGGCGAGTCTCCGAAGTCAAAGGCCAACAGGGGGGTTACGGCATGAGTGGTGGCCGCCGGACGTCATTTCAAAGCCTTCTTTTCGGGTATCACCGGATATATTCTGCCCAGCGGCTGCCGACGATCAATGCACATGGGGTACGGGGAGATGTTCTGCACATACACCCAGGTTCTGTTCGGAATTTTTCCTGGCCATTCCTTTACGGAAGCTAATAGTTCGTAGCCAAGCCGCTGATCATCCCGTGTCGTGCTTTCCAAGGAGAAGAGCTGATCTTCCGGACGTCTATCCGGGTAGTGGCAGGCCGCGATCATCATTCTCCCTTCCCCGGGAGGGATCTGAGTCAGTCCCCACTCTTGACTGTACAACATTCCATGCTCCTCTTCCGTCGCGATTTTACCGCAAGTCTCTTGTAGTGCCGGACACGTAGCGAGGGCTAGCAGCGGGGCTTCGCCCGCTTCTTGTAAGTACATGCGGATCACCGATTGCACAATGTCGGTGTTGGTCCCCATGATTATCGGGGCGCTGGGGTGGTCTTGCGGCTCGGGACACACTAAGGCTTCCACTTCCATGGGGTGGTGCTTACCGGTGTTCAGCTGGGGAATGTTCAGATGTACCTTCATCACTCCATCGATGGGATAACCTTCGTGGCTCAACCCTCTCAACCGTAAAGAATCAGCGGATAACAGCGGCAGCCGGTGTAAGTGTTGGTCGTAGAAGGGCCGATACACTATGGTCACCTGAGATCCCGTATCCATCAATGCCGAAGCATAGATACCATCAATTACTACCCAAACGATGGCAGCGGGTCCGATCCGATTACTCGTGGAAGGATGGGCCACGGCTCCACCGTCCTGGGGAGTACACGGCATAGACTGAGCCGGTCGAGACGCCGTTCTCCATAGGGAGGGGCAGCACGCCCGAAGGTGTCCCATCTTCCCGCAAGTATAACACTGGATTTGACTGAGGTAGGTATCATTTCGCACGGGAGGTGAGTTTCGCCCCGACACAGGGCGGTGCTGGGCAGCGGTCGGCGCCTCCGAATCCTCTTTGTCGGGGTCCCCGCTCTCTGATGCCTCAGCTTTAGCTTCTGACTTTTTGGTGTCCTTGTTTCCACCCGACGCCTTCTTCCCTGGGGTTAAGTCACGCCCCAGCAGCACAGTCTCATGCGCTTGGACTCGGTCCATTAGGTCATTAAACGCCAAGGCTTGTCCGGGTACTAGGCAGCCGCTGACACGTACGGACACCGGATGCAGGGGCAGGAGCCCCCTCAGTAGCTGGGTAGTGCGCAATCCGTCGGCAACCACCTTCGGTTTCACGCCCTTTCTCACCAGAGTCCACAGATCCAGATGCAGACGTCTAAGGAAGTCGGACACCATTTTTCCCTCTTTCTGAGCCAGAGCATGAAACTTGGCCATTAGGGCATAGGCGTCCACAGGGGCTCCATAGGTCTTGGTAAGGCAGTAAATGAGTCCCGCCGCATCAGCGTCCGGGTGATCGTCCCGATTGCAGTGCACCATGTGGGACGCTGGGGGTCGGAGACATTGCACGATACGCTGCCTCCGGACGGCGTCAGTGCAGGACCATTCAGGCAGTACCTGTTCCGTGTGATCCAGCCACTCTTCAAATCCAACTTCTCCCTGAGGCGTGGGTTTGTCACCTGAGAACGCCTTTAACTTCCGGTATTGGTGGGCCTGTGTGGAATGGTGGATGGCTTCTGCAAGCACAGGGATAGAGGCATTATCCAGCAGGCTACCCCCTGCGGGGGAGTAGGCGTATAGTCGTGACATACTGATTCTACTCAGTGCGGGCCTCAGGACGGAAGGGATGAACCAAGTGCCCAGGCCCATTGCAGTAGGCCATCGAGGGTGCAAACTGTTTTCAGGGGTGCGGTCAGAGCCGCTAGTGACGGCACCTAACGAGTTGGGATACCCCCTCTGTGGGGTGGAAGCGGCCAGTGGCTCGTTGGGGTCCACTTGCACTATTGGACAGTGTACGCCGGGGGCCTCAGGTAGCAGTAGTACCAAGGGCAGAGCTTCGAGGCATATGTCCTGCTCAGTGACATATAATATTTTGCGCCACAACTGGTCCCGATCGTAATAGTGATCTTGCACTCGGGCAGTGTCCATGAGCGGAAGTTTCCTGACACGGTCCGTCACAGTGCCGAGGGAGAGAACGGCGGGAACATGTCCCAGGCTAAAAGCACGTGTCAGGGGAATCTCATGCCACTGGGCCCACTTGCGCACCTCGAGCGGCGAGGGCACAGACATGATGGAATAAACTTGTTGCACAATTGAGAAAAAAATTATGGGGGCACCCCAGGTCTGATATCTCAGCAGCGCCTCCAAATGTAGCCCTTTTTCTGACGCCTTCCTAAGGGACTACTAGTACTGTACTCAACCTGCGGCTCCAGGAGATATGAGCCTCCGCTAGCTGGGAGCCTGGGGTAAGGGTTCTAGCGCAGCGCCTCCACTTGCCCAGGATCCCCGTTATGTAAGATCGCCCTGGGCAAGAAACATACCAACAGTGCGTGCAACCAAGTTTACTGTGCATAGGCAACCATGTCTTAATCTATATATAACGTCACACATAACTTTCATATACATATATTATAACGTTAGAGTCTTTATACTACCATGGCTCAGCCACATCCCTAGAGGATTTGTCCCGTATAACAGTGGCTCCGCCACGCTCGTATAGAGTGTTGTCCTTGCAAGATATTAGCTAATATGCTCAGTCCGCTAGCCACTTGCTAGTGTCACTACAAAGTTATGGCTAAGGCGGGATCAGCGCCTGATGACCGGTGTTGGTGCACTTGCTTTACAATTGTACCTTCCGGTCACGGCGGTGACCGCTGCCTCTTCGCAAAGGGTCCGTTGCCTCCGCTCTGGACCTCCAGATGTCGCGGTGTCCAGCCGTCTGATCCCAGATGACTGTGACCATCCACAACTCCGTGCGCTGTCCCTAACTAAGGTGACAATTCCTTCCACTATCGGGCGTCCCTGCAGTACAGCAGCCTACTGTGACTCAGGGAAACTTCCTATGGGCCTGGGGGTAATAGCTGGCCTATGCAGGCGGGTCACGGACCCCCTGCACTCACACTACCTCCTCTCGCTCTGTCCCGACCTTCTCTGCCTAGCGTGGTCTCTCCCCCACGCTTCCTGTTCCTCCTTCCTTAATTCCCGCCCTCTCATTGGCTCCTAGCGTCAGGTGACTGTTCCAGAGCTCGCGGGAGTTGGGGTCCATTATCAGAGCCTTTCCCTTATTGGCCTGTCGTTCGCGCGCTCTCATTGCGCCTGCGCGACCTCTTCACCCCGTCAGTGTCCTTTGCAATATTGCGCAACAATATGGCGGCACCCTGTACTACCGTGCCGTCGCGGAACCTGCCGTACTCCCTCCGCGCGCACACACACGGTATCTAACACACCCTTACACATAGATGTGTGTTCAATGTATTTTATAATTAGATAGATGTAATTTTTGGGCTTCTATGCTGTACTTTAGGTAATGGTGAGGCTTGCTTTTGTATATTGTAATTGTTGGTGTCCTATTTTGTATGATGGTAACTTGTTCTCTTTAACGGTTGCTATAGTTAATTGTGTAATTGGTATGGATGCTATTTTAATTGTTTTGGGATGTAATTCATGTATGCTAATTGATTGATGGTGACTTTATTGGATTACATTGTATACTTCTTTTGATGTTATGCAATTTTATTTGAAATATTGTATTGTTAACATTGATTTGCAGCGTCTACATGTAGCTTACATTTTATGCAGCATGTATACAATGTAAATGCAATGTTTTAAGTGGCATTTGAGGCTTTAGATTGGATGATTACATTTGATTTGTTTAGGAAATCGCATTGTATTTCATTGAGGATGTTATGGATAAGTGGTATTTTTATTGGAGCATGTTTTTGTTAACTCTGACACGTTTATTTGTATATTGGTTCATCATGTGTGTGTGTATATATATATATATGCATATATATATATATATATATATATATATATATATATATATATATATATATATATATATATATATATATATATATATATATATATATATATATACATGTAGAGGTATCAGTACCGTGTTAGCCGAGCTTCAATAATCAAAAAATAAATAGATGATACCGTTCTGTGGCTAACGAAATGCTTTTATTTGTGCGAGCTTTCGAGATACACTGATCTCTTCTTCCGGCGATGTTACAATGAATGAAGCAAGGATAACTTAAAAACAGTGTCTCTTGGAATGTTATCTGTGCTGTTCCTTCCCCCGTGTGGATGTGTTTTATGGCTAGAGGTGTCAAAGGGTAACTGAAAGCAAGTGAAGAAAGAGTGTGTATGTGTATCAGTGTGAATAAAAATGAATGGAGAGCCCACAGTATAAACAGTGCTCTACACAAGGTGTGTGTGGAGTGAGAGGGATATATATGGTGTGGGTGGGTGTGGAAATGTGAGAGTTTGTAGCACAACTAAAAGTGTGTGTGGATACTATGTGGTCCCTATTGGTGTATATGGATGGAAAAATAAGGAGTATTAGTATGTGTGAGAGACAGCTGTGTGTGCATACATATAGCACAGTATGTACAGACATGGCCTTTAGCGCTCATGGGAAGAGAGTTCGCTAGTGTCAGTAATGACACCTCTAGCCATAAAACACATCCACACGGGGGAAGGAACAGCACAGATAACATTCCAAGAGACACTGTTTTTAAGTAATCCTTGCTTCATTCATTGTAACATCGCCGGAAGAAGAGATCAGTGTATCTCGAAAGCTCGCACAAATAAAAGCATTTCGTTAGCCACAGAACGGTATCATCTATTTATTTTTTGATTATTGAAGCTCGGCTAACACGGTACTGATACCTCTACATGAAAATATGGAAGATACCACATTGTACCGCACCCAAATGAAGCTAAAGGATTTACTGAAAAAACAGGCACAACTAGACAGCGATATCATCTTCCTCAGCAAATGCAAGAAGGAGCATCTGATCCCAAAAGGACTCGTCCTCAAAAACCCACTTGCTACCACATACAACACAAAATTCTCCCAACAACTGTGCACCAGGAACTCAGAAAGATTAAGGAACCATCTCATCAGCATCTGTTACAGCAACAGGAGAAAGACAAAGGTGACAATAGACAGCATCCTGGAGACAGGAGAAATTCACACAGACACATGGAGAGGACTCCAAACATTCCATGATAAACTCCTGAAGGGTCTAATTAGCAATAAGGAAAAGAAACTGCACAGACTGAGGCTAAGAATGAGATACTCTGCAGCAGCCAGCACAACAACTAATAATACAAATATTGACAGTCACCAAGAGCAGGACTGCACTGTTAACCTCTCAGATTACACACCTAATCAAGCAGAGTCCTCAGTATTATCAAAGGGTCTCACATTCTGCCCTACCAAGCCTATGGACAAGATTGAGCTGTGCAGTGACCTAGAAGAATACTTCAGAAGGCTGCGTCTTAAGGAGTTCTTCCATGACAGACACAACCAAGATTATGCCAACACTGCAGAAGGAGAGCCGCTGCACATGAGCAGGGAGAAGCAAAAATCAAACTGGATCCCACAAACTGGGCGCAACCCCACATTGGACCGGTACATTGAAAGCTTCAGACACAGCGCCAAAACCACCATCCTGGACAAAGTAAGGAAACAAACATATAATCTGACACAGATGGAGAGGAGAGCCATAGAATCGCTAAAGGCCAACCACAACATAACAATCAAACCTGCAGACAAGGGAGGAGCAGTGGTCATAATGAACACCACAGACTACCTGCGGGAAGCACACAGGCAACTCTCTGATTCAAAGTACTACACCCAACTGCAGGAGGATCCAACTAAAAAATACATGCGAGAACTCAACAGGATCATTAAAACACTCCCGATCCGCACAAGAGAACAAATTCTGGACCTGATACCAGCTAACCCAAAACCTGGCACATTCTACATGCTCCCTAAAATTCACAAAGAGGGTAACCCTGGGCGCCCTATTATCTCTGGATCTGGCACACTTACCGAGAATATTTCTGGCTGGGTGGAGGGCATTCTAAAACCACTTGTCAGGAACACACCCAGCTATATCCAGGATACCACCGACCTGCTAAACAAACTGAATGCCATTGGCCCCCTCCCTACAGGAACACTACTAGCAACTATGGATGTAGAGTCACTTTATACAAACATCCCCCACGAGGATGGGATTTCAGCCTGCAGATACTTTCTGGGATCGCAGGAGCCACTCACAGAGACAGTGACTAAATGCATTGAATTTATTCTGACCCATAACTACTTCACATTTGGAAATGACACATACCTCCAGACAACCGGGACCGCTATGGGTACTCGGATGGCGCCCCAGTATGCCAATCTGTTCTGCGCAAAACTGGAAAGTGACTTTCTGTCCACCTGTCACTTGAAACCCCTTACATACCTTCGCTACATCGATGACATCCTCCTGATTTGGACCTCTGGCGAACAGGACCTCCTACAGTTCTATGACAACTTCAATACTTTCCACCCGACCATCAACCTCAAACTCACCCATTCCACGGATGAAGTACATTTTCTAGACACCACCATTACTATAAAGAACAACCAACTACAGACTTCTGTATACCGCAAACCTACAGACAGAGCCAGCTATTTGAGGGACAACAGCTTCCACCCGACACACACCAAACATGCAACCATCTACAGTCAAGCCATACGATACAACCGGATATACTCCGACACAGCAGACAGAGACCAGCGGATTAAAGCCTTGAGATCAGACTTTATAAACCGTGGATATAACCACAGAATTGTAGACCAGCAAATTCACAAAGCCACCAGAATACCAAGAAGTGATCTCCTTGAATACAAACAGAAGGAGACAAGCGACAGGGTACCTTTGGTGGTCACATATAACCCACACCTAGGAGCCCTACGCAAGATCGCCAGGAAACTACAACCCATCCTCCAGGAAGATACAAGACTGCAACAGGTCTTCCCTGAATCACCCTTATTATCATACAGACAGCCCCATAATCTCAAGAATATTATGGTGAGGAGTAAAGTATTCAGCAGTACAACTGAATGCGGGACAAAACCATGCCAGGACCCAAGATGCAAAACCTGCGCAATGCTCTACACAGCGGACACAATACAAATACCACACAAGAATCGGGAATACAAAATCAGAGGAGGGTTCACCTGTTCCTCCAGCAATGTCGTGTACCTCATCATGTGCATGAAATGCCCAGGGGGCTGCTACTACATAGGTGAGACAGGACAGGGGCTAAACAAGAGAATGAACCTGCATCGCCACAGCATCACACGCGGAACAAGAGACAGTCCTGTTGGCGAACATTTCTCTGACTCTGGCCATAAGATGAACGATCTGAGGGTTGCCATACTCAAAGGTAATCTTAAAACTCCGAAAGAGAGACGGTTGCATGAATACAAATTTATGCAACTGTTCGGGACACTTAGCAGTGGCCTAAACAGAGATCGAAATTTTATGAGTCATTACTGACACTAGCGAACTCTCTTCCCATGAGCGCTAAAGGCCATGTCTGTACATACTGTGCTATATGTATGCACACACAGCTGTCTCTCACACATACTAATACTCCTTATTTTTCCATCCATATACACCAATAGGGACCACATAGTATCCACACACACTTTTGTTGTGCTACAAACTCTCACATTTCCACACCCACCCACACCATTTATATCCCTCTCACTCCACACACACCTTGTGTAGAGCACTGTTTATACTGTGGGCTCTCCATTCATTTTTATTCACACTGATACACATACACACTCTTTCTTCACTTGCTTTCAGTTACCCTTTGACACCTCTAGCCATAAAACACATCCACACGGGGGAAGGAACAGCACAGATAACATTCCAAGAGACACTGTTTTTAAGTTATCCTTGCTTCATTCATTGTAACATCGCCGGAAGAAGAGATCAGTGTATCTCGAAAGCTCGCACAAATAAAAGCATTTCGTTAGCCACAGAACGGTATCATCTATTTATTTTTTGATTATATATATATATGTATATGTATATGTA
Organism: Ascaphus truei; assembly: GCF_040206685.1. Classification (NCBI taxonomy): domain Eukaryota; kingdom Metazoa; phylum Chordata; class Amphibia; order Anura; family Ascaphidae; genus Ascaphus; species Ascaphus truei. The sequence goes on along the minus strand of NC_134485.1, from coordinate 237,013,541 downwards.
TATGTATATATATATATATATACAGTGCTTGACAAATCACCCAAAAATCTACTCGCCGAACCAAAAAATCTACTCGCCACCTAGTCCCGCCCCCAACCCCACCCCTAGTCCCGCCCCCAACCCGCCCCTAGTCCCGCCCCCAACCCCGCTTTTAAAAAAATACATACATAAAATAAATTGAATAAATTCCTAGTAAGAACATTCATTTTTGACATAAGTTTATTTATTGTATTACATTATACTACAATTAATCCTAAAAGCCAAATATGAATGACTAGTTTCCTGCACCCCTTAACCAGTGTCTGGACGCCTCGCTTCACAATATTTAAAGCAGCAATCCCGCATGGGATCTTACCTGATCCGCAGTCACTCAATATCCAGGTACCCTCATTCCCGCAATGTTATACAATGAGGGGATGTGTTCCCTATCTGTCTTCTGGGTTAGGGGGGATTCCGATGTCTCCCGTGTGAAGCTTGAGTCAGATCTGGAAGAAATACAGTATAGGTTATTTCGGTGTAGTAGAGGGCATTTAAGATATATATATAGTAAATAAGATATCCAGATGCAGAATGTGAGACAGAGAGGGTGTGGGGGAGAGGGTGTGGGGGAGAGGGTGTGGGGGAGAGACGGAGAGGGTGTGGGGGAGAGACGGAGAGGGTGTGGGGGGGAGACGGAGAGGGTGTGGGGGAGAGGGTGTGGGGGAGAGACGGAGAGGGTGTGGGGGAGAGACGGAGAGGGTATGGGGGAGAGACGGAGAGGGTGTGGGGGAGAGGGTGGGGGGGAGAGACGGAGAGGGTGGGGGGGAGAGACGGAGAGGGTGGGGGGGGAGACGGAGAGGGTGGGGGGGAGAGACGGAGAGGGTGGGGGGGGGAGAGACGGAGAGGGTGGAGGGGAGAGACAGAGAGGAGAGAGAGTTGGGGAGAGACAGAGAGGAGAGAGAGGGGGGGAGAGACAGAGAGGAGAGAGAGGGGGGGAGAGACAGAGAGGAGAGAGAGGGGGGGAGAGACAGAGAGGAGAGAGAGGGGGGGGAGAGAAAGAGAGGAGGGGAGAGACAGAGAGGAGAGAGAGGGGGGGAGAGACAGAGAGGAGAGAGAGGGGGGGAGAGACAGAGAGGAGAGAGAGGGGGGGAGAGACGAGACGAGAGGGGGGGGAGAGACGAGAGGGGGGGGGGAGAGACGAGAGGGGGGAGAGAGGGGGGGGAGAGAGGGGGGGGAGAAAGAGGGGGGGGAGACACACACACACAGAGAGAGGGGGTGGGTGACTGACTGGGTGAGTGGGTAGGTGACTGGGTGGGTAGGTGACTTAGGTGACTTTTAGGTGACTGGGTGGGTAGGTGACTGACTGAATTAGGTAGGTGGGTGACTGGGCGGGTGACTGGGTGGGTGGGTGACTGGGTACTTGTGATGTCACACATACACACATTCTCTCTCCCCCCCCCCGCCCCCCCCACACACACACTCTCTCTCTCTCCCCCTCCAGACTGGTGGGGGAGTGACTGGGATGTGGGGGTGTGCGGTGACTGGGTTGAGGGGAGGGGGGGGTGTGACTGACACCAGGGCCCCTGTGGGAGTGGAGGGGAGTCTGTGCTTTCCTGGGGCCTGTGATGCAGTCTGGTGTTGCAGTTTGTCTCAGACCCCTGCCCTCAGTCACTTACCCTGTAGCCCGATTGGGTTGTGTCTCCTCTGTGTCCCCTGGTCACACTCAGCCTCCTCTGGGACTTTCTCCGACCTCTCTGCTCTGTTCCTGGCCCGGTGCCAACAGCCTCGCGCCAAAATGTTGTGTCGCCCGGCTTTCCTTCCACCGCAGCGCTTCCAGACTTCACCGGCTCCTCTGCTGCTGACGGGATATCAGCAACCCCCAGGTCTGCTCTCCTCCATCCTCGGGCACAGACTCCACATCAAAAAACACGCTGGAGGGGGGGGGGGGAGAAGCAGCCCGCTACTACCTCCCGTGCGGGCAGCGGGTGCGCCGGAGGGGGGAGAAGCAGCCCGCTACTACCGCACGTGTGGGCAGCGGTGTGCGCCGGAGGGGGGAGAAGCAGCCCGCTACTACCGCCCGTGTGGGCAGCGGGTGCGCCGGATGGGGGAGGGGGGAGAAGCAGCCCGCTACTACCGCCGTGTGGGCAGCGGGTGCGCCAGGGACCGAATATATCAGTGTATATTTAAACTGCATTAAATTCCCCCCACCTCAAGCATTTGTCCGAACTCCAAACTCCTCCATAACTGGATCAGTGCAGTTCTTGTAAGTTACAGGAGCTCCCAATTATATAGGAGGATATATAGAGGAGGAGGAGCAGCAGATGTGCGCACTTCCCCCTCTCCCCACCCGTGCAGAGAAGGAAGGGGGGTTTAAGTCCTGGGCAACTCCAAATCCTCGTCACAGCCAATCAGATAGAGAGATTTTTTTTTTTTCGAGCAGGGGATTTTTTTTTTTTTTTGGCAGAGCAGGGGAAAGGTTTGCTGGCCACGAGCCAATATCCGATCGCAGCTGGCGAGTGTGGCGACCGGGTTTGTCGAGCACTGTATATATATATATATATATACAGCTAAACCCCGTTATAACGCGGGCCTCGGGGTCCACCCCGAGACCACCGCGTTACTAACGGGGTCGCGCTAATTTAAAAAAAAAAAAAATGGCCGCCGCATCAGTGTTTTTACCCGCGGTCCCGGCTTCCCCCCTGCCACCGCGTGACAGGAGATGGGAGGGGGGATTCCCCTCCGGTCCGGCTCCCCCTGCCACCGCGTGACAGGAGATGGGAGGGGGGATTCCCCTCCGGTTTCCGGCTCCCCCTGCCACCGCGTGACAGGAGATGGGAGGGGGGATTCCCTCCGGTCCGGCTCCCCTGCCACCGCGTGACAGGAGATGGGAGGGGGGATTCCCCTCCGGTCCGGCTCCCCCTGCCACCGCGTGACAGGAGATGGGAGGGGGGATTCCCCTCCGGTTCCGGCTCCCCCTGCCACCGCGTGACAGGAGATGGGAGGGGGGATTCCCCTCCGGTCCGGCTCCCCCTGCCACCGCGTGACAGGAGATGGGAGGGGGGATTCCCCTCCGGTCCGGCTCCCCCTGCCACCGCGTGACAGGAGATGGGAGGGGGGATTCCCCTCCGGTCCGGCTCCCCCTGCCACCGCGTGACAGGAGATGGGAGGGGGGATTCCCCTCCGGTCCGGCTCCCCCCGCCGCAGCACAGGGCCCTCGCGCCGCAATACAGGGCCCCCTGGCCCTGCCGTAGCGCAGGGTCGTCCTGCCCCCCCTCCCATGCCCCCCCGCGCTGCACCGGGCCATCCCACCAGCCCCTGCAGCATCGGGGGCCCCCGCAGCAGCCATCATCCCCCTCCACCGCAGCACCACCCCCACCCTGCAGCCACATGCCTCAAAAATCATCCCCAAGGTAAGGCAAGGCTGATTTATGTATAAGTGTAGTGTGTGTGTGTGTGTGTGTGTGTGTGTGTGTGTGTGTGTGTGTGTGTGTGTGTGTGTGTGTGTGTGTGTGTCAGTGTGAGCAGTGTGTGTGCAGTGTGCAATGAGCAGTGTGTCAGTGTGTGCAGTGTGAGCAATGAGCAGTGTGTCAGTGTGTGCAGTGTGAGCAATGAGCAGTGTGTGTCAGTGTGTGAGCAGTGTGTCAGTGTGTGTGCAGTGTGAGCAGTGTGTCAGTGTGTGCAGTGTGAGCAATGAGCAGTGTGTGTCAGTGTGAGCAGTGTGTGTGCAGTGTGAGCAATGAGCAGTGTGTCAGTGTGTGCAATGTGAGCAATGAGCAGTGTGTGTGCAGTGTGCAGTGTGTGTCAGTGTGTGTGCAGTGTGAGCAGTGTGTCAGTGTGTGAGTGTGAGCAATGAGCAGTGTGTGTCAGTGTGAGCAGTGTGTGTGCAGTGTGAGCAATGAGCAGTGTGTCAGTGTGTGCAGTGTGAGCAATGAGCAGTGTGTGTGCAGTGTGCAGTGTGCAGTGTGTGTCAGTGTGAGCAGTGTGTGTGCAGTGTGTCAGTGTGTGCAGTGTGAGCAATGAGCAGTGTGTGTCAGTGTGAGCAGTGTGTGTGCAGTGTGAGCAGTGTGTGTGCAGTGTGAGCAATGAGCAGTGTGTCAGTGTGTGTGCAGTGTGAGCAGTGTGTGTGCAGTGTGAGGTGTGTGCAGTGTGAGCAATGAGCAGTGTGTGTGCAGTGTGCAGTGTGTGTCAGTGTGAGCAATGAGCAGTGTGTGTGTAGTGTGCAGTGTGTGTGCAGTGTGTGTGCAGTGTGTCAGTGTGTGCAATGAGCAGTGTGTGTGCAGTGTGCAGTGTGCAGTGTGTGTGCAGTGTGTGTGCAGTGTGTGCAGTGTGTGTGTAGTGTGTCAGTGTGTGCAGTGTGTGCAGTGTGAGCAGTGTGCAGTGTGTCAGTGTGTGCAGTGTGCAGTGTGAGCAATGAGCAGTGTGTGTGCAGTGAGTGTGTGCAGTGTGTGCAGTGTGTGCAGTGTGCAAAAAAAAAAAAAATTTAAATTTAAAATTTTTTTTTTTTTTTTTTTTTTTTTAAACGGGAGCCATGGGAAAACCGCGTTATAACCGAATCGCGGTATAGCGAGGCGCGTTATAACGGGGTTTAGCTGTATATATATATATATATATATATATATATACTGTATATAGTTTCTTTCATTTTTATTTTATTTTTTCATGATGAAGCCACTGTACAAAGGAATGTGTGAAGGGTGGGTATGTGGCCAGGATGGCTTAACCCCTTAATTACCTTTGCGGTTAGTACCCGAGAAGGCGATTAAGGGGTTCATTGATATGTGAATGTCATTGCAATGTATTGGCTATGTATTATTTTGGCAACGGACCACAAGGATGATGCTGGCGACGGGGCCTTCTTATTGATGAGGTCAGTAGAATTTTCTTTATTTTAATATGCTAGTTAATGTGTTTAATAATGGCCAAATAATGTATTATCCCTATCTGGATAATAGTTATTTGGCACATTATTGTACTGTATGTGTTGGGGAGGGGGTATTGGCCTCAAGGGTATGTGGTAGGACTCCCTTGTGGGTAGTGGGTGAGGGTGGTTAGGCCTCAGGGGGTGGGGAGGTAGTGGGGGAGGGTATGTGGGTGATGGTGGTTTAACCCCTTAATGACTGTAGCGGTTAATAACCGCTATGGTGATTAAGGGGTTAGGGTACATTACATTGGATGTTTTTATTCTTGTGTCTGTTTTGCAGAAGCGGATGGGGCATTAGCAGGAGGAAGATGAGGATGGCCTTTATCGTGGCAGCCGGACATGGGTGAGTGCTACATGTATTTAATGTATTTATTGTTCTGTATGTATTTTAAATGGACAACTGCACTATTATCCATTTGTGGATAATAGTAATGTTGCCCATTACTGTATTGTATGTTGTGTATTGCTATGTTTATTGGGGGCAATTGTCCCCAATAAACATACTATTATGTGTTAACCCCTTCATTGCCTTAGCGGCTATCCGCTATGGTAATGAAGCAGCATTAATGTATTTTAATAATATTGTGCAGGAGCAGGGGGTCCCCTGAGCTGAACCGCATTGATTTGTGGCTCAGAGACCCCCTGCTTCCCGAGTTACAGGCCCCGGTTTGGGGCATCGGTTACAGTGTCGACACCATATTTATTGCGGCCACGTAGCGTATGAGACGCTATAAACATGGCGGCGACACTGCCCACCCGATCACACATACCGGGGCCTTTAACTTGGGAAGCTGGGGGTCCCAGGTCCACAAAGCAATGCGGTTCAGCTCAGGGGACCCCCTGTTCACTGTACAGTATTATTAAAAAAATATTCATGCTGCTTCGCTACCATAGCAGATAGCCACAAAGGTAAGGAACGCGTCTTTATTGATATGTGTGTATTAGTCATAGTGTAGATGTGCAGAGGGTCTCCGGAGCTGAACCACTTTGATTTTAGGTCCGGGGACCCCCTGCTTCCCGAGATACAGGCCCCTTTAGGAAGACTTTACAGTGGAAACGCGCGTTGGGTGATATCAGTGACCACTAAAGGAGCCCTTGTTGATGACATCTAAAGTGGAGGACAACTTTAATCAGCCCAGTACTTGCTGTGACGGCCGTGGAGCAGATGCTGTTGCTGTGAATATTTTGTCTGACCCTATGACCCAGTGTGGTCTGAATGCTCTCAAACAAAGGCACTTATGTAAGTGGAATACTTTGTGTTTTTAACATTAAAAACAGTACTATACTATTTTGCTTTTTCCCTCTTTTGTATATGGAATTTCCCCCCCTCTATGTGGATCTGGAGTACCTGTCTGGAGACATAAGTTGGTAACTTTGAATAACCACAACGCTTTCATTTCACGTTAAACACGTGAGTGCAAATTTTATAGAACTTCCAGCATTGAAGCTAATTTGCTGAAGTAGACAATATTGCACTATTTTGTGTTTTTACTCTCTTTTACATGTCCTGATGTGATTTGAGCACCTGTTTCTCCTTCGTTTGCTGATTGAATTTGGTTTGAATTCTACGTCAGGAGCTGCACTCATTAAGGATAGTATATCATCTGTGTTACCTTTGATCTGTTTTGATATTATTTGCGCTTGATTTTTCTTTTCACATAATTGCAAAACTGGCTAATGCATTTTTTCGCTGCTTACTGCATGATGCCCTTGGTGTTAATTCAAGTAAGACACGGTATTAGCCCACCTAAAAGTTAACGCCACATGCATTAGTCATTTTTAGAACACACTCACCTGCTAAAGTGTGGAGATGTAATACCAGGTAAAGCCAATGATGACGGGAGCAAGAATCGCCTTCTCCCTCTTCAGATCAGATACATTCTACTCATTTACTACCCATTCCTGGCTGCCTTGCTGGTTTTAATCCACCTCCCACTCTTTCTCCTACAGTATGTCACTCTTTACGTCCTAAATCTACGGCCCTGGGAGAAAGTAGAAATGGGTGAATTTCTCAGCAAAACTCCAATTGGCTGCAAATTGACATTTTTTTTTTTCACATCTTAGGATATTTGCGAATTTGCAAACACACACATCTACACAGATATGTATTATTAGCGCACAATTATTATTATTATTATTATTATTATTATAAAAGAGTCCAAAAGCTTTACACATTCAAATGCTACAATTGTTTATCACGTGAAATCCCTCATGTAAAAATCAGGGTGGTACATTTTAAATGAGCTCATACTCTGCTGTTGATTTAACACAACAACAGAACCAAAAATGTTTCCAAGCTGGTATCAATTTGCACATGTGGAAAGACCAATCTGCTGGATGCAATTTTCCCAACTAGTACATTAGGTTAACATTGCAGAAACAGAGTTGGGGAAAATCACCTAAACTGGTAGGTTTATGTCCCGTACATGTCACTTATTTTTCTAATTTTTTCTGAGCAGGAGGGTTTAGTGACACATTGAAATTAACCTTATAGAAGCGAAGAGGTAAAGGTATGTTCATTTTTTTTTTACTCTGCATTTGATCTTCTTTTACAATGAGTATTCCAGTTACTATCGAGACAGAATACGGAACCCGAGGAACAAAGAGTAGGAGTTCACTTCAAAACTATTTTCAAACACATTGAGGTCTATCAACTGACCACATGTTTTAAAATAGAAGACAGGTTATGTTGAAAACATTGTTTGTACTTGAGTGGATTTCCAGGGGCAAATGATGTTCACAAAAACCCCAACAATGGCAAATGTTAGTGAAGGGCATTTTAATACATAACTGCTACTGAATTAACCATTTTGGTAAATATATCAGAATCATAGAAGTATTATTATCACTGTTCTGGTAGATCAACTATACTTCAGGTCATGTGACTTATAAAGAACAAGTAGGACTGAATGAGAAGCTGTAGTTTTGGGGATTATCAGTGACAGTTTTTAGCCATTTAGATTTTCACTGTTATTTGGATTTTAGAGTGTAAATCTTTCTTAAACTAAGATTGTCATATTTTAACAGTATTTGATATCTATACTGCAGGACAGTTATCTCCAAGTGGAGGTTAGATCACACCATACCTCAAGAGGAAAGCGGTGATCGAAAGCAGAGATCTTGGAGGGTGCTGCTGTGAAAGATCATGTATATTGTAACTCTTCAGGGCAGGGTTTACTTTTCCTAATGTCTAGTGTTATGTATGAAGCGCTTATTCCTATTGTGTCACATGTGTTACTGCTGTAACGCGCTATATACATGGGTGGTGCTATATAAATATATATGTAGCCCTTTTTCTGAACGTCTATCCAAGGGACTACTTACCGCTGACTAGCACCTGTGGCTCCAGGAGATCTGAGCCTCCGCTGACTGGGAGCCTGGGATACAACACACTAAATAATTAGCGCAGCGCCTCCACTTACCCAGGATCCCCATTATAGAAGATCTGCCCTGAGCAAGAACCGTACCATACATTTGTGCAACAAGCAATCTTTTACTATTCTTATCATTGGTAACTCTGTAATTACATAACATAATATCTATCACACACTTGACTCTTAATAATAAGGTAACTCAGTCCGCTCTATAACCAGTCCTATAATAAAGTGGCTCGGCCACACCTCAAAGGGGATGTTGTCCTGTACACTTGTGGCTCCGCCACGCTCGCATGGAGTATGTCCTTGTAACCAGGGAAAGAATGTTATCAATCCGCTAGCCACGCTAGGGGCTACCTGAATTAGTGTTAAGGCGGGATCAACGCCTGATGACCGGTGTCGGTGCACTTGATGTATACCAAATACCTCCCGGTCACGACGGTGACAACGCCTCTTCTCAAAGGGTCCGTCGCCTCGGTTCCAGACCTCGTTGCTGTCGCTCCGCTCCACCGTCTGCTCCCAGACCGTAATGGCGGTTCACAACTCTGAGCGCTGAACGTTGTCTAACGGGACAATCCCTATCCACTACGGGCGTCCCTACAAATACTGCAACCTACAGTGACGTGGGGCACACTCCTCGGGCCTGGGAATAGTCTTTGTCCTAAGCAGGCGGGTCACGGACCCCCTGCTCCCGCACTCCCTATTCCGGCAACTCTCTCCTTCTGCTAGCGTGGTCGCTCCCCCACGCTTCCTGTTCTCCTCCCCTCACCATTCAGCCTGTCCATTGGCTCTCAGCCGCAGCTGACTCCTCTAAAGTTCGCGAGGTTAAAGTTCAACACATAGTCCCTCCTTATTGGCTTTGCCATTCGCGCACTTTCCACGGCGCCTGCGCGACCTTGCCTTGACACAGTGATCTCTCAATCTTACACAACAATATGGCGGCGCCCTATACCAACTTGCCGGCGCGGAACCCAACATACAATGTACTTATGACGTTTGCTAACACATCCTTACATTCTCGCCCCCCCCAGAATCCAACGTCCCCGCTTGGCTGCACTACATAACATATAAACAGAACATTGTACATACATCCCTGCTATCTCAAATTAGGTTACACATTTCATTGAACAGTGCCACCACTGAATGCATTCTATGCCGAGCCCACTGCTGAGCCTCATAATGGGGTGCCCCGAATTGATCGTAAGCCATTCTCATGGGAGGCTGAGTGGCTCTTTGGCTTCGTCGAGGTTGTTCTTCATTAGCTTCCTCTGAGAGGTATCCAGTCTCAACTGGTATTTCCACTTCTGCCCTTGAAGGGTCTCTGGGATTGGTAAAGTCTCTCTGGGGTGCAGAACACGGGTTCTGCGGGTCTAATGGCCGACTCAGTGGAGTCAGAGGATCAGTTGTTGGGCCAAGGGACTCTTTACCCGTAGCTCCTTCGGGAGATGCCCCCGCGGCCGGAAGGCCCCTTTGAGAGGTTCCTTCCATCGGATTCTCAGAGGTGGCATGTATTACAGTCTCTAGGCCACCCTCTGTGGTTTCAATTTCTCCATCCATTGATACAGTGGGTACCTCCAATTCATCGTCCCCTACTTGAGGTATGGGGAGAAGGTGATTCCTATGCCATACTTTTACACGGCCTTCAGAGTCCTTGATCCGGTATACTGGGAGGCCAGGCATCTGTGACTCCACTTCATACACCCCTTCTCTCCAGCGATCAGCTAGTTTATGCTTTCCTGGGACGCCTAGATTGCACAGGAGAACAGCATCCCCTGGGCGAATTTCCTTATGACGTACTTTGTGGTCGTAGCGCCTTTTATTCCCCGCATTCAGTTGCGCTGTCGCTCTCTCAGCCAGTTTATAGGCCTGCTGCAGGCTATCTCGTAACCACTGCACGTACCGGAAATGCGTTCGGTTGGATACCCCGTCGGTAGATATCCGCAGCCTCACATCAACCAGTAATCGGGCTTCTCTCCCGAACATCAGGAAGTACGGAGTGTACCCGGTGGACTCATGTCGGGTACAATTATAAGCGTGTACCAATGTCTCCACATGTTTACTCCATTCTGTTTTCTGGGAGCCTGTTAGGGTCCCCAGCATATCCAGCAGGGTGCGGTTGAACCGTTCGGGCATAGCATCCCCCTCTGGGTGGTACGGGGTGGTCCGTGATTTAGCAATATTTAGTAGCTTTAATAGTTCCTTAATGAGGGTACTCTCAAAATCTCGGCCTTGATCAGAGTGGAGGCGATTCGGTAGTCCATAATGAATAAAATATCTTTCCCACAAGACTCTGGCCACAGTCACTGCCTTTTGATCTTTAGTAGGGAACGCTTGGGCGTACCTTGTGTAATGATCTGTGATCACTAGTACATTGCCGATGCCCCTGCTGTCGGGTTCGATACATAGAAAGTCCATACACACTAAATCCATCGGACCACAGCTTTTCAAATGAGCCATGGGTGCCGCCCTGGTGGGGAGTGTTTTCCTCTGTAGGCAGCGGGTACACCTCCGACAATGTCGTTCCACGGACTCTCTCATCCTCGGCCAGTAGAACCGATCCTGTAGTAACCCGAAGGTCTTGTCAACACCCAGATGACCATGATCATCGTGAAGAGCCGGAAGGACCATGTTCCTTAGGCGCTCCGGTAAGAACAGCTGGCGTCGGTCAGGATGGTTATGGTATGAGATTACCCGGTACAGTAAACAATTGTCCAATTCGAGTTTCCTGAATTCATTCAACAATAGCTTCACTAGTTCCTTGGGGGCTTGCTTGAGTATAGCGGGATTTTCTTGCTGCACAGCTTGACGAGCCAGTTCCACCACAGGATCTTGGGTCTGGTGATGCACTAAGTCTTTCCAAGAGATGATTTTATCCTCAGTGATATTCATCCCCTCTCGGCTCTGGTAGGCCCGGGGAATGGCTCGGGGGTGGCATCCCAAGGAATCAGCAACTCTTAGTTCCGAGAACGCCACCTGGTCGTTAACTACGGCTGCTACGGAGCATAGGGCACGAACCCCAGGGCCCGGGATTTCCTCCCATACTTCCTCATCCGGGGTGGATTGGAGACCCGGTCGGCGTGACAGAGCATCGGCCCCCACGTTGGTGGGCCCGGGCTTGTACTTGAGGTTGAAACTATAGTTGGCCAGGGCTGCTAGCCAACGGTGTCCCGTGGCGTCTAACTTGGCGGAGGTGTTTATGTAGGTCATGGGATTATTGTCCGTACGTACTTAAAACCGTACTCCATAGAAGTAGTCTTGTAATTTGTCCACCACTGCCCATTTCAGTGCCAAGAACTCCAGTTTGTGGACCGGGTAATTCTGTTCACTAGGAGTTAAGCTTCGGCTTGCGTACGCCACGGGGCGAAGCCCGGTGTCATATTTCTGATGCAGTACTGCCCCATGCCCACTAAGACTGGCATCCACATGTAAGACGTATTCGCGATCTGGATCAGCATAGGCCAGTACTGGGGCTTGGGTGAGACTGGCCTTTAAATTTAGAAACGCCTGTTCGCATTCAGAGGTCCATTTTTTTCCAAAAGGTGTCTGTGCCGTGACTTCTTTCTGCTCGGTGTCTCCGGGGTAAAGTCGTAGTAGATTGTTCAGAAGCTTGGCTTTACTGGAGTAGCCTTCCACGAAACGTCGGTAAAAACCACAAAATCCCAAAAAAGAACACAATTCTTGGACGTTACCGGGCCTAGGCCAATTTACCACCGCCTCTATCTTCCCTGGATCGGTTGACACCCCTTCGGCCGACACAATGTGGCCCACATACGTCACGGAGGACCGGCAAAACTTGCATTTGTCCAAGGATAGTTTGAGACCCTCCTTCTGAAGTCGATCCAGCACCTTCATCAGTCGTTCCGCGTGTTCCTCTAGGGTTCTCCCGAACACTATAATGTCGTCCAGGTACACTAAGCATTCTTGTGGGTTCAGGTCCCCCAGGGTCTTTTCCATTAGCCTCTGAAAGGTGGCAGGAGCCCCGCATATCCCTTGTGGCATGCGGGTAAATTGGTAGAACCCTAACGGACATATAAAAGCCGTCTTCTCTTGGTCTTCCTGGTCCATTGGCACCTGGTAGTACCCTGACCTTAGGTCGAGCACACTGAACCATTTACTCCCCGTCAAGGTGTTCAGGAGGTCCTCGATTCTGGGCAGCGTATACTGATCGGGGACCGTGCGGTTGTTCAGGGTTCTGTAATCCACACAGAGGCGGACAGTTCCGTTCTTCTTGCGGACTACCACTATGGGTGAGGCGTAAGGGCTACGGGATCCTTATACAATTCCAGCCCCTTCCATTTCGGCGAGTAACCTTCTCACCTCTTCCACATCCCGAGGGGCGAGACGGCGGGAGCGTTCCCGGAATGGGGTAGCATCGTTCATTCGGATGGTATGCCGGGCACTGCGACTGCACCCCACATCCATGTCACTAGTGGAGAATACGCTTCGTCGTTCTTGTAGTTGGGCCTGCAGCCTCTTCCTCCATTACTCCGGGAGCGGAGAGTCTCCAAAGTCAAATTCCAACGGGCAGTCTTGAATGGGGGTAGTGCTCGTTGACCGTTCGTTCCGGGCCTTCTCTTCGGGTGTCACGGGGTATATCCTACCCAGCAGCTGCCGCCGATCAATCTTCATGGGATATGGAGAGATATTTTGCACATACACCCAGGTTCGATCCGGGATCTTCCCTGGCCACTTCTTCACTGAGGCCAACACCACAAAGCCTAGCCGTTGTTCGTCTTGGGCCATAGTCTCTAAGGAGAAGAACTGATCCTCCGGGCGTCGATCCGGGTAGTGGCAGGCAGCGACCATCATTCTTCCTTCTCCAGGGGGAATTTGAGTCAATCCCCACTCTTGACAATAGAGCATCCCATGCTCCTCTTCAGTCGTGATTTTACCGCAGACCTCTTGTAGTACTGGGCACGCAGCCAGGGCCAGCAGCGGAGCCTCGCCCGCTTCTTGTAAATACATGCGGAACACCGCGCGCACAATGTCAGTGTTGGTCCCTAAAATAATCGGGGCGCTGGGGTGATATTGAGGTTCGGGACACACCAGGGCCTCCACTTCCATGGGATGATGCTTGCCAGTGTTCAGCTGTGGAATATCCAACTGCACCTTTACTACTCCATCGATGGGGTAATCCTTGTGACTCAATCCCCTTAGCCGTAGGGCATCAGCAGATAACAACGGCAACCGGTGCAAATGTTTGTCGTAGAAGGGCCGGTACACTATAGTCACTTGGGATCCGGTGTCCAACAATGCAGCTGTGTAGATGCCCTCAATAACTACCCGAATAATGGCGGCGGTCCAATTCGGTTGCTCGGGGGGGGCTGTGGCTCGGCGCCGCCTTCCTGGGGGGTGCACGGCATCGATTGAGCCGGTCGGGCCGCCGCTTTCCGTAGGGAGGGACAATGGGCTCGAAGGTGCCCCATCTTCCCACATGCGTAGCACTGGGTCTGGCTGAGGTAGTTCTCGTTTCTCCCGGGGGGTGAGCTCCGCCCCGTGGTAGGGCGAGATCGGGCCGCCACCGATGCCCCAGCATCATCGGGGTCAGGATCCCCATGCTCGGGCATGTCGGCTTTTGGTTCTGATTTCTTGGCATCCTTGCTTCCTTGCGGGGTCTTTTTCCCTGGGGTTAGGTCACGCCCCAATAGTACTGTTTCGTGTGCTTGAACGCGGTCCATTAGATCATGGAACGACAATGCTTGTCCGGGCGTTAGGCAGCCACTGACACGTACGGACACAGGATGTAGGGGTAAGAGTCCCCTCAACAGTTGGGTGGTACGCAGTCCGTCGGCCTCCACTCTTGGGACCACACCCTTCCTCACCATAGCCCATAGGTCCAGATGCAGGTGTCTGAGAAAGTCGGATACCATCTCCCCTTCTTTCTGGGCAAGAGCATGAAATTTGGCCATCAACGCGTAGGTATCTATAGGGGCTCCGTAAGCCTTCGTCAGGCAGTAGATGAGGTCCGCCGCATCAGCGTCTGGGTGGTCGTCCCGGTAGTAGTGTACCATGTGGGACGCTGGGGGTCGCAGGCACTCAACAATACGCTGTCTCCGGACCGCGTCCGTGCAGGTCCACTCAGGCAGTACCTGTTCTGTGTGATCCAGCCATTCCTCTATCCCTACTTCTCCTTGGGGCGTGGGTTTATCACCCGAGAATGCCTTTAGCTTCCGGTATTGGAGTGACTGAGTGGAGTGGTGAATTGCTGCGGCCACCGCGGGGATAGAGACGTCTCCCTGGAGGCTATCTCCAACTGAAGGGTAGGTGTCCAATCTTGATAGGCTGAGTCGATTTAGCGCTGGCCTCAGGCCGGAGGGGGTGGATGGGGAGCCCAGGCTCAGGGCTGCCGGCCATCGAGGTTGCAGACCACGGTCAGGCAAGCGGTCAGAGCCTCCTGCAACGGCACTTAATGTGGGGACATATTCTCTCTGTGGGGTGGACGTGGCTAGCGGTTCGGTGGTGTCCACTTGGACTATGGGGCAGTGTACACCCGGGGCCTCTGGCAGCAATAGTATGCGGGGCAGTGCTTCGGGGCATATCTCCCGTTCAGTGGTGTACAAGATCCGGCGCCAGGCCTGGTCTTGGTCATAAAAATGGTCTTTCACTTGGGCAGTGTCCAGGAGTGGAAGTTTCCTGACCTGGTCGGTCACAGTACCTAATGAGATATTGGCGGGAACATGGCCCAGGGCGAAAACACGATTCAGGGGGGCTCCGTGTTGTCGGGCCCACTTGCGCACCTCGAGCGGGGAGGGCACAGACATGATGTAAGCTTGTTGCACAAATTTGAACAAAAAAAAAATTGGGGCACCCCAGGTCTGAATCTCAGCAGCGCCTCCAAATGTAGCCCTTTTTCTGAACGTCTATCCAAGGGACTACTTACCGCTGACTAGCACCTGTGGCTCCAGGAGATCTGAGCCTCAGCTGACTGGGAGCCTGGGATACAACACACTCAATAATTAGCGCAGCGCCTCCACTTACCCAGGATCCCCATTATAGAAGATCTGCCCTGAGCAAGAACCGTACCATACATTTGTGCAACAAGCAATCTTTTACTATTCTTATCATTGGTAACTCTGTAATTACATAACATAATATATATCACACACTTGACTCTTAATAATAAGGTAACTCAGTCCGCTCTATAACCAGTCCTATAATAAAGTGGCTCGGCCACACCTCAAAGGGGATGTTGTCCTGTACATTTGTGGCTCCGCCACGCTCGCATGGAGTATGTCCTTGTAACCAGGGAAAGAATGTTATCAATCCGCTAGCCACGCTAGGGGCTACCTGAATTAGTGTTAAGGCGGGATCAGCGCCTGATGACCGGTGTCGGTGCACTTGATGTATACCAAATACCTCCCGGTCACGACGGTGACAACGCCTCTTCTCAAAGGGTCCGTCGCCTCGGTTCCAGACCTCGTTGCTGTCGCTCCGCTCCACCGTCTGCTCCCAGACCGTAATGGCGGTTCACAACTCTGAGCGCTGAACGTTGTCTAACGTGACAATCCCTATCCACTACGGGCGTCCCTACAAATACTGCAACCTACAGTGACGTGGGGCACACTCCTCGGGCCTGGGAATAGTCTCTGTCCTAAGCAGGCGGGGACCCCCTGCTCCCGCACTCCCTATTCTGGCAACTCTCTCTCTGCTTCTGCTAGCGTAGTCGCTCCCCCACGCTTCCTGTTCCCCTCCCCTCACCATTCAGCCTGTCCATTGGCTCTCAGCCGCAGCTGACTCCTCTAAGGTTCGCGAGGTTAAAGTTCAACACATAGTCCCTCCTTATTGGCTTTGCCATTCGCGCGCTTTCCACGGCGCCTGCGCGACCTTGCCTTGACACAGTGACCTCTCAATCTTACACAACAATATGGCGGCGCCCTATACCAACTTGCCGGCGCGGAACCCAACATACAATGTACTTATGACGTTTGCTAACACATCCTTACATATATATATTGTGATGTCCACACCACGTTGCAGTCTCTTTCATCCAGATCAAAGGCAGGAAAACGTAGTATTGATGCACAGGAGGGTTTATTTGCCAGGTACAAAGCAGGAACAGGGTTAACTTATAAGAAAATAGAAACAAAAAACCTAACTCTTTTCAGAGTTCTGACTAATACAGCTTAGTCCCTAACTAACAGTGGGGGAAACCTAAGGTCTTTCCCCACTTTGGACACTGTACCTGCAGCTTCCCTTTGCAGTATCTCACAGGGCTGTCTGTGTGTGTGCCTTCAGACCAGCACAGCAGCAGCACAGGAAGCTGTCTGTGCTGCCTTTTAACCTTGAAGCTCATTAATTAGGGCTCAGGTGAGAGTGAAGGGAACACACCCTGGAAGGTGCTGGGTCCTATGTACCTCCCCTCAAACACCTTTTGCTTCAATATATCACAATATATACATACTGACGAGAAAAAGTTTGTGAAACCCAATGATAATTCCCACACGCGCATGCTGCATTCCTCCACTTGTTCCTCTGAACGCCTCTGGAGGAAATCTCACACCCTCGCAGACTTCCTTCACTACAAATTTATGCTATCCTGTTTCAACTCTGCCCTCGGCAAGCTAAACAAGCCTACTTTTCTTCTCTAATCAACATGCACAAGTCTAACACACGCCGACTGTTCTCTGTCTTTGATACTCTACTCAAACCACCCTCAGCTGCCTCTCCTTCCTCCATCTCCGCTCAGGACTTTGCTGACTATTTTAAGGAAAAGGTGGAATCCATATGTAGCCATGTGTAAAATTGATGTACATATCTCTTTCATGCTGGCAGTAATCCTGGTAAGTATGCAGGGTTGCCAGTAACAATCATGAGGTTTGCCCTCACACCCTGGTGAGGTGTCATATGTCCCAAAAGGAAGTGACAGCATGCAGTGTGTTCCCACTTAGTGGTACAGAGCATGTTTGTTCTCCGGGGGGTGATATAAGACACAGCACTGCCTAAAGTTAGGAGTTCAGTTTCCTGTTGTTGTGCTGCCTCTGTTCAGTGAGAGGCACGTGAAGGTCTGCAACAGTGTTGCAGTGTCTCCTGCTAGCTGTGAGTCAGTGAGCAGACGCAGCAGAGTTAGAGGAGCTGACAGAGACAGAGCAGCTCAAAAGAGAGATGCAGTGGCTGATGCAAGAGCTGTGAGCCTGTGCAGCTCCAAGCAGAGAGAGACAAGCTGGTGAATCTCCCTTAGGGGAGAGGTGGAGACAACTCTATTAGAGAAGGGACCTTCCTAATGGAGTGCAGCAGTGAGATGAGCGGCTGAGTTCGACCGCTGTGAGGGGCAGCTGGCCCACATCACCATGCAATAAAGATGACCTTGTTCGATTATACCCTCGTGTGTAAGTGTGGAGTGATTACACAGAGGAATGCACCACAGAGGAGTTCCTCACCAGGACCATCCCTAAGCGGACGCCGGGATCCTGACGCCGGGATCCAGCTGCATGTCTGGGTTGGCAATCCCCACACATCATCATGCGGGAGACTCAGGAGTCCTGTTGCCAACAGGTGCACCACCAGACACTACCATGTAATGGGGACTGGTTAGATCACAGGGGCCAATGTGAGATTGGGTGGGTCAGGCCAGGCCAGAAAATCCGTTACACATACGTCAGAACATCCCCTCAGTTTCTTCCTCCCATCCTACACTTTTTCCTAACTCTCCTCCTGCCTTCCTTGACTCTTTCTCCACTGTCTCAGAGGAGGATGTCGCTGTTGATCTCCTCTTCTCCCTCTACCACCTGCCCTCTTGACCCCATTCCCTCCCATCTCCTAAAACCTCTTGCTCCTACTATAATCCCTACGCTCACCCACATTTTTAACTCCTCCCTCTGCTCTGGAACCTTTCCTTCCTCCTTCAAACATGCAACAGTCATACCATTACTCAAAAACAGCAAGCTTGACCCTACCTGTCTTTATAACTATCGACCTGTCTCCCTCCTGCCTTTTGCCTCTAAACTCCTTGAACGTCTTGTATTCTCTCTCGCTTGCTCCATTTTCTCAACACCTATTCTCTCCTAGACCCTCTACAATCTGGCTTCCGCACTCCTCACTCCACAGAAACAGCCCTCACTAAAATAACTGACGACATCCATGCTGCCAAAGTCAGAGGTCATTACACTCTGCTCATATTACTCGACCTCTCTGCAGCATTTGACACCGTGGACCACCCTCTTCTTCTTCACATTCTCCATACTCTTGGTATTCGGAGCAAAGCTCTATCATGGATCTCATCCTACCTCTCCCATCGTACTTTCAGTGTCTCTTCTGCTAACACCTCCTCCTCTATTGATCTCTCTGTGGGGGTACCCCAGGGCTCTGTCCTGGGACCTTTTCTCTTTTCTCTGTACGCACTCTCTCTAGGTGACCTAATAACATATTTTGGGTTTAAATATCACCTCTATGCTGACGACACACAAATGTACTTTTCAACACCCGACCTTACACCTGCTGTACAAACCAAAGTTTCTGAATGTCTCTCTGCTATATCATCCTGGATGGTCCTCCGCCGCCTTAAACTCAACATGGCTAAAACAGAGCTCCTCATACTTCCTCCCAAACCTGGCCCTACTACCTCCTTCCACATTACTGTTGGAACTACGATCATTCACCCAGTAGCCCAAGCACGCTGCCTAGGGGTCACACTCGACTCCTCTCTCACATTCGCCCCTCACATTCAAAACATATCTAAAACCTGTCGCTTTTTCCTCCGCAATATAACAAAGATACACCCTTTCCTCTGTTACTCGACTGCTAAAACTCTGACTCAGGCCCTCATTCTCTCCCATCTTGATTACTGTAACCTCCTGCTGTCTGGCCTTCCTACCTCTCAGCTGTTTCCCCTACAATCTATCCTAAACGCTGCTGCCAGAATCACTCTACTCTTTCCTAGATCCGTCTCAGCATCTCCCCTCATGAAATCCCTCTCCTGGTTTCCAATCAAATCCGGCATCTCAGACTCCACTCTTCTCCTCACTTTTAAAGCTTTACACTCTTCTGCCCCTCCTTACATCTCAGACCTAATTTCTCGTTATGCACCATCCAGACTCTTGTGTTCTTCTCAAGGATGTCTTTTTTCTACCCCCTTTGTATCTAAAACCCTCTCCCGCCTTAAACCTTTTTCACTGACTGCCCTACACCTCTGGAATGCCCTTCCCCTCAGTACCCGACTAGCACCCTCTCTATTCACATTTAAGACCCACCTTAAGACACACTTGCTTAAAGAAGCATATGAATAGCACTGTGTATATTCTGAACACATGATACATATAGCTTGGCCCCCTGCAGACGCACTTACCAGAACTCCCTCCTACTGTCTCTGTACGTTCTCCCTACCTACCAATTAGACTGTAAGCTCCTCGGAGCAGGGGCTCCTCTTCCTTAATGTTACTTTTATGTCTGAAGCACTTATTCCCATGATCTGTTATTTATATTATCTGTTATTTATTTGATTACCACATGTATTACTACTGTGAAGCGCTGTGTACATTACTATGTACATTAATGGCGCTATATAAATAAAGACATACAATACAATACAATAATTACGGAAATTCCATAGTTTTTCCTTGAAACTCTTCTTGGATCAAAACCAATCTTTCCTTACATATCCAATAGGGTTTATATTAACCAATTACATGTCTTTTAAAACAAAATGGATGTATGAATTAGACAAACAATGAGTAATTAAGAGTCAAGGTATGTGCAAAGGTAAGTGAAACCCTGGTTTTATCAGCTAAATTAAAGTGGATAATTAGAATCAGGTATTTAAATAATTAGGTAGATCTTCCGGGGTGAATTTGGCGGCCCCACAATATATAAAGATCAAAAACTTTGTGAGTTTGATCTTAACCATACAGGAGTGTGGAGAAACATCATGCCTCAATGAAATTTCTGAGGACCTCAGAAAAGCAGTTATTGATGCTCATCAGTCTCGAAAGGGTTACACAACCATTTCTAAGGATTTGGGGCTCCACCATCCACACTCTACCCTGGAGCGGTCATCCTACTAAAAGCTCTCCAATAACAAATTAGCAAATCATCCAGAAAATTACAAAGAACCCCAGAGCAACATCCAGGGATCTGCAGGCCACTGTTGCCTTGGCTAATGTGAGTGTTCGAGACTCAACTATCAGTATAAGACCGAACAAAAATAGTGTTCATGGAAGGATAGCCAGGAGGAAACCACTGCTCTCAAAAAAAGAGCATTGCTGCCCATCTTAAGGTCGCCAAAGAGCACATAAATGATCCAGAAGACTTCTGGAATCATTTTCTCTGGACAGACGAGTCAAAGATAGAACTTTTTGGCCTCAATGAGAAACGTTATATTTGTGAAAACCAAACACTACTTTGAAACCGAAGAACCTCATCCCAATCGTCAACCATGGTGGTGGGAGTGTGATGGTTTGGGGCAGCTTTGGTGGATCAAGGCCAGAACGGCTTGCTATCAGTGACACAACCATGAATTCTGCATTGTATCGGAAGATTCTAGAAGGGAATGTCATGCCATGCATCCATGAGCTGAAACTGAAATGAAAGTGGGTCATGCATCAAGACAATGATCCTAAACATACAAGCAGATCTACAAAAGAATGGCTGCACCACGTGGTATACTCACAATCCCATTGGTTCATGTACCATATGATTTCAGCCATTTAGAAAAAAAAAGGATGTGACATCATCCCTTAAAGTGATGTCACATCCTTTTAAAAATGGAACATCACATGGTACTTCAACCAATCGGATTGTCCCCAATCCGAATGGCTGTAGTACCATGTGATGGCAGCTATGTGGTTTTAAGGATGTGACGTACCTCCCTTTGAGATGACGTCACATCCTTAATTTTCGGCGTTCCTCCAATCTAAGATCTATCTGGCGTACAAAATGACGGGACAATCGCTCAGCGGGCCACACGATCCAGTTCATCCTTAAATTTGTCTTTTAATCCTCGGCGGAAAATCGTGGATCAGTCCAGTTGGTTTCGTCAATCAAATTTTTAAAACTGAATATATATATTATTAAATCATGGGAACCTTGCCGCAGTTATTAGAGAGAATATTCAGCTGTTCGGCTGGATGCTCTGAGGTCAATATATTTTTCAACTCGGCCATACAGTCAGTGAAAAAGCTCCAAGAGCATTCTGTTCTGGGCGAGAAGTGATGCAGACCACAGCAGGGCGTCACTTGTGAAGTTACTGAGAATTAACCCAATCTTGGCTCTATCAGACAGAAAGGTGGCTTGAAGGAAATGAAAATGAATCTCGCATTGATTGAATAAAGCCTATAAAATTTGCGGTGTTTCCCATTGCCGCAATTGCTCATAGGTAAATTCAGGACCGGACCAGCGGGGCAAGCCGCCATCGCTTCTAGAGCCACCTGTTGTTCCAGAGTGTGGATGGTATCTTGGAAAACAGTATTTTCTGCAAAGTAGCAACTTCACGCTGTACAAACTGCAGCGTAGTGCAGATTTCCTGCATGTCCGCCATTTCCTCTCCAGGTGGACAGAATATTTTTATTTTATGCTATATAGGCCAGGCTGTGCTGTGCTGAAAAGCTGTGTAATGCGATAGGCATAAGCTTATAGGGATCCATGTTAAAATTGATTAGAAGCACAAAGTGACACTCTGTGAGTGCTTGTTTTCATGTGATTACCCAGAATCCCTGGCTGCAGTAGAAGCATTGTATGCTAAGAGGTAATGGGAAAAGGCATGTTTGTCTGAGACATGTGAATGTGCTCATAAGTGGCATTTTTATAATTTATTTGATAACAGGTTTAAAGTGTATGTGATATTTTGGTTTTTGTTGTTATTGTTAGAGTTAAGTCATTAGAACTTCTAGGATTTTCAGGTTTAATAATACCAATTAATTCTGTTTAGTACATTAATTTTGAACCCTGCAAAATATCCAAATTTTTCTATTGCTTTTATGATTCATTTTATGCTCCTTCCATGTTGTGCTACAAAAATAAAGATATCATCGGCAAACATGGCAAATTTCAGTTCCACAAAACCTACTTTTATATTTTCAAATTTTTCCATTGGTCTCAAATATTGTGCCAGTTGTTCAACTGCCATATTGAACAACAAGGGCAACAGCAGATACCCTTGTCTTGTAACCCTGTATAATGAGAACTCTTCAGAGACTTGACTACCCGCTAAGATCTTTGCTTTTGGTTGGCTATACATTGCCTTCAGAATTCTGGTAAAATTGCAAGAGAGTCTGAATATATACATAGTGTCAAACAGATGCGCCCTCTTTAAAAAAAAAAGTATAAAAAATAATATATAACAAATCAATCATGTAAGGAAGCAGAAGAGTGTTGAGTTTTGGGAATCATCTGTTAAGGAATATCTGTAAGGGACATGCCTATACTTGGCTCCACATTTATTTATTTGTTTTTTATTTATAAAAATGTTTTACCAGGAAGTAATACATTGAGAGTTACCTCTCGTTTTCAAGTATGTCCTGGGCACAGAGTTATAAAAATACATGGTTACATTAAGAACAGAGGTTATACAGTCAGGCATTTCATGGACAGAGTTGGAAAATTGGGTACAGGGGATTGTTGCAGGGTACATGCAACCACACGTGGGCTTCTTGCAAAGGCTTATTTATTGAGCCTTAAAAATATGGCACACAAAAACAAAACAGCTTCTTTTCAGCATACAAAACAGAAATTAAGTCCTGAGCAGGGCTTGCCCTTTCCCAACAAGGGCTGTTTAGATTCCAGCGTAACAGTACAGCAAACAGTTCATCAAAAATGTATATTGAAGACAGACCTTATTGCAGTAACACTCCTTCAGCATTTCAGTACTCTCACTTGTTGAGACAGGCTTCATGTGTGTGCAGCCTGGGGTTTTTAAAGCCCATTCATCAAGCAGCTGGGATCAGACTGATTAACCAGACCTCCCAGCTGAATGTTAACCGGGTCACTGCTGCACTGCAGACCTAAACATAGGTCTGCCAGGCGTAGGTCTGGTGACGTTTATTCACCCTGTCACAGGGTTAAAGGGCTTGTGAGTTTCAGATTGAAATACAGCAGCTTTAACATCATTTTAACATCACCAAACATCAGCAAACGGCTCACACCCTTTGGCTACCCTTCGGCTGCGCCAAAGGCTGTCCGCCTTGAGGGCAACGCAGTTGTACACTGGGGTAGTTGAGATTCAATGCAGCTGTGAACAAAAAGTTCTTTGTGTCCTTTTGGCTTATTAACATTACAGTGGGAGGGGTTGACGTTCCACAAAGTACAAGCAAATGTTAACCCTTAGTACGTTGGTCCAGTGCAGAGGGGAGCAGCCCTTGGGGAGCCCCATCATGCTGTCCGCCTTTGGGGCAATGGAGATGTACACTGGGGTGGTGGAGATTCAATGCAGCTGTGAACAAAATGTTCTTTGTGACATTGAATTACAATGATGGCCAGATGTTATGAGGTTACCGAAAAGCTGTTAAATATAACTGATTGTAACTTTGGCCAGCATATTAAAGTTTAAGCCCAACCATTACCCCTAACAGTCCAGATGTGAGCCCAGGTTTTGGGAAAGTATTCCCATCTTATTGTGGCTAGAATGGCTGACATGCGATACTGTGCTCTGTAGCAGTTGTTTTCCCCATGCATATATAATTAATGAAGGGGTGCACAAACTGGGGGGGCACAGGATTTTTTGGGGGGGGGGCGGTGGTTGCAGAGGCCCCGCCCTCTTCCCCAAGGCCTTTAAATTAAACGTTGGGGGATCGCGCGAGGCCTCTGTAACCTACTTAGCGGGATTCAGAAGCCTTATTGTGCCGCGTAGCCATGGTAAGGCAGCATCAAATGACACTGCGGGGCCATGTCACGGCGTCATTTGATGCCTGTCGCCATGGCAACATGGTCATGTGACATCACCCGCAGCTTCAAATGATGCCGGTAAAAAAGTAATGTGGGTGCGAGCACCTGGGGGAGCAGGCAAGGAGGGCGCAGCTCCAAAAGTTTGCGCTCCCCTGTAATGTAGACAAAAATACCCAATACAACATCCAATGTGACAAAATACATAGTTAAATACTTCAATGTTAATATTCTCATGAATAAGGGTAATTTAGTTAAACCCCTTTGTCTGGTGTTGTATACATTTGTCCATGCTCAGAAGCACTCCTTTTGACACAAATATATATATGATGTAGTGGGTTCTGGTGTTAGAGCTTGCTGGAATTGTATTCTAATGACTCGTGTGTTTATTGGGTACATTACATGGCCAGCAAGCACACACACACACACGCACACAGGAAACTGGGCCCATCTCCAACTGACGCAGTTCCCAGTGGTCAGAATTTCTCACTCTCTTGTCAGTTTGAATCACTGTCACCTCCCATAGCCCTGATTGGCTGATGTAGCATCTGTGCTGTGATTGTCCGGCATGTAGCATCTGTGCTGTGATTGGGTGCTGACCAGTCTTCCATGTTTGTATATGAAGACCAGGAATCTATGGAAAGCCCTACCGATCACAGTTAGTTAGATTAGATCCAGACTCACAGTCTGGGAGACAGTTGGTGTGTTACTCAGAGGGTTTTGCCAGAGACACACAGATCCAGAACAAGGCTCAGTTGCATAGATGAGCAGGACTTTTAAACTTTCTAGGACACAACTAGCATCCCTATGGTACTCTAGCGTGTAGAAGACATCTTGGGTAAACCTCCTGAAGTGGTGCCCAGCACCTAGCAAGCTAGGATTCCCCCCACAACCCATGTTTTGGTGAGTTTCTTCTTTAATCGTGTATTGTGTTGTGCCTGTTGACTCCGGTCGAAATAAACTTGTTTTATTTAAATCCTTCGTTCTGCCTGGTGTACAGTATGCATTCCCAGTGTAATTGTCCCGGTCTCCCGTGACACTAATGGCTTCCTAAAATGTATACCATAACATATTACTATTTAACAAATACCCTACATCTGTGAAGGACAGAGCTGTCTGTGATTTGTGTACAACATAATAAAGATTGTTAACTATATTGGGAACATAAACATTCTAGTTAATAAATCAAATACTAACCCAATGAGCTTTAATCTGTGTAATATGAAGACAAAATTACCCACTTACATAATCTCTTTGCATTTTAGGACAATTAATTAATTATTTCATAAATAGCTAAAATATGAAGTTTGTATTTATCACTATGGTACCCAATTAAATAAAACTTGACCTCATGCTGCTTTAAACTGCATTGTTATAATTAAACATAATTGCAATGCTTAGATGTAAGTCATTTATGATGTATTCTTGCCACAATTATTGTGCTGGAAATATAAACCATTCTGCTCCAGCTTAACGGAATATGGGGTTTATTATCAACTCAGAATGTCTTTTTAATGATTATTTGTCATGTACATGTTTACACTCATGGACGTGTGCGTGAAAGGAGTTAACCGCAAACTGACTGCATGATTGTCTTTCACCTCCCCGCAGGGTACGAATATGAGTGCACACACTCCAAAAATCCTCACACAGCACCCCAATTCCAGCGAAACCACCAGGATTCATTTTAGGGTAACCTTGAAGGCTTACACCTTAGGAGTCCTTGGTACTCTTGTTCCAAGAAAAATGCATGAAACCCAATTAAACAAAATGGTGGTAAATCATGTCTGAAAAGAAAACAAAAATTGTTACTATACTGTACTTATACAAATGGTTACAAAATAACACACATTAAAATAGGATCAGACCGTTTATGAAATAAAAAAGGAACAAAAATAGAAAACCTATACATAACCAAATGAAGTCTTGTGGACAGGTATATTACAAATACCTTGTAATTGATTCTGCCAGGGGGAGAAACTTGAGATTCACACACATATAAATGTATCCCTAAGGCTAATTTAACTTTTGAGCTTCAGGTATTAATCTTTATACACAACTCCTCTTTGATCTGTGCTAAATTCCAACATTATGGAAGGGGTAACTTCCTCGTCTCCTGGCAGAATAGGACATTTGGTCATGGCCGTTTCGCTGTGATCAAATGGCAGACCCTCCACCAGCCAGCTGCTTCTATGGCACGTTTTATTACTTTTTAGGGGGTTCATTTAAGGGGTTTTATTGGTTAGGGTAGGGGGGCTCCGTGATGTCCAATGACATTATGCCTCATTGTCATGGCAAAACAACACCATGACTATGCAGCGGGAGATGCTGCCCGATGATGCCGCCAGAGAAGGTAAGAGCTGAGGCCCCACACATGTCCCTGCCGGCAGTGCCCGCAGGCTGGGGCCTCTACACCAGGTCCCTCTGTCTCTCTTGGTTTGTACTCAGGGGATGGGGCAACAATGGCATCCCCAGTGGACAGCATCATGTTCTCCGTCACATTATATGAGCTGCTTAGGAGGATGGCTGAGTGATAACTCTGACACATATATAGGGGAGAAACCTTTAACTTCCATCATCAATCATTCCGTCATACAACTTTCAGGAGTGTCCCTGAAGAGTCTTGAGCTCTTTCACTCCCAGCCTGGAGTTCTTCCAATCTGCCACAAGGACTGCTGATGCCTGCTGCTTGTTCTCTGAAGGCTGCTGATTATCTAATCCACAGTACCTGTCCCTCATCTCCAGCCATCCCTATACTGCTTCCTGTTGCCTGTTTATTAGGTCCGCCCTGCAGGTTGGGGTTCGCTTACTGTCACTTCACTGTTCCTAGTTTGCTGTGGCCTGTGTACAAGACCTTTATTGGACTTTGTTTCGCTTTCGCTTGCCTCTCTCCCATCTCTGAGCTCTGCTTGTTTACTGACCATCGCTACCTGTTTGCCGCCAGCCCTGAGCCCTGCCTGTTTACCGACCACTGCTATCTGCCTGCTAGCCTGTCCCAGCCACGCAGTCGCTTCCCCATCATACATTTCAAATGGATATCTTTCTATGAAAAGGAGCATGGTGGCAATGCAATTAATCTTCACACCATAGTCTGAGAAATAGAATAGAGATCTGCCTCTTTTAATGTCCTACAATCATCTTTTAACCCTTTCAAGAGAGTTAGATTTCTTTTTAAAGTAAGATAGTTCTCCCCTGGGTCCCAAAGCCTGCATTTTCTATAAATTCATTCACATAGGTGTTTGCATCAGAATCGTGTGGAATAATAAAGAATGAAGAAGATTCTAAATTGTCAACAGCAGATTCCAGAACATTTAAGGGCAAGCAAAAATGTGCATTTGTGGAGGAAGTCTCTGAATTAGGCTTCACGTAAACATTTCAGATGGCAAGTAAGTTTTATTAAATCTTCTGATAGGTGCAGAGAGATTTGATTTAGATCTTGAAAATGGCGGATCCCAGGTAAGCATGATTTCATGAGTTAAATAAAATATGCAAGAGGAGTAGGAAACAATACAAGAGACAAAGATAGGAGAGTAAGTAAAATTTTAGAAATAAAAAAACATAAACCGCTATGCTTCACAAGTGAGAACCATTCAACTGAGTTTAGTCACTGCTAAATATATAGCTCCAAAGATCAATTACAAATATGTTAGGTTATGACATACAAATAAAAGAACTTTAAAATTACTATAACATTCAGTAAAAACAGAAAATAGTCAAGAGTGCAAATACATAGGGTGTCATATTATATTAAAGAACACAATTCCATTTATATAGTAATACATTTTTTTAACATGTCTCGTGCGGAGAAGCCTGCAGAGATAAGAGCAACCTCTCTTTGGGGCAGTGAGCTGGGATGAAGTTCCCAAGCTCAGGGTCTTACACACAGAATGTCTCCTCTTTACCCTGAAGTCAACATGGTATCACACATTCCATGGGAGAATTCAACCTCCTCCATTTCCTAGAGTTTTTAAAGTAATTATAATCTTGATGTAATCGTGGTGGCGTTCAGGTCAATATTTAATATTGTCTCTATCTTTTACAGTGCAAAACATCGAAGAACAGGCGGGCAGAAGAAAATAAAATGCACCGAAAGAAGAGAGAGACTATTGTACTTGTATTTCTGTATTAGTTTGTTTTTCATTATTATTCTATGGAAAATAAAAAAATGTAATAAATAACTTTCGGTGTGTTCCAGTTTTATGGTACAGTACAGGTATACACACACACACACACACACACATATATATATATATATAAAATATGTGTATAAATTATTTTATATGTACTGATGACATACAATATATATTACAGTATGTATGTGTGCTTACCTGTACTGTCCCATCACCATACAGTATATGTTTGTGTACTGTATACAGTATACACACCTGTTTATATATACATATATATACACATAATTATACACACACACGTGTGTGTGTGTGTGTGTGTGTGTGTGTGTGTGTGTGTGTGTGTGTGTGTGTGTGTGTGTGTGTGTGTGTGTGTGTGTGTGTGTGTGTGTGTGTGTGTGTGTGTGTGTGTGTGTATATATATATATATATTTTTATATATATATATATATATATATATATATATATATATATATATATATAAACAGGTGTGTATACTGTATACAGTACACAAACATATATACTGTATGGTGATGGGACAGTACAGGTAAGCACACATACATATTGTAATACAGGCAGTCCTCGTTTTACAACGCTTCGCTTTACAACGAATGGCTTATCCAAGGCTATGCAATGCATACCTATATTAATTTTTACAACGCCAAAATGGCTTATCAACGCTCTTACGACGCTTTGCAACATTGTGTGTGTGTATATATATACACATTCACATAAACAACGTTGCAAAGCGTCGTAAGAGCGTATATATATATATAATATTATACTATATAATATTATACTACTGTATATATTATTTATTATGTTATATTATATATATAATACAGTATATCTTACTATATATTTCTGAAAGCATTGTATGTATGTATGTTTCCCTGGTGTGTTCCCTGTCCCTAGCGGCAATCTCATTGGTCCCTTGGCCCGCCCGCCCCCGCACACCTCTCATTGGCCTCACACACTCACACCACTGCTTCAGGCCCCCTTGGCCCGCCCCCGCACACCTCTCATTGGCCTCACACACTCACACCACTGCTTCAGGCCCCCTTGCAGCTCACCTTCCCCCCTCCCGGTGGCCGTCACTCTCCCCCGTCACCCGGACCTCAGCTCACCTTCCCCCCCCCCCCCGGACAGGCCCCGCACCTTCCCCCCTCCCGGTGGCCGTCACTCTCCCGTGGCCGTCACTCTCCCCCGTCACCCGGACCGCAGCTCACCTTCCCCCCCCAGACAGGCCCCGCACCTTCCCCCCTCCCGGTGGCCGTCACTCTCCCCCGTCACATGGACAGGCCCTGCAGCTCACCTTCCCCCCCCCCCCCCGGACAGGCCCCGCACCTTCCCCCCTCCCGGTGGCCGTCACTCTCCCCCGTCACACGGACAGGCCCTGCACCTTCCCTGCTGCACGTTTCCCGGCGGCTCGTGCTCACAGGTGCAGAGAGGGGGCGCGTGCGCAGCGCTCCCCGGACGGGAGGAGGGAGAGCAGAGAAGGACCAGGCGCGCGGGAGAGAGGAGCGGTGCTGTGAGTCCTGGCAGAGGTGAGGGGGCTTTGTGTGTGCGTGGGGAGAGGGGGGGACAGTGTGTGTGGGACACCGTGTGTGTGTGGGGGGGAGGGACAGTGTGTGTGTGGGGGAGGGGGGGACAGTGTGTGTGTGGGGGAGGGGGGGACAGTGTGTGTGTGGGGGAGGGGGGGACAGTGTGTGTGTGTGTGAGGGGGGGACAGTGTGTGTGTGGGGGAGGGGGGGGACAGTGTGTGTGTGTGTGTGAGGGGGGGAACAGTGTGTGTGTGGGGGGGGGGGACAGTGTGTGGGGGGGAGAGGGAGGAACAGTGTGTGTGGGACACCGTGTGTGTGTGTGGGGGGGAGGGACAGTGTGTGTGGGGGGGGGGACAGTGTGTGTGGGGGGGAGGGACAGTGTGTGTGTGGGGGAGGGGGGGACAGTGTGTGTGTGTGGGGGGGACACTGTGTGTGGGGGGGGGGACAGTGTGTGTGTGTGGGGGAGGGGGGGACAGTGTGTGTGTGGGGGGGACGACAGTGTGACTCCCGGGCAACGCCGGGTCTCTCAGCTAGTACACTATATAATTTATGTGTGTGCTGCATATCTTACTGCCTGCATAAAATATTTGGTGTATTTTAGTGTTAAAAATGCCTTCAGGAACGGAACCTTTCATTTAAACAGTGTTCCTATGGGAAAACGTGTTTCGCTTTACAACGTTTCGCTTTACAACGTTTCGCTTTACAACGCCATTTTGAGTAACGCATTGTGTCGGATAACCGAGGACTGCCTGTATATACTGTATGTCATCAGTACATATAAAATAATTTATACACATATTTTACTCTCTACCAGTAAATTCTATTAACCCAGTATTACTGTAAATAGAGTCAAGTATTATGGTGTACTGTAGTATCAGTACACACTCCCCTTGGGGGGCTGAGGGGGGGGGGGGGGGCTCTTGGGGAAACCTTTAAAAGCAAGCGGTTCTGTGTGGTCTAGGGAATTAGATTTTAAAGACACAAAAAACTCATGGTCGCCGACTTGCGTTTCAGACGGTATTGCGGACGACAACAATTTTCATTTACTGTCTGCATTCTGCCCACTGTTAACCCAGGTAATATCGCGGAAAGTTTGGTCGAAATACCGCAAAAGGCACAGGTTCAGCTCAGGAAACCATATGGCGTAGTGGGAAAACAAACAGGACACATCTGTAGGTTTTCACTTCAGGCATTTCTCTAGTCAAGAAATTGAGAAAGCCTGTTCAGAGCTGCAGTTTAGTAATCTTACTGTAACGGGTATTCCCTCCTGTCTGACCCACCCAATCTCACATTGGCCCGTGTGGTCTAACCAGTCCCCATTACGTGTTCGTGTCTGGTGGTGCACCTGTAGGTAACAAGGCTCCTGAGTCTCCCGCTTGATGGTATTAGGGGATGTCATCCAGACAGGCAGCTGAGGTAGTGTGTGCGAGTCCTACCTACATCCAGTGCAGCGCCTCCACCTCATCAGGATCTGTGCTTCCGCAGGGAGATGGTCCTGGTGAGGAACTCCTTCTTGGTGGTGCCATCCACTGCTGAGTAACTTCACACTCACACAGTGGAGGTATTTTCGAACAGGGCATCTTTATTGATGGTTGGTATGGGCAAGCTGCCCCTCACAGCTAGCAGCTCAGCCGCTCATCTCACTGCAGCATTCCATTAGGAAGGTCCCTTCCCCTCTAATTCTGCATCTCTCTCTTAAGCTGCTCTGTCTCTCTCTGCTCCTATAACTCTGCTGCGTATGCTCACTGACTCACAGCTAGCAGGAGACACTGCAACACTGTTGCAGACCTTCACGTGCCTCTCACTGAACAGAGGCAGCACAACAACAGGAAACTGAACTTCTAACTTTAGGCAGTGCTGTGTCTTATATCACCCCCCGGAGAACAAACATGCTCTGTACCACTAAGTGGGAACACACTGCATGTTGTCACTTCCTTTGGGGACATATGACACCTCACGAGGGTGTGAGGGCAAACCTCATGATTGTTGCTGGCAATCCTGCACACTTACCATGTTTACTGCCAGCATGAGAAAGAGATATGTACACCAATCTTAGACATGGCTACATTCTCCCCCTGGTGGAATCCCAACGTCCTCGCTTGGGACGCAAATTTGCGGAACCCTCCTTCAGGTAGCACTGCAAAACATAACAACACATATTACAGTACATATCTTTTCTCAAAACATTATAACAGATACATCCTAACTTTAGATGTGTAACAACCAGAATTACTCCGATGGAGTATCCATACTGGTACTACCATACCCTCTTAAGGTGGCCTGCGCACAGCATGGTCCACTGGGTTTAGAGCAGCAATGCTGTAACACGCTAGGGGACATACTGGACACCCACAATTCTGGCATGGATGCTACTGGACTGAGAGGATCATACCCATACACCTCCCTCAGGCATCTCATGGAGATGTAGACTATCCCCTCTTGACTACACCACTTCTCGTCTAACCCTCCATCTTCATCAAGGGAACCCATTCCGAACGTAATGTCGCCCTCCCAGGAATGGTGAAAATTACGTACCCACTTTTGGCGATCCCTAATAACTCTTGCCGACAGTGAAGGCACATAGGGGTTCCCCCGGGCAATAGGCACAATATGAGCAACATTACCCAAATCCCCAGATGAAACTCCCAATGTTCCTGGGGACCCAAAATTTGACCCAATGCTCTTAGAATCACACCCCACCATAACAGTACGATTGTCATCATCAGTGCAGTATAACATTGTTTGCATAGCCATTTTCCTCCCCGATCCCTCATCAGAGGTAAAACAGTCACCCCAGTCCAAATTTTCCCCAGTCCATTCTTCAAAAGTGGCTCGGGACTCCCCAGACAACCCTTGGCTAGACTGGGACCCGTAGGAAAAAGTGACAGGGGCAGGGATTTTAACTATGGCCGGGGGTTGGCATAGGGAAACACTGCCGGCATACGCGGGGCTACGACCCGCAACGTCTCGCTACCTTGCCCAGTACCATCAGACTGGCACTCCGGTTCACCCGTGTCCTTGTTCTCAGGCCTCCGCAGGGCCTGCCGGCTCTTCCCGGACCCCGGCGACCTGGTACAGCTGCTTGGCCGCGAGGACGCGGCCATCTCGCGGAACTCACCACCATCTTGCGTTGGGTTCCCAACCGGAACCTCTTCCTCCAGAACGACGTCCGCCGTTGCCACCACCGGCGCCTGTGAAGGGTACGGATGTATCGCACCGTTCCAACGGCTCGGGATGGGTTCCTCTCCACCGTCTGTTCCGTCAGTCACCACGGCCGTGGGACTCCGCCTCTCAGGTTGTTTCTGCACCGGCGACACGAGACTCCGCTCTGCCGCGACACAGGTAAGAGCCGGTTCTTTTACAGCACCGCTGTAGTGGTCCGCCGGTAGGCGCATCACCACCGACGAGACTTCCACCTCTTCCTCAGAGAATATCACTATCGGATCCTCCGCAAGGGAGTCACCGGGGTCTTCTGCGATACAACCAGTGGTTGTTGGTACGAAGCTGGCGTGCTCCGGTACCTCCACTGCGGTCGCGCTCTTCTCCGCCGATGGTTCTTTCTGTTCCGTAGCCTGCAGCAGCACAGGCTCTAGGAACTGTGCCCCGCAGCAGGCACACTTGGGACCCCAGGTCGGTTTGCCACCTGGGAATTCACACTGGTTACAAACACCTCTTATGCACCCCTCTCCATCCACCAAGGCCACCCGGTATTCTATGGGTAACCTAAAATGGTTAAAGTCCATACCACCAGTCAGGTTCAAGTTCTTTTGTAGACACGGGCACACCAGAAAGGATATTTTCCCCCCTTTGGATCGCCAGGCTGTGGGTGTGTTTCTCTGCATTCTGTACTGTCTTTAGTGTGAACAGCAGTTGCTGATTGCTGTTCACTGTGCTTACTCCCCCTGGTGGAATTTAAAGGAGGGGCATGCTCTACAAGGGAGTGGTTCTGGCTCTGCGCTGAATCACTCACATCACAGGGGCTCTGAGTCCATCACCGTCCCTGAGGGCGCGGCCACAGCTTTCGCGCCATACCTCCCAGCAGGGTGGGGTTTTTCTTTTGGCGCCAATCCCGGCCAACTTTCTGCAATCTTAGCATTTGCAGCATTTTCTGCAACTGGCCCACGTGGTCTCCCAGGGAAGCGGGAACCGCCATTTTGGATGGCTCTGCAATCCATATTAGCAGCAGTTGTAACTTCATATTTCTCTATCTCATCCACTAGCCTCCTCCAGGAAAGGGGGTCACCCCGCATGCAGGAGCACCGCATCCTGACCACGACAGGATGGTCAGGTATCGCTCCTCTCAGAATTTGATCACAACAGTACACATCCACCTCGGTGGCCTTAATACGATCCTCTTTTCGCATCTCCCGTAAGACTGCTCCAATCCGCAGGAGGAACTCAGATAGCTCCTCTCCGTCTTTCTGACGAAGACTGTAGTACCCCTTCATCAATTGTCCCATGTCCTCTTCACACACAACGGACTGATTGAGCATTACTACTGACTTCAATGCCGTCGCCATTTTGGTTGCTGTGTTTGTTCTGATTGTACATGGAGCTCCTCTCTGCGGGGCAGCTGCCATACCGATACAACAAACATGCCTTGTGCACCACCTTGTGTACCTAATGTAGATCTGACTCGTGTTTGGGCTACCTCAGGACTGCCTGTATATACTGTATGTCATCAGTACATATAAAATAATTTATGTACAAAGATATGTACACCAATCTTAGACATGGCTACATTACTATAAGGCTGCGAACCCGCTGCGACCGCGGGCCACCAGCTCCTTTCCTCCAGTCTGAAGGTCCCCGCTGGCTAATTCAGACAGGGCTGACTGCGTGCTGTGACGCGTCAGCCGGCCGATGCTGCAAGCTTCTTGTGATCAGAAGCGCTGACGCGTCACGTGGTGCAGCAGTCAGCCAATGAGGAGGGAAAGGAGGCGGCTACGGGGAGGGAGGCGGCCACCTTGTCTATGCAGCCGTGCATAGCGCCGCCCCCCCCCCCCCCCTCTGGTGCCCGTTTCGCAGGCTGCCCCTGCTCCGGGAGGGGGAGAGGGGGGGGAGAGGGACTGACAGGTTGGGGGGGTGGGGGCAGCACGAGAGCCTCCAGCCGCTAAAACCACGCCCCCCCCCGCTCAAACCACGCCCCCAGCTCCCGCTCCCTACAGACCGCAGGGAGCGGTCAATTGCAGGGGCTGAGGGGCTGCTGTGGAGCTGAGGGGCGGCAGCGCTGTGCTGTGGGGCTGTGTGGTGGTCCCGCCTCCTCACGTCATGGCCGCGCCCCCCCCACCTGTTTTGGCCACGCCCCCGCTCCCACCCCAGCTCCCAACAGACCGCATATCGCGGTCTGTGCCTGTCAGCGCGCCGCCTGTCTGCAGTGCGGGCGCACTGACTGAGGGAGCGGGGCCTTAGCCTAACTGTTTGAACACCTGGCCCAGATCTACCCAAGAGACACAATCACTTCTGTGAATGCAGCCCACTAAAAACTATGAGATTGCCTCAAATGTCAATCCCTTTGAAATGGAAATGCATTGTTGCTGCAACTTTCTCTGTCCATGAAGCACAATAACACTACATACACTAGTAGGTTTTAGCGAACAAATACCATTTGCAACCTGTTTTGATTGAGGTTAATTGTCTTTC
Organism: Ascaphus truei; assembly: GCF_040206685.1. Taxonomy (NCBI): domain Eukaryota; kingdom Metazoa; phylum Chordata; class Amphibia; order Anura; family Ascaphidae; genus Ascaphus; species Ascaphus truei. Next base: position 236,978,146 of record NC_134485.1, on the reverse strand, counting down.
CAAACTATAGTCAACAACAAAGTGGCTAGCTTTTCTATTTTCATTCTTTTCTAAAATAAACATAAAAGGCCATGGTGGAAAATTAAATTTTATTTCCGGCTGTTCTGTTTTGGTTAATTCATCTTATTGTTCTTCATTTGAAAACTAATTAACACAGTTCAGCAGGAATCATTTAAAGAAACTCTAAAATAAAAAAAATAAAAATACATTTTTAAATGCCTCCCGCAATAAAAAAAAAAGCATATATTTACCCTGCCTGTGGTATATTATTAATCTATTAGTTATGTGCATATTCTTATGTTGGCTCAGTAAAGAGCATTGCTAAAATACCTTTTTTGGTTTGAATAAAGAATCAAACAATAATGGTCCTTATTTTATTTTACAAACAATCTGTGAAGACTGAAGACATTTTTGAAAAAATTAATTATTTCAGCATTATGAGATCCGACTTATATACCAATTAAAGTGATGAAATATGTTAAATTCCCCGAATGTATCATTAAAAAAAACCATGACGGGGTGCATGCTGGGAGATTGGAGAGCATGGAGGCATAATCCTGTAGCTCTGTGCCCCTCTCCAACATAAATAAGCAAAACGAACGAATAACTACACCGATTTACACCAAAAAAGCACAAACGCTGCACAATAACCCCAGGATGTCAAAGAAACTGGCGAAAACCCCAGGAAAGCGGGGCTTACCAGCATATTTCGGCGAGAGCAGAGCCCGCAGAGCGGCCTCAGCAATGGCCCCCGCATCAAGAACAGGCTCTGAGTCAGAGGGAGAAGAGAACCCAGACAACCAGGGGCTGCTGCCGGATATTGAGCGGCTCTTTCAAGATTTAAAAGACGTTCTGCAAGCAGAGATAAGAGCCCTGGCCAAGGAGGTAGGAGGTCTGGGGGCCCGGACACAGGAGTTAGAGGTGCGGGTCGACGCAAACGCAAAAGCAATTCAGAAGGGCGCTAAAACCACGGCGGATCTCCAGTCCCAGACTAATGAAATACGGAACCGGCAAGAAGACGCCGAAAACAGGGACCGCCGCAATAATGTGCGCCTTCGCGGCATCCCTGAGGACATTGTGGACTGTGAGGAATTTGTAGGGCGCTGGATGGAGCATATCTGCCCGGAGTCCCCAAAAGAGAGGCTCGTGATGGACCGCTGCCATCGGGCATTGCGCGCTCGCCCCCAGCCCAATGAACTCCCCAGAGACGTTATAGTGCGTCTACATCATTACCGCACACGGGAGGAGATTCTACAAAAATCACGAAATACCCCCTTCATGGCGTTTGAGGGAGCTAAGATTGCGGTGTATCAAGATTTGTCACCTATCACACTGGCCAGACGGAGGGACCTGTGGCCTGTTACCAAGGTGCTAAGGGAGAAAGCGGTCCGGTACCGGTGGACGTTCCCCTTCGGCCTCATGGTGATCCGTAACGGGCGACCCATACACCTCAAAGCACCAGAGGAGGGGAACAAGTTCCTACAGAAACTGGGACTCGGCGCGGCACCTGGCGCTGGCAACGAGGAGCCTGAAGCCCCGGCGGTAAGCCCCGTGTGGACCACAGTCGGGAGCCCAGCCGGAGGAGGGGTCGTCTAAGTTACTAATTTATCACAGTTAAAATAAACCCCCAAGTTTTACAAGTTCTAAATGGTTCTAGTTTAAGGTTGCACCAGCCCCAGCGAATATGCTGACGCACGTTCCATATGGCGGGACTCCCCACGACAGAGGACCGGGGGAAAAAAAAATAGCCCCCGTAATCTCCCACATGGCGCTGAGCCCTAAGGAAGGAAAAGGAGACTGTACAAAAATTTCTGCTTACCTCGTGGTCCAGTCATAGCGACCGAGGTTGCAATGGCGGCCCCCCAGCTTGCAACGCAGAACACGGAAGCGGAGAGCGCGGGAAGAGCTCACCAGGCGGGAAAAGGGACCAGGTAGGAGGAGCGGCTTCAGCTGCATCTTCCTCGGGCGACCGCCTACTCAAAGATGGCGGAGGGGGCGAGACGTCACAGGAAGGGGCGTCCCCAAAGGCGGCCATCTTGAGTGGGGCGGAACAGGGTGGAACAAGGAAGGACGTGACGCACGGAAGTCGACGCGGTTCCGGCGGGGACGGCCACTCTGCAGCAGAGAGAGGCAGCATAAGGCGCGAGAAGAGAAGCGGAGGGACAAGCGCAGCCGGAGAGCAGAGGCCGAGCGGACAGCCGAAACAAGCCGCGGGGAAGAGCGGTATAGCAGCAACTAGACGGAGGGAGGGGATGAGGGAAGACAACAAGGGACAATATGAGCCCCGGTAGCAGCTTAGCAAGGGGAGTAAGAGAGATAGGAGAAACCGGATGCTGAGTAGGTAGAGTAGCTGGTATAGAGTGGTAGCTTTGAAAAAGAGAGTTTGGAGAAGCGGCAGGAACGAGCGGATAGAGAGAAGGTATTGTAAGTGAGAGGCAGAGGTTAGAGCTAAGAACATATGTGAAAGGAAAAGCAGGGGGAAGTGAACGCAGAAGGGGAGGAGTCGGAGTAGCAAGTGAAGGGAGCAAGAAAGAAAAGTAAGTGAGAATAAGATGGGGATAGGCAAGTGTGCAGGGTGGAGGCAGGTTATAGGGCGCATGAAGGATAAGGAGGTGAGGCGAGAAAAGAGGTGAGGGGAAGGGAAGCCTAATAGCGGCAGAATACCTAGAGAGAAGTAGGAAGGAAAAAAGAGGTGAGAGTGGGAGCTAGAAGACAACGGGGAGCTCACGGAAGTCAGCTGCAGAGGAGCAGAGTACTTAGGAGGAGGGAGGCACGGCATATGCTGGAGCAGACTGGCATAAAAAAATAAAAAAAAGAGGGGAGGGATAGATCGAGCTAGCGGGAGAGAAGTTAGCCAAGTGGAGACAGGAAGTCCTCATAGGTAGAGAGAGAATGTGGAAGGTCACATAGTGGGCAGCACAAGAGGTTGGGGGTGAGATGCAACACAGGGTTACTAGTGAAAGTTATAAGCGTAGTTGTTCGTTCATTTAGGGATAACGGGAAGCAAACGGGGAGGGGCGGGGGGGTAGAGGCCTGCCCTGATCTCCGCATGTGCTCCGAGTCGGGACTGGCTGGGTTTAGGCTAGTGGATTCCGACAAAGTCCCTTGGTTGGGTTGGGCGACGGGGGAGGGGGAGGGACGCCAAGAGGGAGTGCAGGATCCCCCCCCCGTCGGTTACCCAGGGGCGAGGATCACGGGACTGCGGTACGGGTACCAATGTCACGTGACCCATGTTCTGATACCTGTTTTTTCTTTGTTATTTGTCTATATGTTCCCCTCCCCACCCCCCTTTTGTGTCAGCCCTCCCTGGATGTCAATCCCAGAAACAAAGGCTTGGTTCACGGAGAGAGAGAAGCGGGAGACTGATCGGCGAAAAAGACATCAGGAGACAGGATACCAACCTGTCCAACAACGGCGGTTACGTAGATGGTTCACGATATACTGCTCAGATGAGTAATGAGATTATTATGGTTTCACATAATGTGAAGGGGTTCAACAGTCCCGTTAAGCGGAGAATTGCCTTTAGGGAATATATCCGGCGGAAGGCCGACATTATTTTCCTACAGGAAACTCATTTTTCCCGCGTAAACCACCCGAAATTTCTAGATAAGAGCTATAAAACATTCCACCTGGCATCGACGAATGTCAAAAAGAGGGGCGTAGCAATTATCACGCACAACAGGCTTGCCCTGACCATAGATAAGCAATACTCTGACCCACAGGGTAGATTCTTAATCTTAACGGGCACGATACAAAATCAACAGGTAACACTAGCGTCAGTATATGCCCCGTGCGAACAAAACCCCGTTTTCTTTGAACAGTTTTTTTCCATATTACATAAAATGGCTAAGGGAAATACCTTCCTCGCTGGGGACCTGAACCGCACACTGGACCCTGACCTTGACAGATGCACCCAACCTAACACTACCCACAGACAGGACATATTAACCCTACGCAAGGGCCTTCAAGACTGTCAGTTGACGGATATCTGGAGAGAGCAACACCCGGTGACTCGAGAATATACTTTCTACTCACATCCCCATGACAGTTATAGCCGAATAGACTACTTCCTAGTATCAAACAGAGTGGTTCCAGTGGTGGGCCACACAGAGATTCACGAGATCTCGTGGTCCGACCATGCGCCTATAGAGCTGAGGTGCACGATTGTAGGGCTGGACAGACCCGGAGCAAACTGGAAGCTCAATGAGCTTCTTCTTAAGGCCCCTGCTACCGAAAGGGCGATACGTGACCGGATAAAAGATTTCTTTAGAGAAAACAAGGGAAGCGTACAGTCGCAGGCCACGCTTTGGGAAGCCCATAAGGCTACTCTTATGGGGTTCCTTATGAATATAGCTGGTAAGCGGAGACGAGAGAAAGCTTCTAAAATACATGAGCTGCAGGCGAGATTGACACTTCTCACTGCACAACACTCCGCGGACAAAAACCAGAACACGTGGCAAGAATTGTTAGATACCAAGGCGGCCCTTAATTTGGTGTTATCATCCCAGGCCGAGAAGGAGTTAGCTTGGTCCAAACGCAGATTTTATGAAAAAGCCAACAAGCCAGATACCTTACTAGCCAACAAGCTCCGAAACAAGCTTCCAAACTTTCGGATAGCGGCAATTAGAACCCAGCAGGGTGATCTTACCTCTGATCCGAAACAAATAGTGGAAGCACTCCGGAAATACTATGCTACACTGTATGATGGAGATAAGGTCACCCATAACCAAAAAACATCGGCTGCCCTAAAGAGGTTTCTGTCTGAGGCACAGCTTCCGACCCTGGGCAGGGTTGAGAAGGAGGCCCTGCAGGGTGATTTCACCCTGGAAGAGATCACAGAGGTAATTAAGTCCCTCAAACCAGCCAAGGCCCCAGGTCCTGATGGATACTCAAATTTATACTATAAAAATTTTTGTAAGACCCTAGCCCCTCATTTTCTGAAGTTATTTAACGGGATCCTGGAGGGGGAGCCCTTCCCGGCCCAGATGCTCCAGGCGTCTATCTCGGTGATCCACAAGCCTGGTAAGGACCCGGCAGACTACAAGAGCTACCGGCCAATCTCCCTGATTAATTCGGACATAAAAATCTTCTCCAAACTATTAGCAAACAGGGTGGGTAGTGTCCTTCCAGGCCTGATACATCCGGATCAAGTAGGCTTTATCGCAGGCAGACAGGCGGCAGATAACACCAGACGGATAATTGATCTGATAGATTTGGCAAAACAAAAACACATTCCGTCCATGGTGTTGAGTCTGGATGCCGAGAAGGCATTCGATCGTATCGATTGGTCTTACCTCCGAGAGACGCTGGGGGTGTTTGGGTTTGGAGGCCGCCTTCTTGAGGCAATAATGGCCCTATACTCAGGACCCACAGCGAAAGTGCGGCATCAGGGCTTCCCTTCCGAGCTATTTAATATCCGAAGTGGAACTCGCCAGGGTTACCCGCTGTCCCCTTTACTTTTTGCCCTTTGTATCGAACCCCTCGCAGCCCACATTAGATTAAGCCCTAATATATCAGGAATCCAAATGGGGGGACAGCATCACAAAGCTGCGCTATATGCAGACGACGTGATTCTGACCATCTCTAAACCGCTGACAACCCTGCCCAATGTCTTTGAGATCTTGGGCGCCTTTGGCAGGATTTCAGGGTTCAAGATTAACCAGGCCAAGTCTGAGGCGCTCAACATCAATCTACCTAAACCAATCGAAAAATTATTAGAACTAAATTTCAATTTTAAGTGGCAATCCTCCGCTATCAAATATTTAGGGGTATATATCACCAGGGATTATAATACTTTATATAAGGCAAATTTCCCCAAGATGATGAAGAAGCTCAAGGAGGATCTCAGGGTGTGGGCGGGGTACGGGATATCATGGTTCGGCAGAATTCATAGTGTAAAGATGAATTTACTGCCCAAAATGTTATATCTGTTTCAGACCCTACCAATACCTTTAATTAAATCTGAGATCCAAGCCCTTCAAGCTCACATCATCCAATTTATTTGGAACAAAAAACGCCCACGAATTGCAAAAAGCCTACTGACAAAACCAGTAGTAAAAGGAGGACTTTCGGTACCTTGCTTGATGGCGTACTATAAAGCGGCACAATTAGGCCAAATCATTCAATGGCACGCGGACCCCACAAACAGAAGATGGACAGAGCTAGAAAGGGAATGTTGTGCTCCAGTGGCACTTCAAGATCTGATCTGGCTACCAAAACAATGCAAGAAAGGCATGGGGACTCCGCTCTGCGCTGTGGCGAACTCCTTAGCGGTCTGGGAGACATCTAAATTTAAAGCTAACTTAACCACCCCCCACACATTAATGACCCCCCTATGGGGCAATCCGGACTTTGCTCCGGGGCTGTCGAGTGATAAATTTGTAAAGTGGACGCAGGCAGGGTACAACCGATTAAAGGACCTGGGGGGTAAGGGATCTATCAAGACGTTCGATTGGTTCAAAGAGGCATCAAATTTCCCAAATTCAGAATTATTTAGATTCCTCCAGGTCAGGGCATTTTATAACAAATTTCCTGTTCGTCCTGCATGAACTAATTTTGAACAGCTGTGCTCCAGACCAACGGACACACGGGGACTGACATCTCGGATGTACAGAGAGGTAGTCTGTCCGGCTGGTAAGGACTCCCCCCGCCTACGATACATGCGACAGTGGGAGACAGAGCTAGGGGAGACTTTAGAGGACGATGACTGGAAATACATATTGCAAACTGCAGCGAAAAGTTCAATATGTGTCACATTAAAGGAGAACGCATATAAAGTCCTCATGCGGTGGTACCACACCCCAGTCAAATTATCTAAATTTGTCAGAGGTTATTCGCCGCTCTGCCCTAAACAGTGCGGAGAATTAGCTGACCTTAAACACATGCTGTGGTCTTGCCCAAGGGTGGTCCCGATTTGGGAAAAAATTCGAAATTGGCTGCAAGGGATGCTCGACTTAGAGATCCCCCTGGACCCGTGGCTGTTCCTTGTGGGCAGGCGGCCCCAGGGCATGTCTAGAACAACACATAAATTGGTCATGCATTTCGCGACCGCCACCCGATGCGAGATCCAATTATCCCCAAAATCAGGAACCGAATTTGGCACGTCTGCCAGATGGAACAGTTGACGAGTTGGGTCAACGACTCTGGCACTAAATTTCTAAAAGTTTGGGGCCCGTGGCTGGAACAAACCAACATCCCAGGGGTGGACGCCGCCTCAATTTTGCACTAATAGTATGAAAAATGCGTTCTCCTTGGATGGGACAGACGGGACATGGACGTAGGGAGACGTTATTTAGAGCCACCCACACGCTACAATGAGCAACAGGTCTTTTAAAGTGAATCTCCAGCTACTTGTGGTCGCTTCAACCCCTCTCCAGAGCATCGCAAGAGCGCCCCCCCCCCCTCTTCCCCCTCCACCTTACGTCTCCTCCCCAGTCCTGTAAGTCGAGTACGTCTTGTCTTAAATCCATAATTGGGGTTCGTTTGGTGCTGTCAGTGTCGACAGCTGTTTTCTCATAAAAAAGTGGTTTGACCATAATGTACGCCCATGGGCGGTGCGTGTCTGTAGATCTGATTTCCACGAATAAAAATGAAAGTTGAAAAAAAAAAAAAAAAACCATGACAGCGATGGTCTGTGTGGAGATGTGTGAAACATGTGCGCATATTTGTTAACATGACACATACAGGACATTCACACTGAACATGTCACAGAAACCTTAACATGTGCAAGTAAAATGGTAAATGCCACTAACTTACTCAGGGCATGAAAAGTAGTAGTTATTTGTGTTTGGACAGGGAATAGTTCCGTGGGCGCCTATAAACTTTACCACTATAAAGGATATACGAAAACCAAGCCTGTTGGTTGTGAAGAGTGTTGATCCTCACGGTGGGCTTGAAAACAAAGAAAAAGCACAACACATAGCGTAATACTGTTGAAACATTAAACAAACAACATATAACAGCTGAAAACTGAAATGGTATAAAATCATTTAATAACATTTAATAACAATTAATATTTGATATAATGCACAATTTGCATGGACACATATATTTTAGCAATTAAAAATCTGAATAGGTGGTTCAACTGCTCCGTAGCACCAATGTTGATGATAGCAATGCCTACTCACCAGATGGAATAGGTTTGCAGGCAGTGGATATTTTAGAGAGTATCCCCTCTCATCTGTGTGCTGCTCTCTGCTTAGCTGGCGTCTCTGTCGGCTCGTGGGTGCAGCTCATCAAGCGGAGACTCCTGCAGCTCCAGGAAGCACGTCTGAGCAGATGGAACTCAGCTGCAGCTGATTCAGCACGATGTCAGCCCCGGATCACCGTGAGCTCGTCTATCTGCTGTTCACTGCTAGCCGGCGTCTCTATCTGCTCGTGGACGCAACTTGTCAGCAGGTACTCCTGCAGAGCGCCAAGCAGGGCGCTTGAATAGTAGAAAACCGCAACAGCTGGTTCAACTCGTCAGCGGCTATACAAGATGGTTAGCTGGCAGCTCACGTTGGTTCACCGATGTGCGGGGGATACTGCAACAATGTGTGCGGGGCTTGAACCTCCACCCTACGCGTTTCAAGAGCGATCTGCTCTCTTCCTCAGGGGTATATGAATAATAGAGTCCAAAATGTCCTTTAAATACTGACTTCACCATTTAGGTAAATCGTTCCACCTGTAGCTAATTGCACATGCGCTGTGCTTGTAATGAAGTTACTCTTAGTATGTTTGTAATCAGACACTGCGCAGTGAAAATGTCATTGAACAATATAGCAAAAAGCTACTTACTATTTTGTACAGCTGTTATACATAATACACAACATTAAACATGACACAATAAACATTGAACATATACTAACAACATATATATATATTTTTTATGTATATAGACAAAAAATGAATGAATAAAAATGCATAATTTTAAGGTAAGACATAAAATAATATTTAATATAATATTACAAATTAAGATTAAATAAAATGTATTAAACCAGTGATAGTGTGCTTACTTATATAGGAGGAACCTACTGCTACTGTATAAGCGAATTCAAACACTAATGTATATGACATGTCACCTTATATGGATGTATTTGGTACTAACCCACCAAAAAGGATTTCAAATCAAATTCTACATTTAAGCCCATTGGGGGCAGAGTACATAACTCATAAATCCAATAGGACTCTCTTCTCCCCAATAGGCTTAATGTATTACCTCCTCTCCAGTGTGGTACAATGCGCTCTATTCCTACACACCTCAAACCTTTTGGGTCTTTATTGTGCACCTGAAGAAAATGATTAGACACATTGTGTGTGACTAAACCGGTTTTAATGTTGTATATATGTTCATACAAACGTCTTTTTATTGCTCGCGTTGTCATACCCACATACTGCAGACCACACATTGTTCTTTCTGAAGACTATAAATTGAACACAACTGTGCCAGATCGGATAGCGCCCTTTATTGTGTTACATTTCCAGAATTTAAGCCAACTATAAAAAAATGTTTAGGAATTTACTCAGGAGAATTAGCATTCATATGTAACATTTTAACACATTTGTAAAAATATTCACAGAATGAAGAGACCCTTCCCACATTTCTAGTAACTGTACAGATGTGTAAAAGTTACCTGAAACCTGTATTTCCCCTCCTCACCTAAATGCTAAACTCTAATTGGTTTAACAATAATTAATATATTAATACCTTAATACCAAAAATATTAGAAAATAAAATATCGGACCCTTTCAGTGTGAGATGGGCAGGCAAATTATTGGAGATAAGGAAACAGCAGAGGCATTCAACCAATTATTTGCCTCTATGTTTACCAGGGAGGAAGTAATTGGAAAAATAGTATGAAGCCCCAACATGCATATTAACGAACAATTGATTAAATGAGGAAGAAGAGCATAGGCGGTTTGATAAAATTAAAGTAAATAAAGCACCTGGCCCCAATGTCATGCACCCAAAAGTTATTAAGGAGCTAAGTTCAGTAATAGCCAAAACATTACATTAATATTGACCAGGGAATTACAGACCTGAAAGCCTGACATCAATAGTGGGGAAGCTACTTGAAAGTTTAGAATGGAATTAATATTCAGGAATACCTAATGGAGAACAGTAAAAAGAGAATAACATAGAGCACAGCACAGTTCTCTTTGATTTCTGCTGTGCTCCATGTTATTCTCTTTTTACTGTTCCGGATTTGGCTCGACGGGATGCACGCAGGGATTAATCAAGTTGCTTCAATCAATAGAAGGCATCCGTGAGTACAGCGTTTATTTCCTTATCTGGCTTACTGCCTACGGGAGTTGCTTCAACTGGATCTAAAGTTGCTGGGTTTCTCTATGACTCTTTATGCTGTCCTAGCTTTTTGCGGGGCTCCAATTGGTTTCTATCCCAGTACACTTAATATTTGATCTAGAATCCCAGTTTAACATACGGACTTCATCCTGATCTTCATTAAAGGATTTATGCATATCTTTACCTTAAAGTGACTTGACTAAAGGCTATCCTGCAGCATTACATGGGATTCACTTCTCCTAAATATACAGGAATACCTAATGGAAAACAACATTATTAGTAATAGTCAGCATGGATTTATGAAGGATAGGGCATACCAACCTAACATTATATGTTTCTTTGAGGAGGTAAGTAGGAATTTATACCAGAGTAATGCAGTTGATGTGGTCTACTTAGATTTTGCAAAGGCTTTTGATACGGTTTCACACAAGAAGTTAGTGTACAAAATAAAGCAAATTGGAGGATTGACAAAAGAGAGTGGTCGTAAATGGAACCTTGTCAGGTTGGGCTAAAATTGGAAGTGGAGGACCTCAGGGATCAGTACGGGGACCCCTGCTTTTTAACTTGTTTATTAATGACCTTGAGGTTGTGACACGGTAGCTTATGGCAAGATATAATGAACACCAACTATCTGGGTTGAACTGAACGAGGCTTAGCTATAATAAAATATAATATATTCCTTAAATAAGGTGAACACAGCAATATAGTACAATTAACAGACAAGAAGGTAACACTTACTTGGGTTGGGGGATGGAGAAGTATCAGCTAGCAATTCTCCAGCAATCCGGTGACATTCCAGGTGGAATCAGAAGCACAACTAAAAACTGTAGGGTTGACACAGTTTATATACCTGTGTAACCCTATTCTTAACATTGAATACAGACTATTGGTGAACAATTATCTGTATCCAATCTCTAATGTGGAGACACAGATTAACCATGCCCCCCCAGCTAATTAGCCCATGTGTACTGGGACTCTATGGGTAGCCCCATAATTAAATCAGGGGCGACGACCAGTTTACCAAATGAAGTATCTGCATTGTTTGTAGGTGTAGACATAACACTTACAAACCACTCCAGTTTGATGATTCTCCACCCTCAGGTAACAATCAGAGTGGCAGAGTCTGTTGATTAGTACTTGTTCTGTTGATTAGTACTTTGTGTAAACAATCAGGGCAGTTAACTTTTGATCACAGTGCTTAGGCTCAATCAGCCGGCTGCCCTTCATGACCTATTAGCATAGCAGATGGTCTGCATTTTCAGAGCAGATCCAAAATACCATACATATATACTTTAATATCTACACATATTAATAAGTTCCATTCTGGTGGGCTCAGTGGGTCGAAATTTTCCAGTTCTTAATGCCTACAGTGACTCCACATATTGGCCAAATATCAAGTCTCTGCGACCTCCAGAACTGGAGATACAGAAATGCACTTTAAAACATCTTTAAAATACAGGATTATAATGAAACATGGGAACAGGGGAACATACATTTTCATGACATGACAAGGTGAAAACCACCTTCCTGGACCGCAGTCCAGTTAACCCCTTGCCTCCCTGGTAAGGTCAGGGGGTGGCCATATGGGGTGCAACCCCTTTAATACCGGGCCAACCCCCTCTCCCTCTACAGGTTGGCATAGAGAGCAAAGTCTCCATCTTTACAGATGGCACTAAATTATGTGAGGTAGTAAAATCAGAGCAGGATATTATTTCTCTCAAGAAATTTGGATAGACTGGAAACCTGGGCAGGTAAATGGCAGATAAGGTTTAATGCAGCTAAATGTAAGGTTATGCATTTGGGAAACAAAAATAAACGGGAGACACAAATGAAATGGGGAAAAATAAGAAGAATCCTTGATGGAGGATTTAGGAGTGCTTGTAGACAGCAGACTTAGCAATAGTGCCCAATGTCATGCAGTAGCTGCAAAGGTAAACAATATATTGTCTTGGTGTCTGTATTTGGGGGGGGGGGGTTGGAGGGGTATAGTGGTGTCTGTATTTGGGGGGGGGTTGTGATGTCTGTATTTGAGGGGGTAGTGGTGTCTGTGTCCTCTTCCCCTTCTACCACTTACACTTTTGATCATACTCCCTCGCACCTTATCAGACGCCTTGCTCCTATCCTAGTCCCAACTTTCACCCCCATGTTTCCAACAATGTAGCTTCCAGTTTGCCACATTTCTGGACATCTACACACTATTTGATCACATTTAAACCTTAACGTTATAATGAAATTGACTTGATGACTAAAACTATATGTTATGCTAGTTTCCCTTTAAGATTAGGGGCCTTTTTGACGATCACTCTTTTCTGGAATCACATCCTTAAGAACTGGATCGTCCCAAACGATATGCCGGTGCCTTCTTATTAACCCATTGATTTTATTAGCATCTTTATTAAACTGCATTACAAAAGAAACTTCACACTCTTTAGAGCAGGGGTGCGCAAATTTTTCTGTCTGCACCCATCTGTCTGCACTCCCACCCCTGCTCAGAGAGGGAGTGGTTACCGGGACTGTGATGGCCTGAAGGGAGTAAACAAGGCCTACCGGAGGTCGCTATTACAGAGCTCATGTGAGGAAGGGGACCCCGACTCCATGGTCGGTTGGCAACCCCCTCCATATTGGCATTACTGCACACGATCACTATAGCCTTGTGTATGGGGCTCCATTGCCTCAAACTAGTATAAAACTAAGCTCCTCATATTTCCTCCTTAGCCTAGCTCGATACACTTTTGTTACATCACATCATGAAACTACCATCTATCCTATCACCAAAGTACTGTGACGGTGCTCATCTCCGATCAGGAAGCGGACCCGCAGGGCTAAGGTAGGGATGCAAATTAACTGACCAGAGCCCAGGGACAAAGTTCACCTTTCCTGTCTTGCCTTCAAATACTTTCTGGGCAAGCTACTCATCTATCTGAACAAGCTCCTCACCCCTACCACATGCAGCACTTATCTGAGATCAGACTCCAAAAGACTCTTCATGGTCCCAAGGCTTAACAAAGTATCTGGCCGCTCCTCCTTCTCTTACTGTGCACCCCAAAACTGGAACAACCTACCGTAGACTCACATCCACCACCAATTGAAGTTCTTTCAAAACTAAGGCTGTCTCACATTTTAATCTGGTCTGTAACTGTTTCCTAAGCCTATAAGCCTATAATATATATTTTCTTTAACTGTGCATGCAATTTCTTGTATATAATGTATACCCTGTTTATTTATGCAACTGTGTTGGTAACCATGTATTATTTGTCTTAACTCTATGCCCAGGACATACTTGAAAACGAGAGGTAACTCTCAATGTATTACTTCCTGGTAAAACATTTATAAATAAATAAAATAAATAAGGGACAGAGTCATGTTAGAGTAACCATAGTCGGTAAGCAGGCAGGAGGTCAGGGCTGGCGGCAGTGGTGCAAAGTCCAGGCAACAGGCAAAGGTTCGTGGCAGGTGGCAGGCAGCAAGGTCAGGGTCACGGTCAGGGGTCAGCAACAGGGATTCCAAATGAACAGGCTAGCCTCCGGAACAGGGAAGCCACAGGTATGGCTCACGAACAAGGAAGGCTCAGCAACAGGCTAGGTACAACAACAGGGAAGGGTCACAAACAAGGAAGTCTCCGCGACTAAAACCTAAGGTGGCCAGGAACACAGGAAAGGCTCACAAACAAGGAAGGCTCAGTAACTAGAACCCAAGGTGGCCAGGAACACAGGGAAATGTATGCAATGCTCAGGCAGGGGCTGGAAGTCACTGGCTGCTAAATAAGCCATTGAACAGGTGCAGCCAATATAGCAGGTTGCCAGTAATCAAAATATCCACAGCAGCCAGGTAAGGGCGGGTTCCAGCCAAAGCCTGGACTGGAACCCTTACAAATACATTGCGTAGGTGTGACATTTGACTCCTCTATCTCCTTCTCCATTCACATTCATGCTCTGGCAAATATGTGTTGCTTATTCCTCTTTAACATTGCCAAGGTCTTGCCCTTTCCTTTGTCAAAATACTGCGGAAACTCTAATTCATGTCCTTAATCCTCTCCTCTCTGTATTATTGTAACCCAAATCTGTAACTCCTCCCTATCCTCTGACACTTTTTCCTCATCCTTTAAGCATGTAGCTCTCCCTGCCTCACAACTTTCTCCTTTGCAATTATCCAAAATTCTACAGCTGCAATCATTTCACTTTCTCCCAAACCATTGTCTGCTCATCTACTCTTTAAATTCATCTTCTGGCTTCCCATCAACTTCCAGATCACTTACACAGTTCTCCTTCTCACCTTCCTATAGCTCTCCGCCCATCTGCTCCTCCCTACATATCAGCTTTAATTTCTAGCTGTGCCCCTGCTTATGTCCTGCATTTTGCTCATAACTGTAACCTTTCCACACCTTCCACCTACACTACTTACTCTTGCCTTGAACCTTTTCCCCTAACTAATCCTTACCTATGGAAATTCTTCCCATTTAGTATGCCAAGCACCTTCTAGCCTGTCCCCAGCTTTAATCCAACCTAAAATCACACCTCCTGAATAAAGCAATTATTATCTTGGACGCAGGTTACTGCCCCATACCTGCCAACCTCTGTGGTCAAGCACTGCTATCTTCTGCACTTACTCTTTACACTTTACCTGCTGTCGCTGTAAGTCTTCTAACATACCATTTAGACTGTAAGCTCTCATGGGCAGGTATTTCTTTTATATTGTGTGATTTCATTTTTGCTGTATATATATAACTATATATATATATAACTATACATACAAATTGTCTAGAAGATGAATGTAAGGTATTTATTACTCTATAACGAATAGGGTTTGTAATTATATTAATAAAAAAATATGTCTACATTAACAATGCATTCTTTAAAGAAAATCTCAGGGAACAGTTCTTATCTGCCTGTGTTTGACGGTAGATTTTGGAACATGACTTGTGCATTTCTGAATCACATAAATAAAGAAAAATCAATATGTGAAAAGAAAACAAGTTCCAAATCCATTTCAACCAGAAGAAATGTTTTTATAAATTACAGCGTATTTGCTCTGACAATCACGACGAGTCAGCTATGCGCTGAAATGACCTTGAAACAAGTCAAATGCTTGAGTCATGCAGACCCTTTGCTACAAAAAAATACAACAGATAATGTGTTTCTGCAATGCCATGTGGTGCTGTGCAATGTGTAGCTGATCCCACCAACAAAAAAAAAACAGATTAAAGTATTTATTTAAAAAAATCTCTTTTAGAGGATATTTTCTTTCTAAATTTCCATTATGACAACAATACATTGGGAAATGCAGTACGGTTTAGTAACTCATTGTCAATCTACTTCAGAAAAAATATCATATGTAGCTTTTTGTCAGAGCTGTTTCATTACTCTTTTCATTGCTGTATAATTGGATCTCTTTTTCACTCCCTGTTGTAGTGTATTTTCTTCGGAAAAGAGCCACACAAACATACTGTACACACTCATTGTTAACCGGGTATAACTTGTTTTGTAGACAAGCACCTGCAGAGTCAGTCTCAAGCAGTTCTGGATTCATATATATAACGAAATATATATTCCCAGAGCACAGCTACTTTATATCCCACCATTTCTAACGAACTGTAAACACACAGTACAATCAGTGGCCTTGATCACAGATCTTGGAATGGATACAGTAGCCTACATTACAACTCGATACTCACATGTATCTGGCAAAAACAATGGAGAATGCATCTTCTTGGTGAATTTATGGATTATGGCTTCCAGGCCTAATTGGAAAAGGTTTCATATGGATCTTAAATTACAAAATAAATCTTAGACTCTTTGGTGTGTTATGATGATGCCTCATTTGCATCTCATTAATGTCCTATGCTCCTGTCTAAATGTTGCCCATGTTTTTTGTCACTCTTCCCAGACTGCACACAGCGTCTTACATCCATTTTTACAAAG
The DNA here is from genome assembly GCF_040206685.1 of Ascaphus truei. Classification (NCBI taxonomy): domain Eukaryota; kingdom Metazoa; phylum Chordata; class Amphibia; order Anura; family Ascaphidae; genus Ascaphus; species Ascaphus truei. The sequence continues at coordinate 236,961,943 of NC_134485.1, read as the reverse complement.
GCTTAAGACAAAGTCAACTGTTATGGTTTTGTATATACTGATTCAAGTTTTAAAAATGACTATGGAGCCATTTTGATGCCACTTGACTCTAAGAAAGCCATTTGGAACATTAGTATTGTGGTACCAATTGATCAAGGTAGTTAGCAAATATTATTTTGAGCCACCTAGATCTGCTGCAATTTGGGGAGTGGTTCAATGATAGCAAAATCAATCATTGCATTTTCTTCATTCATCAGTGACTTAAGAAAAATGGCCAAGAAAGTATATGAATACTGAATAATAGGTTTGTAACATTACAAGCAGATGCTACAAGACAAAATTTATTTTCACACATGGCACTGTTTTGTATAATCTTTACCACCAAATGAAAATGTTAAATGATTTACTTACAGCACCTCATAGGACTTTGTGAAAGAAAAGTTTCCCTTTTTGTTTTTCAAACGTGACTAATATACAGGCGGGCCCCACTCGTACAGCGGGTTTCCGTTACCTGGCGCTGCCACAAAGCAAAAATCTCCAGAAAGCGGAACCGACGATTTTCGGCTTCTGCGCATGTCCCTTGCAGACAAAATGATACACCATCAGCCTCAGCTGACGACTTTGAACTGGTAGATCCCGAAAAAGATACAGAGATAAGACCTCAAGTATCGTCTTGCTCACGAACATAGTGCCCACAAACACACTCGGATCCCATTGATTTCACCGCTTCTCAAGATGGACGACCCTCCTGCGAGCAATGGCACATCTCAAACACATAGCCATTTCTTTCTGCCAAACGCTTGTGGGCGAAGTAGCAGGTTGTCACGGATGGCATCTCTGCAAAAGGTTGCATACCATCGACAAAATCACAGAGGCAAAAAAGACTATTCTCTGACACGTCCAGAAAGACACGCACGCAGAGGAGATCAGTTGCATCAATTGGAAGAAGGGCGTCTAAAAATAGTCCCCTTTGTAAGTTGAATCCTTTTATTGACGAAAATGGACTCATGAGAGTAGGAGGTCGACTCAGCAAGTCCCAACTGTGCAGGGAGGAAAGTAATCCTCTCATTGTTTCTGGCCAACATCATCGCCACTCTGTTGGTTCATCACTACCATGAACAAGTCATGCATCAGGGACGACATTTCACAGAAGGAGCTATCAGAGCAGCAGGTATATGGATCATTGGCACAAAAAGGTGCATTGCTAGCGACCTTCACAGGTGTGTTAGGTGCCGCATGTTGCGGGGCAAAAGCCAAGATCAAAGAATGGCAGACCTGCCACCCAACAGACTTACCACAGAACCCCCCTTTACCTGCATAGGACTCGATGTCTTTAGGCCATGGATGGTCATCTCGGAAGAACAAGGGGTGGACTCGCGGATAGTAAGCGATGGGCAGTACTTCACCTGTATGAGTACACGGGCCATACACATCGAGGTCATAGAATCTATGGACGCATCACGTTTCATAAATGCCCTCAGAAGATTTTTTTGCAATCAGAGGACTAGTCAAACAAATACGTTCCGACTACAGAACTAATTTCGTTGGAGCATACAAGGAATTACAAATAAACACTAAAGACGGTGAAAACAACAGCATCCAGAAATACTTGCGTGACCAAGAATGTACGTGGATGTTACACTCTCCTCATTTTTCTCACATAGGTGGAGCATGGGAACGCATGATTGGAATAGCTCGACGTATTTTGGATTCCATGATGTTAAAGACTGATTTGGCTCCACTCTCCCATGAAGTGCTAACAACATTTATGGCCGAGGTGTCAGCAATTGTCAATGCGAGGCCTTTGGTCCCAGTATCTACAGATCCAGAATCGCCAAGTATTCTGACCCCAGCAATGCTCCTTACACAAAAGGTAGGATATATCCCTACTCCAGATGGAGACTTTAACTCGAAGGACATGTACAAACGCCAGTGGGGGCATGTGCAGTGCCTTGCCAACACATTCTGGGAGAACTGGAGGTGTGAGTATCTTGTTACACTTCAGAAGCACCACAAATGGCAATCTGTCAAAAAGACATCCAAAAAGGAGACGTTGTCTTGTTAAAAGATAAACAGGTATCACGGAACGAGTGGCCTATGGGTCTTATCATTGAGACCATCCCAAGTGCGGATAAAAGGGTCTGCAAGGTCGAAGTAAGAGTCACCAAACAAGGAACTGTGAAAACCTTTGTCAGGCCCATTACAGAGACTATCCTTCTAATGTCTAAATTGGATTCCAGTAAGTAAGCATCAGTCACCTGTTCTATGGACTCCTAAAGACAGTGTGGAGCACACAGTCATCCTGGACTGGTGCACCAACTCGGCATCCCTTGCCAAAGGGGATCTTGGAGCCAGTGGTACCGGCCAGCACCATGTTATGTGAACATGGACTTTACATTGTTATTGTATTTTAAATGTTCCACATTGTAGGTTAGATATAGTGGTACCGATACCAGACGGGGAGTGTCCTGGAACAGGAATGTTTATGTCTGTGTATTTTTCCTGCTCTCAGGCTGCCAACCTTCCCCCGCTAAGTTGCATGTTTTTTCCCTGCTCTGAAGCAGCAAGAGCTGTGTATATTGCAACATAGTTGTAACGAGTAATCCCCATTTCACAGCCTCTAGTCAGTTGCCCTGGCAACCTACCAATACTCACAGTTTGAGATTGGTTTAGTCCTCTCCCCCTGCCTTATCTGCATATTGTTATGCCCCTTAGTGTGTTCCTGTCTGACAGGAAAGTGTGTTCCCTCTTTCCAACAAACAGCCAAAGTGAGTAGACACTTCTTCCACTGCTCCCTTAGGAAATCCAAAAGGAAATCCTTTTTACCTTCTCCTCAGAGAAGCACTTCCACATAGCAGAACACCACCCTCTCATAGGTTATTCTCCTGACAAGAGAAATCTGCTTGCACAATCCACATCTAAGAACTTTTATATTTCTGTTAACTCCCCTCAATAAAGTTGAAGAAAATAGAAGAGTATGTAGAAAGCCAGTGCATCAGAAAAAACAAGTCCTGTTTTTAATATAAAGAACTGCAGTTGGTATGAACACCTTCCATATAAGCATATATCATAATGTAGCCCTAATAGGGTTAGGGGACTAGTGCCTAATGCCAGCGGCACCATAAATAAATAGTACAAACCTGAGTCCCATTGTAAAGGAGAAAAAAGGGTTACAGCGACCCATAAGTAACACTCACTTATTTTCTCCTGGAGTATCCAACTACAGATGTATTCTTAGGCGTGCGATCTCCCAGGTAAGCAGCAGAAGCAGGTAGAGAAATAAGGCAGTGCACTGCCAAGGGAACAGAAGGAGGCTCACGGCATGCAGCATCAAAAAATATTTATTCCATAAAAAGTGGACCAGAAGTCCCCCCTAAGTCACAGTAGGGGTCCACCAATGCGTTTCGGGCAGTATGCCCTTTCTCAAGGTCCACTTTTTATGGAATAAATATTTTTTGATGCTGCATGCCGTGAGCCTCCTTCTGTTCCCTTGGCAGTGCACTGCCTTATTTCTCTACCTGTTTCTGAAGAAAATAGAAGGACTTTGTGTGCTTTAAAAGGGGACGAGTTACGTAGGGTTGCCAGGTGGCTTGTCCAAAAATACTGGACACAATACTGGACGCCCACGCCCCCCGAATACATATAAAAAATATCCCACGTCCCCCGAATACATATAAAAAATATCCCACGCCCCCCGAATACATATAAAAAATATGTGCCCGGCCACCGTCCACGGCCCGCCCCCCCCTACTGTCTCAGTACCAGGGATATAGAGAGAGAAAGGGGGAGCACAGGTTGAAGAATTTGGGGTGTCTGGAGTATCTAATTAGATATTTGTGGGTGTGTTTGAAAGATATAATAAATCACTTACACGGCCTTGTGTAAATGCTCTCACAGCAAGGTTTACTTGTCTTGGTGTTCCCTCGGTCGGTTGCCTTCTTCTTTTCATGGCATGGTTTTCTTTCTGGATATCTTCAGCGGTCCTCGGCTTACAATGAGGATGTCTCCCTCGGAATCAATAGATTAAAACAATGTTTTAGAGGGTGATACAGGCAGTGTTGATAAAATCCAATGATATATATATATATTTATATTTATAAGGCAGTAAATACTGCCAGTACTCACACGGGCTAGTGTGAGTACAATCCTAGGGGAAGGTATCTTTTTATCCAAAGTTGATCTTAGCACGTAGTGATCTATAGATGTATTAGGGGTCTGGTATGTAATGATAAATATAAAAAATGTTACTCACACGGCCTTGTGTGAGTGAATGCACATCAAGGTATCTTTATCTTGACAGTCCCCTTTTTCTTCTTTTCCGGTTCTTGCTCTTCTTCCTGATTTTCCTCGGTGGTCTTCAGCTTCCAGTGTGGTAATCCCCCTCGGTGTGAACAAATAGGAAAACAATTGTTAGTGGGGAAACGTCAACATAAATCAGTGGCTACCCACTAGAAGAGCACGAGCAGATACGTCAAAACAGCAAAATGCTGCAGGCACGGTGGCTGTGCTGGGTCACAATTGCCTAGTGGTCAGAGCAACGCGTTTCGACTTTTGGTCTTCCTCAGGCTCCAAAAGTCTAAAAGTCCAAACGCGTTGCTCTGACCACTAGGCAATTGTGACCCAGCACAGCCACCGCCACCGTCAAGGAGTGGATCAGAGAGGAGGCGGCACTATATCCGGACGCGGAGCAAGTTAGCTGCGCTCCACGAGACCCACGAGCAAATTTCTTTCAGACGGCTGGCTTTCTCTTTCTATGCATTTTTTCTATTGTTTTTAAATATGTTCCGTTTTTAGAGTGTTCTTTAATAAATTTTGTTGTAGCCCACGAAAATCGCGATAGTGTTCAATTTTACATCTACACCAGGGAGGGGTTTTCTACCTACACTGGCACTTGGAGATCAATACTATCAGTATCACAAAGAAGTCAAAGATACCCTGATGTGCATTTACTCACACAAGGCCGTGTGAGTATCATTTTGAATTTGATTCTTATATACCTATATATATTAGACCACCATTACCCTTACAGGGCACCAGATTTAAAGACACCAAAAGAGAAAAAGATACCTTCCCCTAGGACTACACTCACACTTGCCCGTGTGAGTGCCTGCAGCATTTTGCTGTTTTGACGTATCTGCTCGTGCTCTTCTAGTGGGTAGCCACTGATTTATGTTGACGTTTCCCCACTAACAATTGTTTTCCTATTTGTTCACACCGAGGGGGATTACCACACTGGAAGCTGAAGACCACCGAGGAAAATCAGGAAGAAGAGCAAGAACCGGAAAAGAAGAAAAAGGGGACTGTCAAGATAAAGATACCTTGATGTGCATTCACTCACACAAGGCCGTGTGAGTATCATTTTTTATATTTATCATTACATACCAGACCCCTAATACATCTATAGATCACTACGTGCTAAGATCAACTTTGGATAAAAAGATACCTTCCCCTAGGATTGTACTCACACTAGCCCGTGTGAGTACTGGCAGTATTTACTGCCTTATAAATATAAATATATATATATATCATTGGATTTTATCAACACTGCCTGTATCACCCTCTAAAACATTGTTTTAATCTATTGATTCCGAGGGAGACATCCTCATTGTAAGCCGAGGACCGCTGAAGATATCCAGAAAGAAAACCAAGCCCTGAAAAGAAGAAGGCAACCGACCGAGGGAACACCAAGACAAGTAAACCTTGCTGTGAGAGCATTTACACAAGGCCGTGTAAGTGATTTATTATATCTTTCAAACACACCCACAAATATCTAATTAGATACTCCAGACACCCCAAATTCTTCAACCTGTGCTCCCCCTTTCTCTCTCTATATCCCTGTACTAATAAGGATCCTGGATAAGGACCCTATTGGGGTCTGAGCCATAGGACAAGAAGACGAACCAGAGGGGACCTTTGTTTATAAGGTTGTAAATTCCATTGTTACATTGACCCTGTTCTTAAGAACTTAATCAGGGAGCGCCCGGGCTTTTCTTTGTTTCATTGTCTCAGTACCAGGCCAGCACTTCCAGCCGCGCCTGCCATCGCGCCGCGCTCGCGCTTGCGCTGCCAGCCCTCCGCTGCCGCGCTTGAGCTGCCAGCCCTCCTCTGCCACAAATGGTAATATTACCTCCGATTTTATACCGGACAGGCATCGGAATTACCAGTGACAACAAAAACAGAGAAAAGTGCGCTACTAGAAAACATTCAGTGTGAATATAAATTAAGTATCCACTACCCCACACTAGATCCATCAGTAACACATGAATACGTGTATACCATACATAACTTCTGGTATGATTAAGTGAATAATAGGGTGTCTGCAGCTATTGATATTAGGGTGGCTCGGCACCCCTAAACTACATGAGATAAAGACAAGAAAAAAAGCACACAACGCACATAGTGAAGTATGTTCAAAAAATATAAATTGTATTAAAAGGGTAATAAATCTGCGTACATCAGATAAAAATATAACAAGCATTCCATGTACTATGACATGGGTTACCAAGCACCAGGATGAAGTAGGAACGATCTTGAACACTGCACCCTCTGATGCTCCTTGAACATGTGGTTCTCCCTCAGGTACGTAGCCTCTCCCGTGGTAGCTCTGTTGGTTGTCCTTGGTAAAGCCGTCTCGTCAGATATTCTTTGAGCTCACAATATACACCACAAGCTGTCAGCAGTTCAGCATTCTTTGCTGTCAATGAGCCACTGTGTGGCAAACAGGACCGGAGAAACACTCCCACCGCGATACACAGCATATAGTGCTAGAGCTTCAGCGATTAACTCGGCAAATACACACAGGACCCAAGCTTAAGAAAAATAGATCAGTAGTACAGAATAATCCTACGCGTTTCATAGCACAATGCTACTTCTACTGAAGAAGTAGCATTGGGCTACAAAACGCTCCGTGTGACCTTAGGCACGTCACTTTATCTCCCTGTGCCTCAGTCACCAAAAAATAGATTGTAAACTCCACGGGGCAGGAACCTGTGCCTGCAAAATGTCTCTGTAAAGCGCTACGTAAAAACTAGCAGCGCTATACAAGAACATGCTATTATTATTATATTATTTATCCTGCTCCAGTTGACACCAATGCAACCTTCAAGAAATACATAAAAAGAAAAACAAATGAGCAAAGATTAATATGTAACCTTTTCCTGGAACCAGGGTCACGAATGATGTATGATTAGTTCCAGTAAGCTTAACTCGTGTCTCACCTCTTCCAAAGCACAAACAAGTCCTTTTCTCTTTCTTAATTTTATTGAGGGAAAATCACAGGGAGATAGGTGCTTGTAGATGTAATGTAGATAGAGAGTGCTTCTCTGTTTGAAGTGCAGTGTATCAATGATGAGACAGTGTAAAACAAAAAGGGCCTTGCTGGGGAAAATAGGCAGCTACTCACTCAGAGTCCAGGGTGAAAAGGAAGTGCCAGTGTATGCTGGGTAGCAAGATAGCCTGGGGACAGACCACCTGTCAGCAAGGCAGAGGGGGAGAGGGCAGACTAACCCATTCTGACAGAAAGGCTGAGGTTGCTGTAGCAACTCACTGGCATAATGCAGAGACAGGGATCGCAACACTGTGTCAAACACACAAGCACTGTGAGTGCACAGATCAAAATACATGCAGCTGGAATGAGAACCTGACAAGCAGAACTGCAAAGGAAAGGGGGGGGGGGGTGAAACAGAAATGTGGTTCTTGTTCCATGACAAACCTCATAAAATATTTATGGCAAACATTAGACATGCTTAAAGAGATTTAGGACCATAATTGACCATGCCTTCAAATGCTGTGAGGCAACTTACAACTGATTCATTTGCACAGGCTCTATGGTGTCCTGTGGCATGTAACCCCCCCTCCTAAAGGGTTACTAAAATGGCTATTGTATGCTGGGCCCTACCCTGGGTTGCTATGGGGTCCAGATGTCACACAGGGGTATATAAGGAGGAGGGACTATTCTAGAAGGTTAGGTTCCAGGAGGACAAGAGGGGAGGAGCCTCGTGGAGAGGATATACCTATATTCTTAAAGTAATAGTATAGACCAGGCCACTCTACTTTATTATGTTATAGACAGGGATACTGTCCTTATTAATAAAGATCCCTAGAGAAGACTACGGCTAGGTCCCCACTGCAGCTGGCTTTCCTTGCCTTTCACCAGCCCCTTATCTCCTCCCTAGCTGACCCCAGTGGCGCCTCGCTCCCCGGCTCACTGTGCACTGTGACGCATCAGCCAGCAGAGGCTACAATAGGATTGTGATCCCGAGCGGCGACGCATCAAGTGGTGTGGCAGGGAGCCAATGAAGAGGGGAGATCGCCGGCAGGGGGGTGGATCCTTCCTCAACCATGCTCAGTCCTCAATGCTGGACACACACAGACACACAGACACACATGGATCAGAAAATGTGCATTTTGCCCCTCCTCCCCCCTCATCACGCCTAAAAATGGCTCCCTACAGACCGCAGATCGCAGTGAAGCGCCACCAGGACGCAAGGCGGGCGCGCCGGCACGTGCAGCAGGGCCTTAGCCTAAGGGAGTCTAGTACAAGTATGACAACGGTATGTGATCGAGGGCCTCAGTAACGGGGATTCCCAGATACCGGTGGATCGTCTCTAACCGCAAATCTGCATTGACATTCATCTCAGGCTGAAGTGGAAGTGGCAGTTACCATAAAGGTCAAAAGGTATTAGGGTTATGTATACCGGACCCACTATGTACCCACTAGTATTACCGAGATAATGGGGGGAAATGTCCCAAACCAACGAGGAGGGGGGCCCGGGTATTAGCACATTGAAGAAACAAGATAAGTACTTCTGTTCAAGTGCTAAGTGTGGGCACTAATGGAAAACTATATCCATGCATGTCTGATACAAAATACAGGCAACATTGTCAATATGTGTATGAGCGGTCCCTGTGCTTGGGGACACGAATAAGTGACAGCTGTACTATAAAAGTTCCTAGTGCCCATTATATTATAGCATTGCTACCTCATCTCCCAGCCACCTGAATCTAGTCCCTGAGTCAAGGTAATCCATGCGGAGCAGCCATACATAACACACCAATGTAATCTCCCTAGAAGCTGGGCAGGGAGGGTTACAGGCATATCACCACTTAGTAAATAAGGGGTGTATTCTATATTCACTGAAGCAGCCGAATGGGATGTGTTCAGCCGTGCCTGTTTTCTTCAATAGGGAATTTCGGCCACTTTGACTCATATAGAATAATAAGCCCTTTAGTATGTACTGTAATGGATCCCATTTTCCAGGCTACAAAACTGGTGCAATAGGATTTTTCCTTTGTAAAATACCATGCAATATGTTATGCCAATTTCTCTGCCAGGAGACCCTGCTCCTCAGACACTTATATTAATTTAGACTGAGGTGAATCTATGACATTAAAAATATAAAGGGGGGGGGGGAGTGAGGGGGACTATTGGTGAAAATTCGAGAATAAAAGTGCATTTTAATGCCTACGTTTACAATGTCTTTGTTTTTAAAAGTCTGATAACACCTATTGCATAAAATTAGATACCTAGGGTATCTCAACATAATATCTGCCTGTATGCTTTAAAGGACTTTTCTATGTTTATCCCTAATGTTTAAGTTGGTGTTTGTTTTCTTCTCTTTATCATAAATACTGTCAGCTTTCATTTGACCCAAACATTAAAAAAAAAAAAATTCCTTGGACAGTTCAGCAATTTTACCTAATTATTCCACGATGGAAATAATTACACAGATATTTTGGGGGGTTTGTTCATTTTTTATCACCTTTAGAAAGAGTGAATGTGCCCGTCAATAGCAGGAATCCATTCACACTGGTACCTTTTCATTATACTTTGAGGCCACTGACCAGTACTGTTGAAGATTGTGGTCCCATGCATTTAAATGTAGCTGAGCTCTTCTACAGCTTCAGAGCATATTGAATGAATAGGAGCCATTGTTGTGTGCATTATTTTCAGTGGTGCGAAATGCAGCTACATTTCACCTTTCCCCACAGGAGGGAGCTCCTTGCATTGCAGTGGCTCACACTCTCCACAAGCTTAGCAGGCTTAATGTAGATTTCAGCATCAATGGCCAGCCTCAAAATGTCTGTGTGCCGCTTTTATAGCAAAACGACTGCTTCTGCAGTCTGCTTTCTGTGGCTCCTCGGGTGCAGTGTGCTGCCATATGCTCAAGGGTATGTGATAGTAAACTCAGTGTCATGGTCTGTGACCAACGAAGTGGAGGAGGAATTGGACAGCTCATCTACTGAAGATGCTTTGCCAGCTCTGCTGGAAGATACAATCAGCATGTGGAAGCAAAGCTACCCAGCGTCTACTTACAAAGAAGATAGAGAGATGAAGTCCAGGCCAGGGCCTGACAGATCCAAGCAGCTTTCCTCACCATCAAGAATGTTTTCGTACAAGAGAGAAAGCGCTACAGGCACTGAAATCCCTTCTCACCCTGCAGCGGCCCTTCAACAGGAGATGGCCAAGAATGCCAGAATCTTAGCCCATCAGATCAGGTGGGGCTTCCTAGCAACATTGTCCACGCAGGAGAAGGTAAATGGAGTTGTAGCATGACTGCAAGATTTTGTTTTGTTTTTTGTTTAACCATTTAGATGTGAAAGAGCTCGACAAAGAATTTAAATAACTGTGTAAATCTATGTTGGATATTTGTGAATTGGGTAAATGTCATCTGAAGTTGAATCACCAGGCTTGTTATGTAGTTATATGTCATTATTTACTAAGACCGTTGGCCCCTTAGGCAAACATAGTTTGTTTACCAGTAGCTATAATGGTTCATATAGTTTGTTTACCAGTAGCTATAATGGTTCAAAAAGCACCTGAACCGCCCTCCAATGCCTTAAGCCATACTGTAAAACTTTAGACTATTTAATCTCAAGAATGTTCCTGTTTATAATGCCCTTGTATTTATCATAACCACATTCCAGACCTGCCAGCCTGGAACATGTTCTGACAGTGTGATAGTGAGGAGCAGGGGATGCGACGTTCTGCACACACGGGGCACAGAGACATATTGCTCCTGCCAGGCCCAGACTTAGGCTGCGGTCAGGGTGACGCTGAGCGGACGCGCACGCTCGCGCTCAGTGCGATCAACCACTTTGCTACAATGTGTTTGTCCAGTCTAAATGCGCGCGTGCACATGCCTGTGAGGCCGTGGGGCGCTCAGCTGCTTGCAGACAAGCAAATTTGTTTCTGCCGCTCGCTGGCGCGTTACGTGAGCAGTTCGCCCAATGAGCCCTGTGACGTCATGACCAAGCCCCCCCAAGCGCACAACTGGCTGGCCACAAATCCCCCAAGCAAAATAAGCGTTGAGCGCCAGCACGCTCTCATTCACCCTGGCCGCAGGTGTCAAGTTGAGAAAACCTACTTCCCAGTGCCTAGAATTTACGTTTTGACCTGGGCTCCCCGGAGGGTGGTTGCGTGCGGAGGATTGTTGAACAGAGGGGAGTGTGTGTGTGTGTGTGTTGGGGGGGTGGAAGGGGTGAAATTGGACAGACTGTTTAGTGGGGGAGGGGCCATGAGGTTGGGTCCAGCAGAAGCAACTTCCTGTATTGGCGGCCGTGCCCCGCTCCATCCAGCCAGGATCCGGGGCAGTCCTGTGTCTCCATTTGTGATGCCGACTTTAAAAGCCCAAACCCAGACCCATTTTTAATTTTTATATTCATTAGTGCCAACTGGAATGCTACTGGGAAAGTAAACAAATATGCAGCCATAAGCAAACAAGCCTCAATGGACAGCCAATGTGACAAATTAAATAGTTAATTTCTATGTCTAGTATGTGTCATTTAGTTCAATCTTTGGCCAACACATGTTAAGCTTGCAAGCCAAAAGATTGAACAAAATTACACATACTAATAAGAAGAGAAAATATTTATAAATCATTTGTCATATTTGATGTGCATTGGGACTTTTTTGTCACACCTAGGAGCACGTGACTTGTATATGTGACAAGTATTAATACACACAGCTGACTCACCTTTCACCGACACTAGGTACATCCAATGAGTAATATCTACCCTCAGTCTGTCACAATATATATCTGAACTCGCTACCGCCACCAAAGAGTTATCAAAAATATATTTGCAGTCTTTGGTTCCTGTTTAAAGAAAATATGCACTTATCACACAAAAATCTGTTGTAGAAAAATGTGTCCGAAAATGTAGCTTACTCTCTCAATTAGAGCCCAAAGAATTACTTATTAAAATTTAGATTTAATATACAAAATAGTACTGTTCACAGAAAAAAAAGATTACAAGGACATACATTCCACTAAAAGAACACTGTTTCTTAAAAAAAAAAAAAATAAAAAAAAGAAGAAGCAAGATTCCTATTGGTTACCACATAACATGTATCTAATATCTGCCAAAGACATCATTGGAGTGTGGAAGATAACAATTCCGTATCTTGTTGACATCAAACTCCGAGTTCTAAATCTTAATCACAAATGCAAGCTTTTTATCCCAAAAATCCTTCTGCCTTGCAAAAAGGATCAAACCACCTTTGCTTACCCATCCCTTTCATCAATATCTTTTGATATTTTGATGGATGAAGGGGAAAAAAGCCTTTTAAAAACTGCTTAAATATATGAAAGACTTCCTAACTTCATTTCTATAATATGTAGACGATCGCCATCTTCACTGTTGCGCCTGTATACTTAATATGCACGCCGAGATATAAAACGTGTTCTTTGTAGGGCTCTGTTGGAGTGATACATGGATATTTCAAATATGCAGTATAACTAGTCCAATATTTTTTAACTCAATTGAGCAGCTGAACATGCTGGTTAGAAATATGTACTTTTTATTCTTATGCATCACATGATACAAAATATCTTGTAGTTCCAATATAGACCTCAAACTAAACAATGACTTGTTCGTCATCTCTCTCTCTCTCTTTTATTCACGGGGGATATTTCAAGAATGCGACGTTCCTTTTTATCTGGGTATTGTAACCAATCTTCCATAATGTACATATTTCACTTTTGGTGAGTCATCAATGATAACCCCCAGGTTAAGATCACTTTCTAGATCAGGGGGGCGCAAACTTTTTTCCCTGCGCCCCCCTGCCGGCTGTCCCCTCACTCCCGCGCCCCCCCCAACCCCAACTTACCCTCGCACCGGCGTAATGACGTCACGTTGCCATAGCAACGTGACGTCACATGACCTCGCAGCGTCATTTTGACGCCGCGTTGCCATGGCGACGCCGGGAGGAAGCCGCCGGAGCCACGGGTAAGTATGGTTTACAGAGGCCCTGCAGCTCCCCCGGCACTTAATTTAAGTGCCTTCGGGAAGCGCGCGGGGCCTCTGTAAACCCCGCGCCCCCCGTCGGCAGTCTCGCGCCCCCCCTGGGGGTCGCGCCCCACAGATTGCGCACCGCTGTTCTAGATCAACGCAGGGAAGGTGTTTGACCTGTCATAGAAACTATTCTTGTATTTTTAATTTGCAACTCAAATTAACCTCGGATGTGCCAGATTTATTAAAAGACTTGATATATAATGGCATTTCCAGTACAGTCAATAAAGTATGTTTTGATTTGGATGTAAGCTAGCACAATTTTGATTCCACATCTTCATGGCAATTCTGTTTGTTTTCAGTATTCTGGAGATGTGGTCTGCACAAAGTGTCCCCTAAACTCTAAAGAATGTCTCACAATGATCTTTAAATGGGCACGACCTTCTCTTTCATTCTACTTGTAATACCACTCCCAGTACTGTCTAATTACTTCCCTAACCAAACAATGCTCCACAATTTCTGTGGCTCAAGTACCTGAGTTTGGCACTACTTAGCACGGAATTGCAGTTACATCTCCATTTTACCTGCATCTATAAAGCACTTGTTTATTTATTTATGTATTTATTTATAAAATGTTTTACCAGGAAGTAATATATTGAGAGTTACCTCTCGTTTTCAATTGTGTCCTGGGCATAGAGTTATGATGCCAGATACATGGTTACACATGCATAGTTACATTAAGTGAGCAAGGTTATACATTATATACAAGACATTGCATGCACATTAAGATATCAAATACAAGATATCACATCTTGTAAGATCTTGTAAACTCTCCTCCTAAAATTGTGATATTATTTGCATAGCAACATGTCAGCTCTGAGATTGTTATTTTTATGACAGTTTTACTTGAGTAGAGATTAATGATGTGAGTAAATTGACACAAATGAAATCCATTAACATCTGCATCCACTAATGACACCATTTTATAAGTGAAGCTTACTAAGTGACACATACATATATTCAGTGGCTAAACACTAACTGTTGTAGATTAACTGTCTCCTATTTGTTTCCCAAAACATGCATTAGAACAGAGGTGGGCAACCTATTTTTCAATGTAGCCAAAGGTGTGGCGAATGAGAAGTGAAAATTGCCACACCATGTAAAAATTGAGAAATTAGGTTGCTCAATCGAACATTTAAAACAACACATGCTGTTCGTCTGCTTCACTCACCTCAGCACTATCACCTGCTGCTTCTCTCACCTCAGCACTATCACCTGCTGCTGCTTCCCTCACCTCAGCACTATCACCTGCTGCTGCTTCCCTCACCTCAGCACTATCACCTGCTGCTGCTTCACTCACCTCAGCACTATCACCTGCTGCTGCTTCACTCACCTCAGCACTATCACCTGCTGCTGCTTCCCTCACCTCAGCACTATCACCTGTTGCTGCTTCACTCACCTCAGCACTATCACCTGCTGCTGCTTCCCTCACCTCAGCATTATCACCTGCTGCTCCACAGTGAAAGGTAGGACCCCCCTTCCCTGCAGCTGCAACTCAGAGTTAGTGTGTGAGTGTGGCAGTGTCAGGGTCAGTTTGGCAGTGTCAGTGTGGCAGTGTGGCAGTGGCAGTGGCAGTGGCAGTGTAGCTGTGGCAGTGTGTCAGTGTGTAAGAGTGGCATGGCAGAGTGGCAGTGGCAGTGTAGCAGTGTCAGAGTGGCAGTGTGTCAGAGTGGCAGTGTAGCAGTGTCTGTGCAGGTCAGTGTCTGTGCAGGTCAGTGTCTGTGCGGGTCAGTGTCTGTGCGGGTCAGTGTCTGTGCGGGTCAGTGTCTGTGCAGGTCAGTGTCTGTGCAGGTCAGTGTCTGTGCCTGTGCAGGTCAGTGTTTGTGCCTTTGCAGGTCAGTGTCTGTGCCTGTGCAGGTCAGTGGCTGTGCGGGTCTATGCAGGGTCAGCGTCTGCAATGGAACAGTTGTCTTGAGGCCCAGGAAAGCAGTCTACGGCCCTATCTGGTATGACCATCCTCATATCTCCCCCAGCACCTCTCATCATCACCCTCATATTTGGGTTGGGGGGGGGGGTGGTCATATGATGATGATCTGTGTGGGGGGGGGAAGAAGATATGATGAGGATGATGATGAGCGGTCCTGGGGGAAATATGATGATGATGATGATGATTTTACCCGTGCAGCCCAAATCAGTTTTCTTTGGAGCAGTTCGGCCCTTCTCACTTTACAAATTGTGCAGGCCTGATCTACGCAATGCTGCTCAACTTCTGGTACATTTTTTTTCTTCTTCATGCAGTAATTAAATCCCCCAGTCACGTGACGCAGAGGATTTTAAACTGGTGGGGATACCAGCACCCAATACTGGGGCCTGTATCTCGGGAAATAGGGGGTCCCCGAGGCTGAAATCAATGTGGTTCAGCTCAGGAGACCCGCGCTTCCGAACACTGGTAATAAAATTAATATTTAAACTGCACGATCGCCTGTAAGAGCCGTGCCTGGAGACGCAGCGTCTCCGTGCAGCTCTTCCAGGCTGCAATTTTTTACAAACAGTTTCCGACCAATAAAACTTATAGCACGATAACACTTTGAATAAAACAAGTAGTACAATGTTGCATTTTTTTACCGAAAGTATTTTAAAATTGTGTTTTTCTTAGTGAATACCGTTTTGACACACATATTTTATAGTGCGATAAAACAATGCAAAGTTGATTGGCAATGCACTGATTTTATTGAGGTATAGTGAATAGGTCCCTTAGTATTTTAATGCCAGGGTACCAGTCGCCCTGTATTTGTTTGGAAGTTCATGTAGCCATCATGCAGGGCCTACAATATTTATGACTCATGTACTTTTCTACTAATGTACTTCCTCCCATCAAGGTGTGTGATGTAAATATGGAGGAAGAGTGGATAAAGTGCCGGTCTTGAATACACAACATTGTGGGTTTGCTGCAAGCCTTGGCCACTAATCCCTTCAACCCCAAGTGTCTTAGCTTGCCTCCATTTTGGTAATAATATACCGCTATTTTTCTTATCATCCCTTTTGAAAACTCTTACCACAAAGGGTTCTATGAACGTGTACAGTGTTTTAAATACAGTGCACACCCGCACATTGTTATTAAATACTGCACAAAGGGATCTTTTATTTGAAAGGTTATTTTCTCTCTTGTTGCAGATGTACTCTCACTCTCTCTCCACTTCCCACTATGCTGTGATGCTTTTTAAAAGCTATTTTAATGCAGAAATACATATGTAATCACAAAGTGGTGATAGTAAATTGATGTCAATGATATTTAATGGAGGTGACACATATTTCTCTCACACCTGAATCTTCAGCCATTCACTCCCCACTGCTGCTATCTTTTACATTCCCTTCCTCACACGGTTCAAGGATCAGTGCAGCTTTTATCCATATTCCCTTACATGCTGGAATTGCGAAGTGCTGCATACATGAGAAGAATAAAATATTAATACAAGCAATTATTGTAGATTGAGGATCAGGTAGACATTCTGCCAAATATCCCTCAATTTATGATTCCTCAATTTATGTCAAGTACTTTTACTGTGCTATGCCAAAATATTCCCAGAGTCTAATGATCTCAATCCCTTTTCCTTAACAGATCCAAGGAGTGCCGTTTGGGCATGTTTTGTTAACTAGTGATGGCCCTATGGATAACAGTACTGGTGTCCCCTTTCTATATGCCACTCCAAAAGCTAACTTTGTCACAGATCTGCTACAGAATCCAGTCGCCTCCTTGACATTTGCCGATCCAGATAGTGACGTTTGCAGGTAGGCGAGATTCTCTGTTCCACTTTTCAAGAAAGCAAATGATGTTGTGATGCCACCTAAAATATATCCATGTTACGAATATACCCCGGCTTACACTTATTCTAGTATCCTTTTATGAAGGACACACAACAGCTCTGCAACAGAAACCACCAAACAGGCGAGGCAAGGAGGCATCACTGGAAATCAAATGGTGTCTGTTTGGGAAGAGGAGCTGGTTATTTCTCTGTAACCTTCTACATCCGTCTTGCTAAAACTGGAGCTGATTTCCTTCTGATCTTATATTCCCCAAAACATTTCAGGACTGCTCCTCCTTATAAAAATAATAGAAACACAGTTAAAAAAAAAAAAAAAAGTAGCAAAATAATTCATGTTAAAGTATCACACCTCCACTCTTAATATCCAAACTTGACGTTTTGAGAAGCCTGCAACAGATTGGATCTGCAAACTGGATCATTGCAGGTGCCTAGCAGATGTAAACTGGTATTTTTATATTCTGTTTACGTACATTTCGCTTTATCAGCTATTTTACCAGAACAGCGGATTGAAATGTTCTTGTTTTTTCAGTCAACAAAGAGGTTAATATTATATGAACCTTCCGGTGTTGGCACAATTTCTACATATTTATGGTTTCCTATTTAAACTTCACCTAAAAGAAAGCATAGATTTGGTAATATTAACTATTTTTTATGCAATTTTTTCTTCGCCTATTGATGCTTATGTGTAGACCACAACTTTCCAAGGACATTTGGAAGCTTGGGTTGTAAATGGGACTCCAGGGTGGGTGACCAGTTAGCATGCGGCCCTTTTTTTCCTGGCTCTAATATAAAATTACAAAAGAAGAAATCTGCTAAACAATATGTGTACAATCTTGCAACCATGAGTACACAAAGGAAACAAATACAGTATATTGGAAAAATATTAGTGACAGATATACATCTACAATGTGTATGAACAAGTTTGGCCCCAACTGTGGAATAAACAGTCAAATGCTCCCGGATCTAGTGAAAAGCAGTTATTACCATGCTAGTACAGTATATCACACAAATGTATTTACATCTAGACATTCATTGCGACCATCTGGATACAAGGTGCCCATATTGAATATCCACCAAGCTTCCTTGTTGTGATGTTTGAGATAGTGCTTTGAAACTCCGTGTGTTAGCTGTCCAGTTGTGATGTTTTGTAAAATTATTGAAACATACAAGGAGAGCAACTATTTGCTTCATTTGCAGAAAAAGTATCAGTGAGCCAGAGGACCCCCGATGTGCGGCATTGACTCTTACAGGCCAGATGGTAACTGTGCCACCGGATGAAACAGACTTTGCCAAGAAAGCAATGTTTTCCAGGTAATAACATTTTTCCTGAACCCCAGTGTAATAATGAAATAATTAATGAACTGCACAATATTTAGGGGCTTTTTCTATATTCACCGATCTGGCTGTTTTTGTCCAAAATGACCCATTGAAGTCAATGGGAAATTTCATCCGAAAAGAACCGGTCAGCCGCATTGGCGAATATAGAATAAACCCCTTGGTGTTGTTTACACATAATGACCAACTCTTGGAACAGGCAATGAATGCACACATACTGTATAACAAGTTATTAGACATACTAAAGTGTTTTATGGCATCATATACAACAACAAAGAAGGCTTTTATGGCACATGAGTTTGCTGATAGAGACATATTTAAAAAATCCTTTTAATTTTATGTTCGGTTTATAATCTACTGTCAGGGTGTGGAAATTCTCCAAAATGTCATCTGAAACCCAAAACTAAAAACAAGCAGTAACCTGTTATTTTTAAATATCTTTCCAACATAATATTAGTTAGATATTGTTGGACTGATATGATATTGGATACTGTTATTAAAGTGGATTTTTTATCAGTGAGGTTTTCAACCACTTGGTAAATTACAAATGTTTAATCGGAAACAGGCATTGTTAAAATGATTCATAGGTGTTTGCAACTTAATATAACATTTCTCACCATGTGGAAAAGGAACAAACTTTCTGATCTCAGAATTTGAAACTGCAATGTCTTATTTCAGACTAAAGGTAAATCGGTTGTCACACCATAACAATGGTAGATTTAAAAATGTGACATATTTATTAGGAGTACAATCATTGGGTGGCCTAGAGGCTGACACTTTGGCACCCGCACCTCGTAATTGTACTCCTAATAAATATGTTACCTTTTTAATCTAGTTTTTGATCAAATAGGGCACTCATGATAACTGCAACATGAAGAAATGCAGCGGGTGCACAGCGGGAACAGCGATGTGTAGAACATGCATGTGACAGGGTAGTTTATTACTTGGCATGTGTAGAGTCCAGCGCTGAGCTGCTTAAATCTCAGGATGAAGTCTTTAGCCAGCTCTCAGCTGCATCATTAGGAGGGTTTAAAGGCCTGGTACTGGCTGCAGTCTGTGTCTAGCCCAGAGCTGTTGGCGCATGACGGGGCTCTGATGTCAGCATGCCGGAAGTAAACTTGGCTCAGCTTTCGTCGAACCGTGCGCTGACGTCAGAGCCCCGGTGCGTGTCAGCAGTAGAAGCTCAGCGGCGTGGGACAGAGAGAGGAAAGGTCCTGCAGGCAGATGAGTTGGGGCCCGGCTGTGACCAGTAGCAGGGCCTGGCCAGAGGTCGGAGGAAATTTGCAGCGCTGGCCGGCTGAGCCCCCACAGCCAGCGGACCCCGCAGACACCGGGCCTAGCTTGAGCCAAGGTAAATCTGTATTTTTAGATGTATTGGGGGGCTTGGGGATATTTGTATATGTATTGGGGGACTTGGGGGAATTTGTATTTGTTTTGGGGGGATTATTATATGTATTGGGGGGCTTTGGGGTATTTTTATATGTGTTGGGGGTATTTTCATATGTGTTGTTTTTTTTTTATATGGGTTGGGGTATTTTTTATATGTATTGGGGAGGGTTGTTTTTTTTAGGGTCATTGGGGTCTTTTTTATATGTATTTGGGTGGGTTTTATATATTTTTTTTAATATGTTGTTTTATACAGTTAGGTCTGGAAATAATTGGACACTGATACAAGTTTTGTTATTTCGGCTGTGTACCAAAATAAATTCAAGTTACAGTTAAATGGTGAATATGGGCTTAAAGTGCAGTCTATCAGCTTTAATTTGAGAGTATTCACATCCAAATTGGAGGAAGGGTTTAGAAACTACATCTCTTTAATATGTAGCCCCCTCTTTTTCATGGGACCAAAAGTAATTGGACAATTGACTCAAAAGCTGTTTCATGGACAGGTGTGGGCTATTCCTTCGTTATTTCATCATCAATTAAGCAGGTATAAGGTCTGGAGTTGATTCCAGGTGTGGCATTCTCATTTGGAAGCTGTTGCTGTGAACCCACAACATGTGGTCAAAGGAGCTCTCAATGCAAGTGAAACAGGGCATCCCTAGGCTGCAAAAAAAGAACATCCATCGGAGAGATAGCAGGAACATTAGGAGTGGCCAAATCAACAGTTTGGTACATTCTGAGAAAAAAAGAACCCACTGGTGAGCTCTGCAACACAAAAAGGCCTGGACATCCATGGAAGACAACAGTGGTGGATGATCGTAGGATCCTTTTCATGGTAACAAAAAACCCCTTCACAACATCCAGTCAAGTGAAGAACACTCTCCAGGAGGTAGGCATATCATTATCTAAGTTTATCATAAAGAGAAGACTTCACAAGAGCAAATACAGAGGATTCACCACAAGGTGCAAACCATTCATAAGCCTCAAGAATAGAAAGGCTAGATTAGACTTTGCCAAACAATATCTAAAAAAGCCAGCCCAATTCTGGAACAGCATTCTTTGGACAGATGAAACAAAGATCAACCTGTACCAGAATGATGGGAAGAAAAAAGTATGGAGAAGGCATGGAACGGCTCATGATCCGAAGCCTACCATATCATCTGTAAAACACGGTGGAGGCAGTGTGATGGCATGGGCATGTATGGCTTACAATGGCACTGGGTCACTAGTGTTTATTGATTATGTGACTGAAGACAGAAGCAGCCGGATGAATTCTGAAGTGTATAGGGATATATTGTCTGCTCAGATTCAGCTAAATTCAACGAAGTTGATTGGACGGCGCTTCACTTTACAGATGGACAATGACCCAAAACATACTGCGAAAGCAACCCAGGAGTTTTTTAAGGCAAAGAAGTGGAATATTCTGCAATGGCCGAGTCAATCACCTGATCTCAACCCGATCGAGCATGCATTTCACTTGCTGAAGACAAAACTTAAGACAGAAAGACCCACGAACAAACAACAACTGAAGACAGCTGCAGTTAAGGCCTGGCAAAACCTCACAAAGGAGGAAACCCAGTGTTTGGTGATGTCTATGCGTTCCAGACTTCAAGCAGTCATTGCCTGCAAAGGATTCTCGACAAAGTATTAAAAATGAATATTTTATTTATGATTGTGTTAATTTGTCCAATTACATTTGAGCCCCTGAAATAAGGGGACTGTGTATGAAAATGGTTGCAATTCCTAAACATTTCATACGATATTTTTGTTCAACCCCTTGAATTAAAGCTGAAAGTCTGCACTTCTATTGCATCTTGGTTGTTTCATTTCCAATCCATTGTGATGGAGTACAGAGCCAAAATTATGAAACTTGTGTCAGTGTCCAATTATTTCCGGACCTAACTGTATGTATCTTTATATGTATGTATGTATGTATGTATGTATGTATGTATGTATGTGGGGGGGGTATATGTATTGTTTTTTTTATATGTATTGGGTAGGTGGGTTTTTTGTATGTATTTGGGGGGGGTGACGGAGGTTGTATATATTTACAGGGGTGGGGATTTTTTTTGTATGTATTTGGTGGTTGGAAGTTTTTTGTATTGGGGGGGGGGGGGCCAAGTCAGAACAGTATTCCTGGGCCCCGGGAAATCTGTCTGCGGCCCACACTGGTACTGACATCACAGACCCACTTTTCTTGCTTAAAGATGGAGCCTTGTGGACCCAGGGCTCAGCCATGCTATGGGCTGTTTGAAGGGATTATTCTAATCCTGCTAAAAGTTCGCTGCTTTATGTTATTTTGCACATACGCTGAATGTAAGCTCTTTCTGTGTTCCACGCTTTAAGGCTGAATAAAAAAGCCTATACTCAGAACCTCATGTGTCCTTGCATACTCACTGCAATAATACATGAGTGAACAGCGATGTTCTGTAGAACTATCCTGGGAAGAAGGTGGCACTCCCAATCATGGACTTAATAAAATAGTCATAAATATTTGTTGACTATTTCGGTTCTCTGTTTGGATTCTTTCTCAAGAATCTACCATTGTTATGGTGTGCTAAATGATTTACCTTTAGTTTGATTCAGATTGTTAGACTATTCGAGTTAGATTTCTAATTTCAGCACCCACATTTTTTGTTTTTCTTTGTGTGTTTTAGAAGTGTGCATAGAGTTTACAATGTTTTTGTAATCTGCACTACCACGTCTTATTTTAGATCAGTAATATCCACAGCCTGACAAATCGTAAAAGTAGAAATACTGTTCTTGGTCTGCTTCAGTCTACTTTTATGTTTAATTCAGTGTACGTAATATTTTCTTTTTCATTAATGTGAGGATGGGTTTGTAAACTTAATTTTGCTATTGATTTTATTTTTTTATAGGCATCCCATAATGAGGAAATGGTCTCAGAATTATAACTGGTTGCTTATGAAAATGAATATTGAGCACATCTATCTTACAAATTGTTATGGTGGAGTTTTCAACATTGTATTGGAAGATTATTACAGAGTAAACCCTAATTGATCTTGGAAGATGCTTGTCTTCTACAGGATCATACAGCACGGAAAGTATTGATGGCCATGCACTTGGTGGCCATTTCTCTGACATTTCTGTTTGGAAATAATGTCAATGAACTATAATTGTATTATTGTACTACTATACAGAAGAAGCTTTGGATTCCGTCTGAATAAGCTGAAATTACCATGGAGGTCGTTAAAGCCAAACCGTCACTGCCAGAATTATTTCTAGCCATAAAAAAAAAACTAGGCGGCTAATTAAGGCCTCAAACAAAAGCGATGTGGTCCAGCGCCCGAGTATTTGTATTCCTACGTTTATACTTTTTAAATTGTGCTTATGTATTGTGCCCATTTAAAAAAATATTCAGCTAATGAAAATAATAGTATTAATACAGAACATCTAGCATTGGTGGTGCAAGAACCATATTGCCAAGCAGGAGCTTACGGTCAACATGTGGGACCTTTTATTCTTGTTTGGCCTCCTCAATTTGCTAGCACCATAATTGGGTCATGCTAGCTTTTAGAGAGAAAAGTGCAGGGACACGCAATAGTGTAAAACCTTTTACTTGTAAAAAGAACACTATAAAAAACAGTAATGCCCTTACAGGAAAAAAAATATATTTAAAGCATATATCACCGGTTCAAGGCTAGAATTTAACATAAATACACATGGACCGTGTTGCTGTGCTGGCAGCGCTACAGTATGATGTGAAACTCACGATCAGCAACTGCAACATGTTGCCTCCGTTATAGCATACGTATGTAATATGAAGTATTGCACTGCTAACCCATCCTGCAGACCAATGTATTGTGTTCCTCTCCAGTAGCAAAAGGGATGGGGGGAAAAGCAGCCAAACAGTGAATGTATTATGCTTTGCTTTTATATCTTCAGCATTCCTACTTAATGTATCCAAAGAAAATTAAATGCTATTTGATGCTGAAACATCTGAACATCATTTAGGTGAGACAAGCAAGTGAAACATTGAAGACATTAACACACACAAAAATAGCTGGGCCATAAGTGAGCTTTTTATCCCAGTGTTAATTATTTATGTGTAAACATTTTGCACATTCGTTTTTTATGTGTAGCTAATGCTGCTTATTGAAAGTAAATGGCACCCAGCCGTTACTAGCTGCCAATTTGCTTCAGGGGACACTCCCCTTTCAGTGGAAAGACATGATGGGAGTGCAGGAAACGGGGTCTACAGAGGGAGAGAGAAGATTATAGAACACTGACAACTCCCCCCACGCCCCTCTGAAAGAAGATCTGCAGGTACATTTCAACCCAAAGTATAGACACCCTCTTTCAGTGTCAGAATGGCCAACAATTCACTTGAGCACTGTGCCACAAAAATGGCTATGTAGAATATCCATATTTTAAAAGGCATTCATATTTGTGAATTCTCTGTACCTGCCACTACCCTTGTGCCCTCAAAGGACGTGTTCTTCTAAGCCTAGATTTGTATATGGCCCTTCTGTCACTATCTATATGCAGAGAAAAATACAGGGGACTCAGAGGAGATTCAAAGATAAATCATATTTACAGAGATTTGGCAACCACTTTGTGACATGTAACACATTCCACCTGAAAAACATTGTCATTATATTCATGTACAGTAAGGCGTTACGCTTCACATTTTAGCTACAGAACAAACACCGGTATTTCCTCGAGTCCAGAAGTGACCAACTCAAGTCCTCAAGGACCACCATATAGGGTTGCCAGGTGGCTTCTCCAAAAATACAGGACACAATGGTGAAAGGTGTGACGCGCTTAAGACACACACTCACCTGTCACAGCTTTGTGCTGTTTCCTCCTCTCCTCAGCCCCACCCCAGGCTCCTGCTGCCTCCTCCTGATTGGTTGCATTACCCAGCAGCAGCCAATAAGGATAGAGGAAGCTGCCCAGCCCCTTAGCAACAGTCCTTCTCTCTCCCTGCTCGGGGAAGTCCTACGGTCATACGACCCCAAGATGGTCAAGTCACTATGTCCAGAGAGGTAATACCTGTATACACGTACATGTCAAGTATTATCTCTAATTTTTACTGGACACAGTTTCCAAGTAAAGGACAGCCTGGTTCAATACTGGACACTTAGCAACCCTAACACCAACAGGCCAGGTGTTAGGGATATCCCAGCTTCAGCACAGGTGGCCAACGAGCCACTGATTGAACCACCTGTGCTGAAGCAGGGACATCATTAAAACCTGACCTGTTGGTGGCCCTTGAGGACTTGAGTTGGCCACCCCTGCTTTAGTCTGTATACACAAGAGTACAAACTTACAGTAGATTCACATCTTCGATGACAACAGAAACACCATGAAATAAAAATAACAAACATGTAAATGCTTGTACTGTACTGCAATATGTTTACTAAAATTGTAATGCAGTTAATATATGGATATATGTATCCTTTGATGAATGTAACTCTCACAACAAATGAATCTGTCACCTAAAATTGTTCTGTAGGGACTATAACCACATAACAGATAAATGTTTTGTGTTTATGCTTTGTATTACTTTAAATGGTTTTAATAATATCAGACTAAACATCAATTGACATATTCCCTTTGCATGTGGGTGAATGGGAAAATGCAAAGTCCACATATTATCCATTATGCATGAAAACTACTGATGTGAAAGACAGTATTGATGTCAGTTTTCAATTTAACTGGCATTTTTGTGACAATTTCCTTTTAAAGTATTAAAATTATACTTGTGTTTTACAAAATGTGTAATTTGAGTATGATTGTCCAACTCTTAATGTCCGATACACCGATGACATCTTGCAGGACAATACATCCTGTGTGTAACTGCTCTTTCTAGACATAGAGAGATAATTTGTTTTCCATTAAAATTATAAAAAATGGTCACATCTGTACACATAATACTTTTTAATATATATATACAGTGGTCGACAAATCACCAAAAAATCTACTCGCCGAACAAAAAATTCTACTCGCCACCTAGTACCACACGTGTGCTGCTTGGGCCAATAGGAGCTCGCCACGATGTTAAATCCACTCGCCCGGGGCGTGCAAATGTATAGGTTTGTCGAACACTGTATATATATATATATATTGTACTATCAAAGTCAAGCAAAAATGTAGATGATCTAAAGAACATATATTTGCTAAATACACTCAATACTAATAATAGACAAATAAAGGTAAAGCTAGATGTAGTCACTAAATATAATATATTCATAAACAACAAATATCACCAGGATTATGCCTCCATACCTTAAAAAGGTAATCC
This sequence comes from Ascaphus truei, assembly GCF_040206685.1. Classification (NCBI taxonomy): domain Eukaryota; kingdom Metazoa; phylum Chordata; class Amphibia; order Anura; family Ascaphidae; genus Ascaphus; species Ascaphus truei. The sequence goes on along the minus strand of NC_134485.1, from coordinate 236,935,924 downwards.
ATGCGTTATACTGTATATAAATTGAAACAGGGAGCCTCTGGAGTTGAACCCCATTAATTTCAGCTCCGGGGGCCCCCTGCTTCGTGAGATACTTGCCTCCATAGTTGGTTCTGGTAGCCGCTCCAGGGTTAACATTATGGATGACTTTCAAAGCTCCAACGCCCTATGGGCCAATAGGAAGCCGTGACTTCACCCGGTTCGCCTTCCTATTGCCCCATGTGACGCGGAGGCTTTAAACTGCTGAAAACTTGCAGGAGATACCGGTAGACCCTTTGGAGGTAAGTATCTCTGGAAGCAGGGAGTCCCCGGAGCTGAAATCAATGAGGTTCAGCTCCGGAGGCCCCCTGGTTCAATCCTGTATAAAACATTTCAAAAAAATAAACACCAGAACTAGAACTCGGGGAAGAATGGAATAAGTCCCTGGCAACAAAGTCCAAAGTGTTGGAGCGGAGCGACAAGCTCCAATGGAACCGGCAACCGGTAAGGCTGTCCTGGTTAGGGCCTTTAGCATGCCACGGCCAAGAGCACACACAATCTCTCATGGGGCGTTGGCCACGGTCATAGAACGGCATAGTTGGTCCTGCTCCTGCTTCCGGACTTGACAGTGCTTCAAGAATAGTTCCCCAGGAAGGGTACTCGCCGCGGAAGCAGGAACAGGCGTAGAGACAGGAAGATCATAATCGACGGTCGTCTCCATCGCAGGGTCCTCTTCGATGATCACATCATCCGAGCTGTCACCATAGGTATGGGCCACGTAATCCATGGCTCGGTCGCGGGCTTCACAAACAGCCCAGCAAAGAAGTCGGAGCTGGGACATCCCTCCAGGAACGTCGATCGGGTGAAGGTCGTCATCGGGACATCCAGGTAGGAATCAGGACTCGTGACGGAAGATCGGGTTGTAGATTCAGGATCGATGGAGGTCACGTCTGACCTCTCCTCGATAGTTGCACCCTCGTTGTCTGGCGGACACCCCACCAGTCCAGTGATGGATGATCTCTCAGACGACGAGTAGAACAGCAAGGGAATAGCAGGCCCGGCTGGGCCTGATCTTGTTAGGCACGGCATGCTTCTTCCAAGATGCGGATCCGAGCTGGGGTAGGTACAGCAGCAGCGGGAGAGTTGTTTGGCTGCACCCCGGCCAGGCTGTGCACAGGTACAGCTGTGAAAGTAACTTCTCCCGCAGGGCTGGAGGAACCGCTAGCATTGGTTATTAGCACTCCTAGCGACCCCACCCCATAGTCAGTACTGAGCGAACTGCTAATCCCTCTATTGAGATCGGGACTCACCAATGGCTGGAGCATGGTCCAGTAGGTGAGCCATGGAGCTTCAGATGTCTGCCCTACTACCTCCACCAATCTTTGGATGCATGACCACCAACTGAAATCATGGGGCCCAGGACAAATGAAAGGTGCAGCCCCCCCCCCAACCCATAGTGCACCTATCACGGAAAAAAATTTTAAGTGCGCAACTTTTACTTAACTGTTTTCTTCTTATTGTAATACGGACAAAAACATTACAATGCAATCTGTTTATTTTAATATTTTCAACAAAAGACAAAGATACCCAATGCTACATCCAATGTGACAAAGGGCCTGGGGGGGATTCAGTATGGGGTTAGAGGTTAAGTATGGTTCTCGGGGGTCTAAGTATGGACCTAAGGGGTAAAGTACAGTATGGGACTAAAATGAATTACAGTATCTCTCTTCAACCGGTGAAACGAAGAAAAAAGCAGAGCACTACATCTCCATTGAAAAAATGTTATGCAGAGAAAACGTTTTCCCAAAGTAATGAAAAAATGTATTGATTAAAGGATACAGACACAGACATGTAGGCCTCTCAGCAGCACCTATGCGTTTCAGGCAAAAAAGCCCTGTATCAAAGTAGCTAAAGGACACTTACCGGACTGTTTAAATACCGAGGTTTGACGCCGAACAGTCCTCTCCGCTTCCTGGTTCGTCAGATGACGCGTGATCTATGACGTCAGTGCGCAAACGTCGCTATTCAAAGCAATAAAAACTTTATTTACAAATGTTTTTAACAAAATGAACAAACCGGCAGTGTCCTATAAACAGTGATTTTAAACAACAAACAAAACATTTAGACACTGAATGAGGTAATAGAACACTTATAGTTCCTTTCAAAAAGGAAAGATCTTGCACAAATGATTCCTTGAAATAAAAACAAAGCAACTGAAAAAACGGTATCTGTATGTTAGAAAAAGACACTTTTTTGTGTGAAGCTATTTTTATGAGGCAGACAACCTGGAAACTGCACTATTAACTAAAAAACTAAATATGATATATTTAGTAGCAGTTCCATTAAGCTCATAATATTCCTAATTTAATCTAATCAGTAAAGACATGAATAGATAATCATTGCTCAAACAATATAGGAGCTAAGGCACATTCCTGAATAGACCAAATGAGGAGAAGTGAAAACATAGATCATAAATATAATATATCTGTGTGTAACTCAATAGATATAACAGAAAACATTAGTCATAAATTATATATATCTTTATGAACTATGTATATTTCTGTGTAACACAGTATACAAAATGAATGAAATAAACACAGGAATGTTCTTCAAAATATTCTCTATTGTGGAGTGGGGGTGGGGGAAAGGGGAAATGGAAGGAATGGAATAGGGGGAGGGGAAGGGGGGGCAAAGGAGGGGAGATGGAAGGAAAAGACGGGTGGCGAAGGGGAGGGTGAGGGGGAGGAAAATAACTAGATACATATTCACAAGAACATATGTGCTGACTTGCAGAACTATAGTGACTGCGTGTTATAATAGAGTGCCTCATGAGCACATATGCAAATAAATGGATAGTCCTGGCATTCCCAAAATATATGTGAGCAGCAATATACACTTTAATGTAAGAATGGGCCAAGGTACCAATCTGAGTTGAGACCCTGTGGGATCCTTGTTTGTAGGGTGAATATCCAGAACAACTCACGTTTGTCCAAGATATTCACTCTATTGCCACCCCTTACAGGACCTGGTACATGCTCTATGCCCATATATACAAATGTGTCCAAGTTCCCCAAATTGCAATTCGCAAAATGTTGGGAAACTGGATGGTTAATGTCATGTTTGGTGATGAGACGCATGTGTTGTAATATGCGGACCTTGAGGGCCCTCGTAGTACGTCCCGCATACTGTTTACCACATCCGCATCTTAAGAGATAGATAACGAATGTGGTATCACAGTTAATGAACGATTTGACACTATTTTGTCCTGTTGAGGTGGATGGAAATTCAGAGGTATATAGCATATGTTTACATGATTTGCATCTAGCATATTTGAAACTGCCTTTGGCAAGTTACTAGGAACATTCTTCTGAGCTTGGAAAAAAAACTAGGGAAGACATGATTTAACAATAGTCTTTGCAAGAAAAATGCTTCTACACAAGCATTTTAAGCAAAGAGGTAGATTTAAGATAGGTGAGGAGTCTGACGACAATATGGAAGAAGGAGACCAGGAACATCTTGAAAACCTGATCTCCTTACTTGAGGATAGTGAAAAAAATCCAGGAGATGGTCCCCACACTTTCCTCAAACCTCAAAGTCGCTTCACCCCTCACCAGGACACCTGTTCGAATATTTCCACTTTCCTAAACATGGTCACCAAGGACCTAGAAGAACTTAACATTAGGAAAGGAACGAACAATCTAAATCAAAGAGAACAAAAAGCTCGTAAAGAAATTATGGATATGGAAGAAATCACTGTTAAACCTGCGGACAAAGGGGGAAACATAGTCCTCCAAAAAACAGAGGACTATGTGTCAGAAAACCACAGATTACTAGGGGATAAGAAATGCTACAAAACCATTGAGAGGGACCCCACTGAGCCCACTGAGCCTAAGCAAAATCCTGGAAAAAGGTTTTCAGACCAAGGTGATCACAAAACAGGAACAAGAATTTATGATGAATAAACATCCAACTATATCAACATTCTATAGTATCCCCAAGATACACAAAAATAAAAACAAACCCCAGGAAGACCCATAGTGTCGGGCATAGGGTCACTTACAGAAAACTCTAGCATCTACATAGACAAAGTTCTAAGAAACTTTGTGGTTGCTTTACCCTCCTATGTCCAAGACACGAAAGACGTACTTAAATGCCTAGATGGCATAAAGGTGAGCCAGAGCACTCTAATAGTCAGTCTTGACGTTGAGTCATTATACACCAGCATTAAACATGATGTGGGCCTATGGGTGATAAAACATTTTTTATCTTCTAAAAGTTCCCTGTTTCATGATCACAATACCTTTATTCTTGAACTTCTCTAATTCGTTCTCCAACATAACTATTTCCTCTTTGATTGCAAATACCATCTGCAAATACAAGGAACCGCTATGGGCACCACATGTGCCCCCACGTACGCCAACCTTTATCTGGGTTGGAGGGAGGAGGTTAGTGTGTTCTCTGAGGCCATGTCGCAATATACCAGACACATAGATTTGTGGATAAGGTATATTGACGATATTATGCTATTATGGCAAGGTAGCAAAAAGGAATTAGACACCTTCTTATGTCTGCTAAATGCAAATGAGCATAACCTCAGATTAACATCAGAGGTCAGCAAAGAAAGTATTACCTTCCTCGACCTAAGAATAACTAAAACAGCTGATGGACATCTCTCAACCTACAATTACAAAAAGAAAACTGCAACAAACAGTTACTTGGAGGCTGACAGCTATCGCCCCAAAGCACTCATCAGGAGGATCCCTATAGGCCAATATCTCAGAATAAGAAGAAATTGCTCTGATTTGAACACTTTTAAACAACAAGCGAAGGAGATGAAGGACAATTTTTTGGCAAGAGGCTATTTGAAGACACAATTAAAAACAGCCTATCTTAGGGCGATAAACACACCTAGAGATATGCTCCTTATGGACAAACCAAAGGCCAAAAGTAACAAGGAGATCAGATGCATCAGCACATTTAATGGACAATGGAAAGAGATCAATGGTATTCTGGGAAAATACTGGCATCTGCTTACAAATGACGATGACTTGAAACTGGTTCTTAAAAACAAGCCATCAGTGGTATGGAGAAGGTCAAAAAACATCCGTGATCTCCTCGTACATAGTCACTACACCAGACAAAAGAATAAAAACCAAAATACATGGCTTAAAGTAAAGGGCTTCTATAAGTGCCATAACTGTAAAGCATGTCACCATATGAAGGAGAGTAAAACCTTCTCCAATTGGAACAACACTAAAACCTTCACAGTCAAGGGGTTCATAAATTGCAAAAGCACGGGTGTAATATATCTCATTACCTGCACATGTGGAGCGAAATATGTGGGAAAGACAAAAAGAGAACTAAGAAGGAGAATTTTAGAACATCTTGGCTCCATTAGAAATCAACAAGACACCCCAGTCTCCAGACATGTTCGGGAACAACATGCAGGAGATACAAATACATTAAGCTTTCAAGGCATTGACCATATAGCTTTAAAACCAGAGACATAACATAAAACACAGACAAAGCTCAGTTTTTAGCACATCTAGTGAGACTCATACACGGTACAGTGCCTAAATATATATGGATAAATATCTAATAAGTAAATGGTCTTTTAGTTTGACATTTTTGGCCAAAATTGTTGTAAGCCCCTGAGCCAACGCCAAGGCAGACCACATATCAGGGGTCCCTAACGCTAATATAAATTCTTAATAACCTGTTTAATAACAGGAAGAATGATTTATAGTAAATCTGTCAATATTAGCTGCAAAGTTCTGTCTGACTGAAGCTTTTATTAACCTGTACATTACCAGGAAAAGCACTCTGTATTAGAGATGTCACAGCCAAACTGCAAGCAGGCAAGTTCCCCTGAGTGGAAGATGCTATGGAGTGAGCCCATAACCATTTAAATGTGGGAGGGGGTGAGCTTAAATTAAGTAGGAGGTTGCCAACCTCCAATCAGCCATGACTAGCTGGACAAGAATTGTAAAACATACTGGACACCTAACAAGCTCCTATTAAACCCCCAAAATACCCACAACATATATATAAGCATATGAGTGTCAGAGGAGTGCTACTGAGCATGGCAATATGCATTAAAACCAGAGACATAACATAAAACACAGACAAAGCTCAGTTTTTAGCACATCTAGTGAGACTCATACACGGTACAGTGCCTAAATATATATGGATAAATATCTAATAAGTAAATGGTCTTTTAGTTTGACATTTTTGGCCAAAATTGTTGTAAGCCCCTGAGCCAACGCCAAGGCAGACCACATATCAGGGGTCCCTAACGCTAATATAAATTCTTAATAACCTGTTTAATAACAGGAAGAATGATTTATAGTAAATCTGTCAATATTAGCTGCAAAGTTCTGTCTGACTGAAGCTTTTATTAACCTGTACATTACCAGGAAAAGCACTCTGTATTAGAGATGTCACAGCCAAACTGCAAGCAGGCAAGTTCCCCTGAGTGGAAGATGCTATGGAGTGAGCCCATAACCATTTAAATGTGGGAGGGGGTGAGCTTAAATTAAGTAGGAGGTTGCCAACCTCCAATCAGCCATGACTAGCTGGACAAGAATTGTAAAACATACTGGACACCTAACAAGCTCCTATTAAACCCCCAAAATACCCACAACATATATATAAGCATATGAGTGTCAGAGGAGTGCTACTGAGCATGGCAATATGCATTAAAACCAGAGACATAACATAAAACACAGACAAAGCTCAGTTTTTAGCACATCTAGTGAGACTCATACACGGTACAGTGCCTAAATATATATGGATAAATATCTAATAAGTAAATGGTCTTTTAGTTTGACATTTTTGGCCAAAATTGTTGTAAGCCCCTGAGCCAACGCCAAGGCAGACCACATATCAGGGGTCCCTAACGCTAATATAAATTCTTAATAACCTGTTTAATAACAGGAAGAATGATTTATAGTAAATCTGTCAATATTAGCTGCAAAGTTCTGTCTGACTGAAGCTTTTATTAACCTGTACATTACCAGGAAAAGCACTCTGTATTAGAGATGTCACAGCCAAACTGCAAGCAGGCAAGTTCCCCTGAGTGGAAGATGCTATGGAGTGAGCCCATAACCATTTAAATGTGGGAGGGGGTGAGCTTAAATTAAGTAGGAGGTTGCCAACCTCCAATCAGCCATGACTAGCTGGACAAGAATTGTAAAACATACTGGACACCTAACAAGCTCCTATTAAACCCCCAAAATACCCACAACATATATATAAGCATATGAGTGTCAGAGGAGTGCTACTGAGCATGGCAATATGCATTAAAACCAGAGACATAACATAAAACACAGACAAAGCTCAGTTTTTAGCACATCTAGTGAGACTCATACACGGTACAGTGCCTAAATATATATGGATAAATATCTAATAAGTAAATGGTCTTTTAGTTTGACATTTTTGGCCAAAATTGTTGTAAGCCCCTGAGCCAACGCCAAGGCAGACCACATATCAGGGGTCCCTAACGCTAATATAAATTCTTAATAACCTGTTTAATAACAGGAAGAATGATTTATAGTAAATCTGTCAATATTAGCTGCAAAGTTCTGTCTGACTGAAGCTTTTATTAACCTGTACATTACCAGGAAAAGCACTCTGTATTAGAGATGTCACAGCCAAACTGCAAGCAGGCAAGTTCCCCTGAGTGGAAGATGCTATGGAGTGAGCCCATAACCATTTAAATGTGGGAGGGGGTGAGCTTAAATTAAGTAGGAGGTTGCCAACCTCCAATCAGCCATGACTAGCTGGACAAGAATTGTAAAACATACTGGACACCTAACAAGCTCCTATTAAACCCCCAAAATACCCACAACATATATATAAGCATATGAGTGTCAGAGGAGTGCTACTGAGCATGGCAATATGCATTAAAACCAGAGACATAACATAAAACACAGACAAAGCTCAGTTTTTAGCACATCTAGTGAGACTCATACACGGTACAGTGCCTAAATATATATGGATAAATATCTAATAAGTAAATGGTCTTTTAGTTTGACATTTTTGGCCAAAATTGTTGTAAGCCCCTGAGCCAACGCCAAGGCAGACCACATATCAGGGGTCCCTAACGCTAATATAAATTCTTAATAACCTGTTTAATAACAGGAAGAATGATTTATAGTAAATCTGTCAATATTAGCTGCAAAGTTCTGTCTGACTGAAGCTTTTATTAACCTGTACATTACCAGGAAAAGCACTCTGTATTAGAGATGTCACAGCCAAACTGCAAGCAGGCAAGTTCCCCTGAGTGGAAGATGCTATGGAGTGAGCCCATAACCATTTAAATGTGGGAGGGGGTGAGCTTAAATTAAGTAGGAGGTTGCCAACCTCCAATCAGCCATGACTAGCTGGACAAGAATTGTAAAACATACTGGACACCTAACAAGCTCCTATTAAACCCCCAAAATACCCACAACATATATATAAGCATATGAGTGTCAGAGGAGTGCTACTGAGCATGGCAATATGCATTAAAACCAGAGACATAACATAAAACACAGACAAAGCTCAGTTTTTAGCACATCTAGTGAGACTCATACACGGTACAGTGCCTAAATATATATGGATAAATATTTAATAAGTAAATGGTCTTTTAGTTTGACATTTTTGGCCAAAATTGTTGTAAGCCCCTGAGCCAACGCCAAGGCAGACCACATATCAGGGGTCCCTAACGCTAATATAAATTCTTAATAACCTGTTTAATAACAGGAAGAATGATTTATAGTAAATCTGTCAATATTAGCTGCAAAGTTCTGTCTGACTGAAGCTTTTATTAACCTGTACATTACCAGGAAAAGCACTCTGTATTAGAGATGTCACAGCCAAACTGCAAGCAGGCAAGTTCCCCTGAGTGGAAGATGCTATGGAGTGAGCCCATAACCATTTAAATGTGGGAGGGGGTGAGCTTAAATTAAGTAGGAGGTTGCCAACCTCCAATCAGCCATGACTAGCTGGACAAGAATTGTAAAACATACTGGACACCTAACAAGCTCCTATTAAACCCCCAAAATACCCACAACATATATATAAGCATATGAGTGTCAGAGGAGTGCTACTGAGCATGGCAATATGCATTAAAACCAGAGACATAACATAAAACACAGACAAAGCTCAGTTTTTAGCACATCTAGTGAGACTCATACACGGTACAGTGCCTAAATATATATGGATAAATATCTAATAAGTAAATGGTCTTTTAGTTTGACATTTTTGGCCAAAATTGTTGTAAGCCCCTGAGCCAACGCCAAGGCAGACCACATATCAGGGGTCCCTAACGCTAATATAAATTCTTAATAACCTGTTTAATAACAGGAAGAATGATTTATAGTAAATCTGTCAATATTAGCTGCAAAGTTCTGTCTGACTGAAGCTTTTATTAACCTGTACATTACCAGGAAAAGCACTCTGTATTAGAGATGTCACAGCCAAACTGCAAGCAGGCAAGTTCCCCTGAGTGGAAGATGCTATGGAGTGAGCCCATAACCATTTAAATGTGGGAGGGGGTGAGCTTAAATTAAGTAGGAGGTTGCCAACCTCCAATCAGCCATGACTAGCTGGACAAGAATTGTAAAACATACTGGACACCTAACAAGCTCCTATTAAACCCCCAAAATACCCACAACATATATATAAGCATATGAGTGTCAGAGGAGTGCTACTGAGCATGGCAATATGCATTAAAACCAGAGACATAACATAAAACACAGACAAAGCTCAGTTTTTAGCACATCTAGTGAGACTCATACACGGTACAGTGCCTAAATATATATGGATAAATATCTAATAAGTAAATGGTCTTTTAGTTTGACATTTTTGGCCAAAATTGTTGTAAGCCCCTGAGCCAACGCCAAGGCAGACCACATATCAGGGGTCCCTAACGCTAATATAAATTCTTAATAACCTGTTTAATAACAGGAAGAATGATTTATAGTAAATCTGTCAATATTAGCTGCAAAGTTCTGTCTGACTGAAGCTTTTATTAACCTGTACATTACCAGGAAAAGCACTCTGTATTAGAGATGTCACAGCCAAACTGCAAGCAGGCAAGTTCCCCTGAGTGGAAGATGCTATGGAGTGAGCCCATAACCATTTAAATGTGGGAGGGGGTGAGCTTAAATTAAGTAGGAGGTTGCCAACCTCCAATCAGCCATGACTAGCTGGACAAGAATTGTAAAACATACTGGACACCTAACAAGCTCCTATTAAACCCCCAAAATACCCACAACATATATATAAGCATATGAGTGTCAGAGGAGTGCTACTGAGCATGGCAATATGCATTAAAACCAGAGACATAACATAAAACACAGACAAAGCTCAGTTTTTAGCACATCTAGTGAGACTCATACACGGTACAGTGCCTAAATATATATGGATAAATATCTAATAAGTAAATGGTCTTTTAGTTTGACATTTTTGGCCAAAATTGTTGTAAGCCCCTGAGCCAACGCCAAGGCAGACCACATATCAGGGGTCCCTAACGCTAATATAAATTCTTAATAACCTGTTTAATAACAGGAAGAATGATTTATAGTAAATCTGTCAATATTAGCTGCAAAGTTCTGTCTGACTGAAGCTTTTATTAACCTGTACATTACCAGGAAAAGCACTCTGTATTAGAGATGTCACAGCCAAACTGCAAGCAGGCAAGTTCCCCTGAGTGGAAGATGCTATGGAGTGAGCCCATAACCATTTAAATGTGGGAGGGGGTGAGCTTAAATTAAGTAGGAGGTTATATGTGGGAAAGACAAAAAGAGAACTAAGAAGGAGAATTTTAGAACATCTTGGCTCCATTAGAAATCAACAAGACACCCCAGTCTCCAGACATGTTCGGGAACAACATGCAGGAGATACAAATACATTAAGCTTTCAAGGCATTGACCATATAGCCCCCAGTATTCGGAAGGGAAATTGGGATAAACAACTCCTCCAGCTAGAGGCCAAGTGGATTTATCTACTACATACCCAAAACCCTACAGGCATAAACGAAGGCTTTGTATTCACCCCTTTCCTGTAGCAAAAGATCGGTCTCCATTGAAAACCTGCAATATGAATCCACATTGCTGTGACTAACGTTGTATTCACAATATGACGTTGAAGCACTGGTTTTCACTCACTAACTCACATTTCAGCAGTTCCTATAGCCTAACCGCTAGGGAACAAGGCATTGACTAGCGCCTATCCAGTTGCCATGACAACTGTTACGTATAAAGGGGCGGACATAGACGCGACAACGCCCACCCCGGAAGAAGTCTCCGCTGTTTAGCGACGAAACGTACGCCGGGTTAGCCGGCTGATTTTAATCTTTCAAGTTCAGTCTATCAGCTGTGAGCTCTTATTTACGGACCACTCTAAAAACTTGTATGCAGACCTCCTTCCTGTGGAGAGTCTGCTCGCGACTATGGGTGTCAGTATGCACGCTCTAAGAGCCTGTATGGCTCGCGTGTAACTGCTCAGTGAGGCTTTGGAGTCAGATACTAAGATACACCTCCAAACCAGATACTCGAACATTCACAAGTGTAAAAATCACCCACTGATTACACTGTGCTGCGTGGACTATGACACGCTGATTGCTGCCATTAGTATATACTAGCTGAGAGACCCGGCGTTGCCCGGGAGTCACACTGGTCCCCCCCCCACACACACTGTCTCCCCCCCCCCACACACACTGTCTCCCCCCCACACACACACACTGTCCCCCCTCCCCCACACACTGTCCCCCCCCTCACACACACACACACACTGTCCCCCCCCTCCCCCACACACACACTGTCCCCCCTCCCCCACACACACAGACTGTCCCCCCCTCCCCCACACACACACTGCCCCCCCCCCACACACACACTGTCCCCCCCCCCCCCACACACACACACACTGTCCCCCCCCCACACACACACACACTGTCCCCCCCCCACACGTAGGCCACGGCCTGTAGAGGGTGTGCGGTAGCAGGAGGGAGATGTGTGGCGTGGTGGGCGGTCCGCGGGCCGTACAGTGTGTGAGGTAGCGGGAGGGCGATCGGTGCCGCGGCCTGTAGAGGGTCTGTGGTTGCGGAGGGAGATCTGTGGCGTGTGTCCCGGACCGCGGCCCGTAGAGGGTGTGCGGTAGCGGGAGGGAGATGTGTGTCGTGCGCTGGCGTTCGGAAGAGGCTGCCGAAGTGAGTAGGTAGCCGGTGGCGATGTTGTTTAGCGGGAGATGGGAGGGACGCGGTAGCGGGAGGGAGATCTGTGGCGTGCGTCCTGGTCCGCGGGCCGTAGAGGGTGTGCGGTAGCGGGAGGGAGATCTGTGGCGTGCTGGTCGGTCCACGGGCCGTACAGTGTGTGAGGTAGCGGGAGGGCGATCGGTGCCGATGGTGTTTGACTGTAGGCCGCGGCCTGTAGAGGGTGTGCGGTTGCGGAGGGAGATCTGTGGCGTGGACCGGGGGGAGAGGGGGGGGAGTTGGGGGTGGGCGAGGGTGGTGTTTTGAAGAGGCAGTCTGCAGTGTTTGGTGTTGTGTGAATGTTGTGTGAATGTGTGTGTGTGCAGTGTCTGCAGTGTTTGGTGTTGTGTGAATGTGTGTGTGTGCAGTGTTTGGTGTTATCGTGCGTTGTGTGTAGGTGTTGTGTGTAGCTGATTCTGTACCTGATTGGGCAGTCTGTGGTAGCAGACGGTGAGGGTTTTGATAGCTGTGAAGCGTGGCCCCAGAGCAGTGAAGGTTGTGCTGCAAATGCAAAGCGTTCCCAAAGCTCAGTGAGGGGTGGGACAGTGTGGAAGTATTAGCTAAGTGAGGGGTGGGACAGTGTGGCATTGGTGTTGGACGCAGGCCAATGGGAGGTGTGCGGGGGTGGGCATTGGACGCAGGCCAATGAGAGTCAGTGAGGAGTGGGACAGTGTGGCATTGGTGTTGGACGCAGGCCAATGAGAGGTGTGCGGGGGCGGGCATGGCCTGAGCCAGAGTGACAGGCCCAAGGTCCTATGCGATTGGCCCTTGGGACGCAGACATACAGTGCTTTCTGAAATATATAGTAGATGCATGCAATAGCAACTGTTCACTCTTGGGCATATGGGTTTCAAACATTCAATAAATTAGTAAACAAAGTAACTGTACAGTAGCTCGCCTTGCATTCCCATATAAGGCACCCTGGTACATGTGAGCACTATCACTTACCTGTATCACCCATCTATACTGGATACCACCTTAACGTCAGAACACCACAGTGTAAGGAAATTACTTTTCCTGATGTACACGGGTTTCTACTTAAGACTCGTTTAGAACTTGCAAATCAGATACTTTAAGTACTCACAAGGGTTATAATCACTCAATGACTATACCGCAAAGTGCGGGATATGACACGCTGATTGCCGGTATCTCTATATATGCACGCAAGAGTCACTGCTCCACTGTGGATATGTGGGTTTCGAGTATGCAATTGTCACGCCCATATGCCCGCAGACCTGGCAAGACCCCAGTACTGAGGTGGGAAGGGTATTACCACACACCCACAGCAGTGGGAGCGAGCCCGGAGTGTGGTATGGCGTTGCTGGGCCTGTTGAAAGATAGTTAGTGATACTTGCAACGCCTTGGTGGTATAACATTAAAATAGTGGTGTCCGTGTGCCAGAGTCCAGGCATCCAGAAGTCAGAGTAGTCGAGTTTGGAAGCCAAGTCCAGGGGTTACAGAGGTCAGCAAGGTAGAGTTCAAAAGCAAGGTTCAAGGGTAACAGAGAGCAGGGTAGTCCAGGACAAGCAGAGGTCAAACCAGGGAAATCCAGAGATAAGCAGGAGCAGGAACAGGCTGGAACACAGAGAGAGCAAAGCATAGGACTGCACACACAGGGATAACAGAAGCTATGCAGAGCAATGATAGAGAGGACAGACAGGGGTTATAAAGGAGGGAACAACAATAGGAGAGAGAGGAGGAGCAGAGGGTGAAGTGGGAGATAGCAGGGATAGGTGAGGAGGAGACAGCGGAACCAGTCAGAGAGATCGCCTGCAGGGCATGGGAGGAGGAGTCAGGAGACTGAAAACCCCTAGAAGAGGAGCGTGTGCGCGCGCCCTCTGTAATCAGAGAGTGCGCGCGCATAGGCTGCATCACGAGGCGCGCAGAGCGCCGCGCCGCGGGAACACCGGCAGAGGGGAATGGAGGAACGGAGGGGACAGAGGGAACAGCCACCGGTGGTAAGGGAATGGGAGCAGACACCGAGGGGACTAGAGAGTGGGAAACGTCGCAGCAGGGGTTTGGGGACCGCGCGGGTGCACGAGTCTTGCGGGGCGCGCGCCGTGGTAAAGGAACGGTGTCAGAGGCTGCCGGAGGGGGACAGGAATGGGTAGAAGAAGGGAGGCTGGCAGGGGAAGGGACAGAGAGGGTGACATCAGGGATACAAGAAGGGGAAGGAATCCCCTGGACCGTCACAGCAATATCCTAGGTAGTAGTTTTACTATGGTCCGCCCTGTACTACCATACGAGGCTTTTTGATACTTCTAGGTACCATTATGCACCTGTAATACTTACCTGTATTGCACACTGCCCAAACGGTAGAATACCATAAGTGTTAGATAACTATCTTCCTGATATCGGATGCACAAACATATATCCCAGCTACTCGTATTCTTCATTAACCTGACTCATGTGCTATAACTGACTCTCCTGAAGTGTGGAACACACTCACCAAGTCAGTGCATTGAGGATTGTAGCTATTGGACGGAGGTGCTCAGTATTCACCCGGCCAAATATCACTCTTACTACATCAAACCCAGCCACAAGATATTTATATTAAAATATCGGAACAAGAGACATCTTAATAGTGGTCCACACAGCTCACAACTTTTGGTATTTACATCTACTACATCTGTAGATGTTTATGTTATTTTCTGTGAACGTCACTACTAATAAAGAAATTTTTAGCAGTTAGTCTGTAAGCCTGTTAAGACCTAAGAATAAGTATATATAATATATATATATGTTGTGCGCCCTGTAAAGGGATTCTCTGTGTGGCTCATGCCTCTTTGACACGATCCATCTTTCTCAGTATATCTCTCAGCATACTTCCCTGGCAGCACACAGTACGTCAATCTGGAGTTAGAGCGAGGTACATCTCCCCATTCTGCCGAGATTCAAAAACCCCATCAAACAAGAAATAGTTGTGAGTAAGTAAAAAGTGTGTGGCATCCAAAATAAAAGGGCTCTGTGCAAGTGATAAGTGAGAGTGTTCTAAATAAAACTTGACAGCTTGACCCATGATGGTGTGCTATGATTGTATATAAGGATGTTACATCCATCGTAAGCCAAATATAATTCCTTTCCCATTGAATGGAATTTAATTGCACCTGAAGATCCCCACTATCTTTGATATACGAGGGCAGCTCATGGACAATACTCTGTAAATAATGATCCACGTATCTCGATACACCATCTCCCAAAGATCCAATACTGGAGACTGTTGGCCTCCCAGGAGGGGAGACCTACGTCTTATGGAAAAAAACACAAAAAACACAGCGCACGACGCTCATAGTGCATTAAAAATTATATTGACATAAAGAATAATAAAGGTGAGTATTAAGCGTACATCAAAATAGTATTAATCAGGCAATTTTGGGATAATGTTACCCAACACCATGTGGAAGCCGGATCAGATGTCCTCTCATGCGGATGGAGGCTGGTTCCTCTCACACCGGTTCCTGTGCAGGTAAGTGGGAAGTCTTTGAAAGTCCTTACTCCCAAGAGTAGATAAACACGTTTGCAGCTCTGTCCTCGATCGCTGCTTCAAACCGAGCTCCACACCAGCAGAAAACCTCTCTCTCTCCCCTCCGTTGAAACACTTCCGGATTGGTGACGTCACCGCGGGGTTTCTCGCCGATGCTGGCGCCGGTTAACACTGGGTATGCTCGTCGTGATATGGCAGTAAAGTTAGTAGTACTACTGCTCTAGGCTCTTCCAACGCGTTTCGAAACCCGTAGGTTTCTTCATCAGGGAATAAATGTATAAGTGGAATTATTAGGGTTTTAAATACCCCACGCCATGACCCCATTGGTCCACTCAATTGATTTGTCCTCCAATGAGAGGATGGCGGGGAGGAGTCAAAAATACCCAGACTGCACGTATTATTTGTTGTCATTAGCAACATAACAAAAACAAAATAAACTTTATTAATAAACAAAATTGTGAACAGTACTCCATTTCGTGCTTTTTCTATTGAGCAAGGTGATTAGAGGGGAGGACAAATGTGTCTCCAATATGTTGCACAAACCTTTTTTATGCACTAATATTCCTCTCTTTGGTTTTAGAATCACCTATCGCGTCATTTATTGCTTATGTCTATTTGTGTTCACAATTTTGTTTATTAATAAAGTTTATTTTGTTTTTGTTATGTTGCTAATGACAACAAATAATACGTGCAGTCTGGGTATTTTTGACTCCTCCCCGCCATCCTCTCATTGGAGGACAAATCAATTGAGTGGACCAATGGGGTCATGGCGTGGGGTATTTAAAACCCTAATAATTCCACTTATACATTTATTCCCTGATGAAGAAACCTACGGGTTTCGAAACGCGTTGGAAGAGCCTAGAGCAGTAGTACTTCTAACTTTACTGCCATATCACGACGAGCATACCCAGTGTTAACCGGCGCCAGCATCGGCGAGAAACCCCGCGGTGACGTCACCAATCCGGAAGTGTTTCAACGGAGGGGAGAGAGAGAGGTTTTCTGCTGGTGTGGAGCTCGGTTTGAAGCAGCGATCGAGGACAGAGCTGCAAACGTGTTTATCTACTCTTGGGAGTAAGGACTTTCAAAGACTTCCCACTTACCTGCACAGGAACCGGTGTGAGAGGAACCAGCCTCCATCCGCATGAGAGGACATCTGATCCGGCTTCCACATGGTGTTGGGTAACATTATCCCAAAATTGCCTGATTAATACTATTTTGATGTACGCTTAATACTCACCTTTATTATTCTTTATGTCAATATAATTTTTAATGCACTATGAGCGTCGTGCGCTGTGTTTTTTGTGCTTTTTTCTGTTAGCTCTAGGGGGTTCCTGAGCCCTCCCTTCTACCGCAGCTGCAGACGCTAATAATTATTAAGGTCACGTATTTATTTTTATTTTTATTTTTATTTTCACTACATCACCATTAACAATAGTTGCGCACTATTCTCTTAACTCACCTACGTCTTATGGATCTTTGGAAGATGGTGAAAAATCGGGACCGTGGGATAGGCCTCATAGAGAAACTCCAATTCATTTGTGTCCAACACTCCCAAAATGGAACCCTCTTCTAACAGGGTTTTAAGTTCCTTTAAAAAGGAGTCTGTGGGATCTCCACGTAAGATTGAGTAGGAGGACGTCACTTAACTGACGGAGTGCCTCATGTTTGTAATCTGTCTTATTAAGGATGACAATAGCACCCCCTTTATCAGCACTTTATCACCAGAGATGTGTTATTTTTTACAGTGTTTAATGCATTTTTTTTAGCTGATGTTAAATGATCAATTTTGTGCTGTAGAGGGGGTGTGTGAAATGTGTAACCCCTAGATAAAGAGAATAAATCACGTTCTATGAGTTTCTCAAAAGTTTCCAAGCAGTTGCCCTTCATGTGTATAGGGTAAAAAGTGGACTTGGTTTTTGAACCCTGAGGCTTGTCTGTCCATTAGTGGAGAATTATCATTAGTTTGTGTCATGGGAGACCAAGTCCTATTAACACATTAATACCGGGATTCTGGATTGAGCACAACAAGGAGGGCAAAATAAATTGTAATTTATTTCCTTTTAAGACAAACACACAATTCTTCACAATTCCACTTAATATACACTTACTGGGATGGGGAAACAAAATATAATGTCCATGGTACGAATAACTCAAAAACAAAGTCTCTGGGCACCACTGCACGGTTGTGGGGTGGTGCGTGAAATCGAGCCATGCGACAACCCTTGGCTAGGGGCACGGGATGCAGCCCCTGTAACTCCGCTGAAGGAAAACTTTTCGTTAAGTCCTTATATGATTTGTTCGAGAAGCCTTAGCTCAAATGAATTCTGGAAGAGCGGTGCAATTCTTTGTTACGATGGTTTTAACCCTTCACACTCCGGAACTCCGCTGATGCTGGAACTGACCTGGTTGAAGGTTAAGATGTTTCTTAGCTGGATCTTAGGTGAATCTGACTAAGACCGGGCTGCAGGCATTCTTAAAGGCTTAAGACTCTTATCCTTAACCTGTACAGCCAATCCCCCCGTGGGAATAACTTTTTCGCCTATCCCAGACTTGCCAGTAGCTCAAAAACCTGGCAGAGGTGGCTTCTCGGTCTGCTAAGAGCATGCGCTAACTTGGCACCTCTGCTGCTTAGCATAAGGAACCCAACCCCTTACCTGGGTGTCGGCTACCATTTGTTAATAGCCCGCACTTTACACCGGTTCAGGGTACTTTACTGTATCCCGCCCACCCTAACACTTCAGGGTCTCTGAGGCTTTCAACTCCAGACTTCTCTAGACATTGGGGCACCAGCGCAGCAGGGTGCCCTTTGAAGTACGGCGTTGGAAATTCCTCAGCTCATTCATCCCTAACATATGTGCATGTTAATGGATTAAACTTCATAATTTAAAAGACCTAAAAAAAGGTTTATTTTTATGTCATTTCTATATGAGGTGGTGATATTAAAACAACATGTATGTGCAACCAATCCTTAGCTATCTGCATTCCAAAAATTAGAGTGCTAGCTCCCTCCAAACGCAAGTTAGCCCCTTAATTGAATAGGCTCTGGGATTTGATTTGCGGTTTGACTTATAAGCGTTCTGCTGTCAGAAGCCGGCATACAATGTATAATTTCTTGCCGGGATCGGTAACCGCCGAAGCCCTTCACCAGCTGACCTTAATTGGTTAATGAGACCGCAGGATACATTGTTGCACTCCGCCACTTCAACTAGACCGCCAGCCACTTATCCACTTGTGTTTGTGGTTAAGGCTTTCCCGGAGGGTTTGCTGTTTAGGAAGTGATACAGGGCTTCAATGTAGCCGCTCACCACAGGCCCACTTATTTCATTAACTTTTTGTACAGCGCTAGGAGTCCCCCTTGCTTAGCGGGCACATTTTACACATACAGTACATATTAACAGGACTGAAGCTAGGTTCTGAGCTGCAGAACTGACACTCTATTTTCATGGTATGACCCAGGGGACATCACAGTTGATATTCAGGGAAAACATGGCATTACGGTGACCATACAATTTACCCCATCATCCCCAACAGGTTTTAGGGGCAACCAGCCGGGCATAATACCTTTATTATTGGTCTGGTTACCCCTTCACCATCACAGTGTGTTCATTGAGTAACTCATTCATGTCCTATAGGACACATAATTCTCTCAAACTTAACTGTACATCATCTTCCATAGATGCAGGAAATTCCTGGTTGTCCATAGATTGTGAACCATAAGAAATAGGTGGTTCAGACTGACCCGAGTTGCCTTTGAAGCCCCAAAAAATTTTAGGGTCAATTTGTGCACATCTATGAAGGTCAACAACTGTATCAAACAAAATGTAAACTGAATATCTGGTGCGACCTTAAGCCCTGTATTGAGCACTGAAAGCTCTGCCTGGGTCAAGATGGCACTTGATAGATTAATGAGTCCGGTGTCTTCAATTAAAAGTTATTTTTCCTCTTCTGAGGGTTTCTTGTGTCGTGTTTTCTTACTTCTTGTGCGTTTGAAGTGGCTGAGTGTTTTGGAGATCCAAAGAAAGTCCTTGTTTCATATTCTCTGTCTCTTTCTCTATTTCCATCCTGATTTTGATGGTCACCATCATGCCGTCCTCCTCATCGTAGATCTCTCTGGGCTCGTTCTTGTCCTCCTATCTAACGAGAAGTGGTTGCTTGGGAGAAAAAATCACAATCTGAAAAATCGGATTCACCTCTGGCTGAGTGGGAGAATGAGATGTTCTTTTTTTTTTTTTTAACTGGTCCGAGTGGGAGCCTTCGATCGGTCAGCGAGGGGGCCTTCAAACGGCCCACGTGGGGGGCCTTCAAACGGCCCACGTGGGGGGACTTCAATCAGCCTGTGCTTCAACTGGACAGAGGGGTGAAGGTGTGGAGGCTTCAACCGGCTGCAGGGGGGGGCTTCAATTAGCAGGTGGTGGGTCTGGTTTTGGAGGGGAGATAGAAGGCACATGGGTGGGTGACTGACTGACTGCCTGGGTGGGTGTGTGACTGACTGGCTGGCTGGGTGTGTGACTGACTGCCTGGGTGGACGGGTGACTGACTGCCTGGGTGGGCGGGTGGGGGACTGACTGCCTGGGTGGGCGGGTGGGGGACTGACTGCCTGGGTGGGTGGGCGTGTGGGTGACTGCCTGCCTGGGTGACTGACTGCCTGGAAGGGTGACTTACTGGCTGCCTGGGTGGGTGACTTACTGACTGCCAGGGTGAGCGGGTGGGTGACTTACTGGGTGTTTGACTGGGTGGGTGGGTGACTGACTGCCTGGGTGGGTGGGTGACTGACTGCCTGGGTGGGTGGGTGCATGGGTGACTGACTGCCTGGGTTGGTGGGTGACTGCCTTGACTTACTGACTGCCTGGGTGGGTGACTTACTGCCTGGGTGGGTGACTTACTGACTGCCTGGGTGGGTGACTTACTGACTGCCTGGGTGAGCGGGTGGGTGACTTACTGGGTGTGTGACTGGGTGGGTGACTGACTGTCTGGGTGGGTGACTGACTTCCTGGGTGGGTGACTGACTGCCTGGGTGGCTGCATTGCCTGGGTTGGTGGGTGACTGCCTTGACTTACTGACTGCCTGGGTGGGTGCCTTACTGACTGTCTGGGTTGGTGGGTGACTGCCTTGACTTACTGACTGCCTGGGTGGGTGACTTACTGCCTGGGTTGGTGGGTGACTGCCTTGACTTACTGACTGCCTTGGTGGGTGACTTACTGCCTGGGTGGGTGACTTACTGACTGCCTGGTTTGGTGAGTGACTGCCTGGGTGGGTGACTTACTGACTGCCTGGGTGGGTGACTTACTGACTGCCTGGGCGGGTGACTTACTGACTGCCTGGGTGGGTGACTTACTGACTGCCTTTTTTTCTGACACTTTTTTTTTTATGACACGGGCAAGGCCACGCTTCATTAGAAAGACTCAATCACCCATAAAGCTGCAGACCAAGCAATATCCTACGTGTGTTTTTATTTTATTTTAGTAAATCAGTTCTGTAATATGAGAAAATACTTGTATCATTTTTTATATTTTAAACAACTCTGAATTACATTTTTAATGTATTATAATGTAACAAGTATTTTTTGTTTCAAAAGCAACCATTTATAAAGACACAGATATTGAGTCAATACTCCTCTGCAGTCATTTAGTGAACAACCGAGCTGCATCTTCACCAATCCATCACAGGAGAACGGATCAATCAGCAACTTAGCTAATCACTTATCATTGTGTGGATTGTTTTGATGCACATATTAAAGGGGAAAAATTAAATTAAATTAAAAAAAACGGCAGCTTACACTGGTGCTTTAAAGTAAGATATTTATTTTTAATAGGATGCAAATAAGTAAATATTTCCATTTTCTCAGGTACACTGAATTCAAGAATACCAGGTACTTAAAGTTATCTGTTTAACTAATAATGGCTTCATAATTACTGTACAAACAATTGATGAAACAAAAACAAGCGTTCCCTCTTGTTTTAAGGACTAGCAAACAGTCTCATCACGAGAAGATGGAACATTTGTAAACATTCGTCAAAGCATTTGTTTACCATGGAAAAGTTCAAATAATTATTTAATAATACCTATATTTGTTTCATTGGCTTTTTTTCCCAGTGCCAATCAATTACATCTAACTTATTAAAAATGCCACTGCCATGGGGAATAAATATTATTACAAGTTATTATAACTAGACCAGACTTTAGAAGTGAATGTTTGGCCTGTTGAAGTAATGTGACTATGCTCTTAGGCCTGGGACCCGCTGCGCCCGGCGGCGCGGGCGGCCGCACGAGCGTTCCCCACCAGCAGGGGAATCCTCCCGAGCCGGTCCCGGTCCCCCCTGGCTGCACAGGTCACTACACGCTGTGACGCGTCAGCCGCTACGGGATACAAGAGAATTGTAATCCCAAGCGGCGACGTGTCACGTGGTGTGGCTGTGAGCCAATGAGGACGGGAGGCTTTGGGGAGCGGGAGGAGAGGGAAAGCAGCAGCAGCACCAAGGGAGCCCCCTCCTCCCTCCTCCCTCCCACAGACTCTCTCCTCATAGTCTGCAGTGTAAGAAGATGGGGGGGGGGGAACCCCTGGCAATGAGGAGGAGAGGAGGAGGAGGGGAGGATGCGGGGAGCGGGACACATGTATTTACTACTGCCTGTCCTCACACTCATTTACATGCAGGGCCTGGGGGACGGGGCCCGGCTTCAGGGCAAACTGAGGGGGGAGAGGGGGGTCGGTGGATGGGACGGGACTTTACAGCACCCGATTAAACTGTGGAGATATGTCAATGTTATATTCCACTCCAGCACACGGACACACGTCATGGCCGCGCCCCCCCCCGTCATGGCCCCGCCCACCCGACCCATTTGGTCACGCCCCCCGCTCCGAAAAAAGTTTCCTGCAGACCGCAGATCGCGGTGCAGTGAGTTGCACGCGCTGCCGGCAAGCAAGACAGCCGTGCGAACGCGTGCAACGGGGCCTTAGCCTCAGGGATATTTGTATTTCTTCTACATCTGCATTTTTTACACATCTTAGTTCAGCTTTTGTGTTCACTTTCCCCCAGGAGGAATTGTCCTTATGGGGATGATTGCACTTCTCTAAATACAGGTATAAGGTTGACATGTATAAAAACACCTCATTGTAATCTATAAAACCACCGGGTCGCTGTGGCGCTATACGGGCCAGCACCGTTTAGGGCAACGAGGATTTTATTATATAACCTTTGTTTAACCATTTAACTTCTGCATTATCACTGCAAGTCACAGCAAGCAGTCATCATTGAGATAACGAGTGTTCCTGTTCTGAGTGTTGAGAAACAAGTATAAGCGCTGTGTAGAAACAATGGTGAAATATCCTTTGGTTTCTGTTTCCTTTGGTGCTAGTAAGAACAGCACCCAATGTGCACTTTAAAAAGTGAATCCGGCCACCTCTCAGCGCACACAAACTGGATCTATAAATACAAATACTTATATATTTTATTAATGTTCTTTGAAAAGCAGTGTATGGTGTTGTACACTACAACACTACCATGTGATACCACAAGGAGGTCACTGTATGCTAAAACAATACTTATTGTGGAATGATGCCCATAAGAGCAGTAGGAATGTTGTTTGTGTAACTAAATTGTTATTTTGTAATCTACTGGAAAGAAAAAGATTTGCCGTCCCCTGATGGCTTCAGCACTCTCCACTCCCATTTCAATCAGGCGAAGCACTCCTTTGGAGAAGTCTGCTCTATCAGCCCCTGGAAAACGATGCACTTCAAATTAGGTACCTGGTACATCAAAAGGGCCTCTTGCATGGCAAGGTCTGAGACATACCAGATACGTCATAACGGCACAAAAAAGCTTCAAGTATGACGTTACCAGTGCAAAATCAGCTAAAAAACAAGGTCGTTTGTAGCTATATAAAAAAAAAATATTGAAAAAATCAGAGAGAAAATTTGTGATAGGAACCAAATGATGTACCTCGCAAACATTCCAAGAATGAATAGAAATACTTGTGGGTATTAATGAGGTATTAATGAGATAGTAAAGATTGAGTGCTAGTAGTAATTCCTCCCAAAATAGTGCAGCAATACAATGATATCATGGCAATGCAGCTTCCTATCAGACGATCTCAGGTGCCATCTTTATGTTAACTTGCATGTTAATGGCACACAAAAAGGTAAATATCTGAGTAGCTGGGGGGTCCCTACTGCTGGAAATGGTGAGCTGGAGTTTACATGCACCCCCGGTCCGATTCTTTAACTGATCAGATGCCCTAAGGACAGTCACTGAACGTGACGAGGGCTGGCATTCTGGGGACCCTGGAGATGGAAAGAAAGGATTTTTTTTTGCTTGCTTTCTAGGGGAGATTGCGTTCACCATTGACATTACCGCAACTATGGGAATGAGGAGGAACACTCACGTGGTCGCAACGTCACTGACCCTAAAAGGGTTAATACAGAGGCAATCATTCTAATGCTCAATTTGTTCTGCTTTTCCAAGCAGAACTTTTCAATTTAACCAATGATTTGCAATATTTCCCCTGCAACATCTAACCTTGCACTATATTAAATGCTACGTGAATACTTCATTTGGTGAGGTTTCCTCCTGTGCATACGTAATCTACATCTTGCATAGATGTGCGCAGCACAGAACCAAATCTCTACCTAAAAAGGCGCTTTCTTCGCTCAAGTAGAACATGCGATAACGGTTTAATGAATGCGGAGAGATATGTTTCTGAGTGATTTTGTCTGTTTTCGCTCAGAAACGACATTATCATACTAATGAATAGGTCTCTAAATCTACATATCTATATATCCCTACAGCAGCACACATTTGAAATGATTTCGGCTAAAGCCCCCACCCAGATACCAACCTTTCCCTGTTTTGTACTTTGTTGAGATACAATATAAAGCAGAGGGAGTCCCTGCAAAATGATAATGAAGTTCAAAGTTATCATAAACAGGTCCCTTTCCTCCAACGTCTTACAGGGTAACACTATTCAAGCTGCTGGAACATTAGAATACATTAAAAATTGTCTTTAAAAATGGTACCATTTTTAAAAAAAAAGTATTTTCTCATAGTACAAAACTGATTTATTACAAAAAAAACACATATAGGATATTACTTGAACTGCAGGTTGAAGGTGGGCTATAGGCACAGAGGGAGGCTGGAGAGAGATCAGCACAGAAAGAGAGAGGAGAGAGATCAGCACAGAGAGGGAGAGACAGAAGGTAGAGTGACCAGATGTCCCGTTTTTTTAATGTGTGTCCCGGCTGCCCGACATTCTGTAAAATGTCCCTGTTTTTTGTGGCTGTCCCGGTTTTGTCCATCAGAGCAGGGGGGGCTGCAGAGAATAGAGAATGCAGGGAGGAGAGCGGAGGCCGGTCTGACTGCAGAGGGTGGGGGCGGGTTAGCTGCAGAGGGTGGGGCGGAGTTAGCTGCAGAGGGTGGGGGCGGGGTTAGTGGCAGCGGAGCCCCAGCAGTGAGTCAGTGTCTGCTGCCAGGGTTCAAGATGGCTTCTCCCCATCCACCCACCCATGCTCCCATGCTCAAAGGTAGGGTGAAGAATGGACACGCACACACCACTCCCCCCCCCCCCCCCCCTCCACCCCATGGGGAGAGAGACACAGACACAGCATGGCACAGGGAGAGAGACACAGCATGGCATGGGGAGAGAGACACAGACAGCATGGGGAGAGAGACACAGCATGGCATGGGGAGAGAGACACAGCATGGCATGGGGAGAGAGACACAGACAGCATGAGGAAAGAGACACAGCATGGCACAGGGAGAGAGACACAGCATGGCACAGGGAGAGAGACACAGCATGGCATGGGGAGAGAGACACAGACAGCATGGGGAGAGAGAGACAGACAGCATGGGGAGAGAGACACAGCATGGCATGGGGAGAGACAGCATGGCATGGGAAGAGAGACACAGACAGCATGGGGAGAGAGACAGAGCATGGCATGGGGAGAGACAGCATGGCATGGGGAGAGAGACACAGACACAGCATGGGGAGAGAGACACAGCATGGGATGGGGAGAGAGACACAGACAGCATGGGGAGAGAGACACAGCATGGCATGGGGAGAGAGACACAGACAGCATGGGGAGAGAGACACAGCATGGCATGGGGAGAGAGACACAGACAGCATGGGGAGAGAGACACAGCATGGCATGGGGAGAGAGACACAGACAGCATGGGGAGAGAGACACAGCATGGCATGGGGAGAGAGACACAGACAGCATGGGGAGAGAGACACAGCATGGCATGGGGAGAGAGACACAGACAGCATGGGGAGAGAGACACAGCATGGCATGGGGAGACAGCATGGCATGGGGAGAGAGACACAGACAGCATGGGGAGAGAGACACAGCATGGGATGGGGAGAGACAGCATGGCATGGGGAGAGAGACACAGACACAGCATGGGGAGAGAGACACAGGCACGACATGGGGAGAGAGACAGGATGGCATGGGGAGAGAGACACAGCATGGCATGGGGAGAGAGACACAGCATGGCATGGGGAGAGAGACACAGACAGCATGGGGAGAGAGACACAGCATGGCATGGGGAGAGAGACACAGACAGCATGGGGAGAGAGACACAGCATGGCATGGGGAGAGACAGCATGGCATGGGGAGAGAGACACAGACAGCATGGGGAGAGAGACACAGCATGGGATGGGGAGAGACAGCATGGCATGGGGAGAGAGACACAGACACAGCATGGGGAGAGAGACACAGGCACGACATGGGGAGAGACACAGCATGGCATGGGGAGAGAGATACAGCATGGCATGGGGAGAGAGACACAAACACAGCATGGGGAGAGAGACACAGGCACGACATGGGGAGAGAGACAGCATGGCATGGGGAGAGAGACACGGCATGGGGAGAGAGACACAGACTCGGCATGGGGAGAGAGACACAAACACAGCATGGGTAGAGAGACACAGACACAGCATGGGGAGAGAGACACAAACACAGCATGGGTAGAGAGACACAGACACAGCATGGGGAGAGAGACACAGGCACGACATGGGGAGAGAGACAGCATGGCATGGGGAGAGAGACATGGCATGGGGAGAGAGACACAGACTCGGCATGGGGAGAGAGACACAGACTCGACATGGGGAGAGAGACACAGCATGGCATGGGGAGAGAGACACAGACACGGCATGGGGAGAGAGACACAGCATGGCATGGGGAGAGAGACAGCATGGCATGGGGAGAGAGACACAGCGTGGCATGGGGAGAGAGACACAGCGTGGCATAGGGAGAGAGACACAGCGTGGCATGGGGAGAGAGACACAAACACGGCATGGGGAGAGAGACACGGCATGGGGAGAGAGACACAGACACGGCATGGGGAGAGAGACACAGCGTGGCATGGGGAGAGAGACATGGCATGGGGAGAGAGACACAAACACGGCATGGGGAGAGAGACACAAACACGGCATGGGTAGAGAGACACAGGCACGACATGGGGAGAGAGACACAGACACGGCATGGGGAGAGAGACACAGCATGGTATGGGGAGAGAGACACGGCATGGGGAGAGAGACACAAACACGGCATGGGGAGAGAGACACAGCGTGGCATGGGGAGAGAGACACAGCGTGGCATGGGGAGAGAGACACAGCGTGGCATGGGGAGAGAGACACAGACACGACATGGGGAGAGAGACACAGACACGACATGGGGAGAGAGACACAGCGTGGCATGGGGAGAGAGACACAGACACGGCATGGGGAGAGAGACACGGCATGGGGAGAGAGACACAAACACGGCATGGGGAGAGAGACACGGCATGGGGAGAGAGACACAAACATGGCATGGGGAGAGAGACACAGACACAGCATGGCATGGGGAGAGACACAGCATGGCATGGGGAGAGAGACATGGCATGGGGAGAGAGACACAGACTCGGCATGGGGAAAGAGACACAGCATGGCATGGGGAGAGAGACACAGCATGGCATGGGGAGAGAGACAGCATGGCATGGGGAGAGAGACACAGCGTGGCATGGGGAGAGAGACACAGACATGACATGGGGAGAGAGACACAGCGTGGCATGGGGAGAGAGACACAGCATGGCATGGGGAGAGAGACAGCGGCATGGGGAGAGAGACACAGCATGGCATGGGGAGAGAGACACAGCATGGCATGGGGAGAGAGAGACACAGCATGGCATGGGGAGAGAGACACAGACTCGGCATGGGGAGAGAGAGACACAGCATGGCATGGGGAGAGAGACACAGACTCGGCATGGGGAGAGAGACACAGCATGGCATGGGGAGAGAGACACAGACACAGCATGGGGAGAGAGACAGCATGGCATGGGGAGAGAGACACAGACACAGCATGGGGAGAGAGACAGCATGGCATGGGGAGAGAGACACAGACACAGCATGGGGAGAGAGACAGCGGCATGGCATGGGGAGAGAGACACAGCATGGCATGGGGAGAGAGACACAGCATGGCATGGGGAGAGAGAGACACAGCATGGCATGGGGAGAGAGACACAGACTCGGCATGGGGAGAGAGACACAGCATGGCATGGGGAGAGAGACACAGACACAGCATGGGGAGAGAGACAGCATGGCATGGGGAGAGAGACACAGACACAGCATGGGGAGAGAGACAGCATGGCATGGGGAGAGAGACACAGACACAGCATGGGGAGAGAGACAGCGGCATGGCATGGGGAGAGAGACACAGCATGGCATGGGGAGAGAGACACAGCATGGCATGGGGAGAGAGAGACACAGCATGGCATGGGGAGAGAGACACAGACTCGGCATGGGGAGAGAGACACAGCATGGCATGGGGAGAGAGACACAGACACAGCATGGGGAGAGAGACAGCATGGCATGGGGAGAAAGACACAGACACAGCATGGGGAGAGAGACAGCATGGCATGGGGAGAGAGACACAGACACAACATGGGGAGAGAGACGGCATGGCATGGGGAGAGACACAGCATGGCATGGGGAGAGAGACACAGACACGACATGGGGAGAGAGACACAGACACAGCATGGCATGGGGAGAGACACAGCATGGCATGGGGAGAGAGACAGACTCGGCATGGGGAGAGAGACACAGCATGGCATGGGGAGAGAGACACAGACTCGGCATGGGGAGAGAGACACAGACTCGGCATGGGGAGAGAGACACAGCGTGGCATGGGGAGAGAGACACAGACACGACATGGGGAGAGAGACACAGCATGGCATGGGGAGAGAGAGACAGACACAGCATGGGGAGAGAGACAGCATGGCATGGGGAGAGAGACACAGCGTGGCATGGGGAGAGAGACACAGACATGACATGGGGAGAGAGACACATCATGGCATGGGGAGAGACAGCATGGCATGGGGAGAGAGACACAGACACAGCATGGGGAGAGAGAAAGCAGCATGGCATGGGGAGAGAGACACAGCATGGCATGGGGAGAGAGACAGCATGGCATGGGGAGAGAGACACAGACACAGCATGGGGAGAGAGACAGCATGGCATGGGGAGAGAGACACAGACACGGCATGGGGAGAGAGACACAGCGTGGCATGGGGAGAGAGACATGGCATGGGGAGAGAGACACAAACGGCATGGGGAGAGAGACACAAACACGACATGGGGAGAGAGACACAGCATGGCATGGGGAGAGAGACACAGCATGGGGAGAGAGACACGGCATGGGGAGAGAGACACAAACACGGCATGGGGAGAGAGACACAGCGTGGCATGGGGAGAGAGACACAGCATGGGGAGAGAGACACGGCATGGGGAGAGAGACACAAACACGGCATGGGGAGAGAGACGGCATGGCATGGGGAGAGAGACACAGACACGGCATGGGGAGAGAGACACAGCATGGCATGGGGAGAGAGACACAGCATGGGGAGAGAGACACGGCATGGGGAGAGAGACACGGCATGGGGAGAGAGACACAAACACGGCATGGGGAGAGAGACACAGCGTGGCATGGGGAGAGAGACACAGCGTGGCATGGGGAGAGAGACACAGCGTGGCATGGGGAGAGAGACACGGCATGGCATGGGGAGAGAGACACGGCATGGGGAGAGAGACACAGACACGACATGGGGAGAGAGACACAGACACGACATGGGGAGAGAGACACAGCGTGGCATGGGGAGAGAGACACAGACACGGCATGGGGAGAGAGACACGGCATGGGGAGAGAGACACAAACACGGCATGGGGAGAGAGACGGCATGGCATGGGGAGAGAGACACAGACACGACATGGGGAGAGACACGGCATGGCATGGGGAGAGAGACACAGACACAGCATGGCATGGGGAGAGACACAGCATGGCATGGGGAGAGAGACACAGACTCGGCATGGGGAGAGAGACACAGCATGGCATGGGGAGAGAGACACAGCATGGCATGGGGAGAGAGACACAGACTCGGCATGGGGAGAGAGACACAGACTCGGCATGGGGAGAGAGACACAGACACAATAGGGAGAGAGAAACAGCGTGGCATGGGGAGAGAGACACAGACACAGCATGGGGAGAGAGACAGCGGCATGGCATGGGGAGAGAGACAGCATGGCATGGGGAGAGAGACACAGACACAGCATGGGGAGAGAGACAGCATGGCATGGGGAGAGAGACACAGCATGGCATGGGGAGAGAGAGACAGACACAGCATGGGGAGAGAGACAGCAATGCATGGGGAGAGAGACACAGCGTGGCATGGGGAGAGAGACACAGACATGACATGGGGAGAGAGACACAGCGTGGCATGGGGAGAGAGACACAGACACAGCATGGGGAGAGAGACAGCGGCATGGCATGGGGAGAGAGACACAGCATGGCATGGGGAGAGAGAGACAGACACAGCATGGGGAGAGAGACAGCATGGCATGGGGAGAGAGACACAGCGTGGCATGGGGAGAGAGACACAGACATGACATGGGGAGAGAGACACAGCGTGGCATGGGGAGAGAGACACAGCATGGCATGGGGAGAGAGACAGCGGCATGGGGAGAGAGACACAGCATGGCATGGGGAGAGAGAGACACAGCATGGCATGGGGAGAGAGACACAGACTCGGCATGGGGAGAGAGAGACACAGCATGGCATGGGGAGAGAGACACAGACTCGGCATGGGGAGAGAGACACAGCATGGCATGGGGAGAGAGACACAGACACAGCATGGGGAGAGAGACAGCATGGCATGGGGAGAGAGACACAGACACAGCATGGGGAGAGAGACAGCATGGCATGGGGAGAGAGACACAGACACAGCATGGGGAGAGAGACAGCGGCATGGCATGGGGAGAGAGACACAGCATGGCATGGGGAGAGAGACACAGCATGGCATGGGGAGAGAGAGACACAGCATGGCATGGGGAGAGAGACACAGACTCGGCATGGGGAGAGAGACACAGCATGGCATGGGGAGAGAGACACAGACACAGCATGGGGAGAGAGACAGCATGGCATGGGGAGAGAGACACAGACACAGCATGGGGAGAGAGACAGCATGGCATGGGGAGAGAGACACAGACACAGCATGGGGAGAGAGACAGCGGCATGGCATGGGGAGAGAGACACAGCATGGCATGGGGAGAGAGACACAGCATGGCATGGGGAGAGAGAGACACAGCATGGCATGGGGAGAGAGACACAGACACGGCATGGGGAGAGAGACACAGCATGGCATGGGGAGAGAGACAGCATGGCATGGGGAGAGAGACACAGCGTGGCATGGGGAGAGAGACACAGCGTGGCATAGGGAGAGAGACACAGCGTGGCATGGGGAGAGAGACACAAACACGGCATGGGGAGAGAGACACGGCATGGGGAGAGAGACACAGACACGGCATGGGGAGAGAGACACAGCGTGGCATGGGGAGAGAGACATGGCATGGGGAGAGAGACACAAACACGGCATGGGTAGAGAGACACAGGCACGACATGGGGAGAGAGACACAGACACGGCATGGGGAGAGAGACACAGCATGGTATGGGGAGAGAGACACGGCATGGGGAGAGAGACACAAACACGGCATGGGGAGAGAGACACAGCGTGGCATGGGGAGAGAGACACAGCGTGGCATGGGGAGAGAGACACAGACATGACATGGGGAGAGAGACACAGCGTGGCATGGGGAGAGAGACACAGCATGGCATGGGGAGAGAGACAGCGGCATGGGGAGAGAGACACAGCATGGCATGGGGAGAGAGACACAGCATGGCATGGGGAGAGAGAGACACAGCATGGCATGGGGAGAGAGACACAGACTCGGCATGGGGAGAGAGAGACACAGCATGGCATGGGGAGAGAGACACAGACTCGGCATGGGGAGAGAGACACAGCATGGCATGGGGAGAGAGACACAGACACAGCATGGGGAGAGAGACAGCATGGCATGGGGAGAGAGACACAGACACAGCATGGGGAGAGAGACAGCATGGCATGGGGAGAGAGACACAGACACAGCATGGGGAGAGAGACAGCGGCATGGCATGGGGAGAGAGACACAGCATGGCATGGGGAGAGAGACACAGCATGGCATGGGGAGAGAGAGACACAGCATGGCATGGGGAGAGAGACACAGACTCGGCATGGGGAGAGAGACACAGCATGGCATGGGGAGAGAGACACAGACACAGCATGGGGAGAGAGACAGCATGGCATGGGGAGAGAGACACAGACACAGCATGGGGAGAGAGACAGCATGGCATGGGGAGAGAGACACAGACACAGCATGGGGAGAGAGACAGCGGCATGGCATGGGGAGAGAGACACAGCATGGCATGGGGAGAGAGACACAGCATGGCATGGGGAGAGAGAGACACAGCATGGCATGGGGAGAGAGACACAGACTCGGCATGGGGAGAGAGACACAGCATGGCATGGGGAGAGAGACACAGACACAGCATGGGGAGAGAGACAGCATGGCATGGGGAGAAAGACACAGACACAGCATGGGGAGAGAGACAGCATGGCATGGGGAGAGAGACACAGACACAACATGGGGAGAGAGACGGCATGGCATGGGGAGAGACACAGCATGGCATGGGGAGAGAGACACAGACACGACATGGGGAGAGAGACACAGACACAGCATGGCATGGGGAGAGACACAGCATGGCATGGGGAGAGAGACAGACTCGGCATGGGGAGAGAGACACAGCATGGCATGGGGAGAGAGACACAGACTCGGCATGGGGAGAGAGACACAGACTCGGCATGGGGAGAGAGACACAGCGTGGCATGGGGAGAGAGACACAGACACGACATGGGGAGAGAGACACAGCATGGCATGGGGAGAGAGAGACAGACACAGCATGGGGAGAGAGACAGCATGGCATGGGGAGAGAGACACAGCGTGGCATGGGGAGAGAGACACAGACATGACATGGGGAGAGAGACACATCATGGCATGGGGAGAGACAGCATGGCATGGGGAGAGAGACACAGACACAGCATGGGGAGAGAGAAAGCAGCATGGCATGGGGAGAGAGACACAGCATGGCATGGGGAGAGAGACAGCATGGCATGGGGAGAGAGACACAGACACAGCATGGGGAGAGAGACAGCATGGCATGGGGAGAGAGACACAGACACGGCATGGGGAGAGAGACACAGCGTGGCATGGGGAGAGAGACATGGCATGGGGAGAGAGACACAAACGGCATGGGGAGAGAGACACAAACACGACATGGGGAGAGAGACACAGCATGGCATGGGGAGAGAGACACAGCATGGGGAGAGAGACACGGCATGGGGAGAGAGACACAAACACGGCATGGGGAGAGAGACACAGCGTGGCATGGGGAGAGAGACACAGCATGGGGAGAGAGACACGGCATGGGGAGAGAGACACAAACACGGCATGGGGAGAGAGACGGCATGGCATGGGGAGAGAGACACAGACACGGCATGGGGAGAGAGACACAGCATGGCATGGGGAGAGAGACACAGCATGGGGAGAGAGACACGGCATGGGGAGAGAGACACAAACACGGCATGGGGAGAGAGACACAGCGTGGCATGGGGAGAGAGACACAGCGTGGCATGGGGAGAGAGACACAGCGTGGCATGGGGAGAGAGACACGGCATGGCATGGGGAGAGAGACACGGCATGGGGAGAGAGACACAGACACGACATGGGGAGAGAGACACAGACACGACATGGGGAGAGAGACACAGCGTGGCATGGGGAGAGAGACACAGACACGGCATGGGGAGAGAGACACGGCATGGGGAGAGAGACACAAACACGGCATGGGGAGAGAGACGGCATGGCATGGGGAGAGAGACACAGACACGACATGGGGAGAGACACAGCATGGCATGGGGAGAGAGACACAGACACAGCATGGCATGGGGAGAGACACAGCATGGCATGGGGAGAGAGACACAGACTCGGCATGGGGAGAGAGACACAGCATGGCATGGGGAGAGAGACACAGCATGGCATGGGGAGAGAGACACAGACTCGGCATGGGGAGAGAGACACAGACTCGGCATGGGGAGAGAGACACAGACACAATAGGGAGAGAGAAACAGCGTGGCATGGGGAGAGAGACACAGACACAGCATGGGGAGAGAGACAGCATGGCATGGGGAGAGAGACACAGCGTGGCATGGGGAGAGAGACACAGACATGACATGGGGAGAGAGACACATCATGGCATGGGGAGAGACAGCATGGCATGGGGAGAGAGACACAGACACAGCATGGGGAGAGAGAAAGCAGCATGGCATGGGGAGAGAGACACAGCATGGCATGGGGAGAGAGACAGCATGGCATGGGGAGAGAGACACAGACACAGCATGGGGAGAGAGACAGCATGGCATGGGGAGAGAGACACAGACACGGCATGGGGAGAGAGACACAGCGTGGCATGGGGAGAGAGACATGGCATGGGGAGAGAGACACAAACGGCATGGGGAGAGAGACACAAACACGACATGGGGAGAGAGACACAGCATGGCATGGGGAGAGAGACACAGCATGGGGAGAGAGACACGGCATGGGGAGAGAGACACAAACACGGCATGGGGAGAGAGACACAGCGTGGCATGGGGAGAGAGACACAGCATGGGGAGAGAGACACGGCATGGGGAGAGAGACACAAACACGGCATGGGGAGAGAGACGGCATGGCATGGGGAGAGAGACACAGACACGGCATGGGGAGAGAGACACAGCATGGCATGGGGAGAGAGACACAGCATGGGGAGAGAGACACGGCATGGGGAGAGAGACACAAACACGGCATGGGGAGAGAGACACAGCGTGGCATGGGGAGAGAGACACAGCGTGGCATGGGGAGAGAGACACAGCGTGGCATGGGGAGAGAGACACGGCATGGCATGGGGAGAGAGACACGGCATGGGGAGAGAGACACAGACACGACATGGGGAGAGAGACACAGACACGACATGGGGAGAGAGACACAGCGTGGCATGGGGAGAGAGACACAGACACGGCATGGGGAGAGAGACACGGCATGGGGAGAGAGACACAAACACGGCATGGGGAGAGAGACGGCATGGCATGGGGAGAGAGACACAGACACGACATGGGGAGAGACACAGCATGGCATGGGGAGAGAGACACAGACACGACATGGGGAGAGAGACACAGACACAGCATGGCATGGGGAGAGACACAGCATGGCATGGGGAGAGAGACACAGACTCGGCATGGGGAGAGAGACACAGCATGGCATGGGGAGAGAGACACAGCATGGCATGGGGAGAGAGACACAGACTCGGCATGGGGAGAGAGACACAGACTCGGCATGGGGAGAGAGACACAGACACAATAGGGAGAGAGAAACAGCGTGGCATGGGGAGAGAGACACAGACACAGCATGGGGAGAGAGACAGCGGCATGGCATGGGGAGAGAGACAGCATGGCATGGGGAGAGAGACACAGACACAGCATGGGGAGAGAGACAGCATGGCATGGGGAGAGAGACACAGCATGGCATGGGGAGAGAGAGACAGACACAGCATGGGGAGAGAGACAGCAATGCATGGGGAGAGAGACACAGCGTGGCATGGGGAGAGAGACACAGACATGACATGGGGAGAGAGACACAGCGTGGCATGGGGAGAGAGACACAGACACAGCATGGGGAGAGAGACAGCGGCATGGCATGGGGAGAGAGACACAGCATGGCATGGGGAGAGAGAGACAGACACAGCATGGGGAGAGAGACAGCATGGCATGGGGAGAGAGACACAGCGTGTCATGGGGAGAGAGACACAGACATGACATGGGGAGAGAGACACAGCATGGCATGGGGAGAGACAGCATGGCATGGGGAGAGAGACACAGACACAGCATGGGGAGAGAAACAGCGGCATGGCATGGGGAGAGAGACACAGCATGGCATGGGGAGAGAGACAGCATGGCATGGGGAGAGAGACACAGCATGGCATGGGGAGAGAGACACAGACACAGCATGGGGAGAGAGACAGCATGGCATGGGGAGAGAGACACAGACACAGCATGGGGAGAGAGACGGCATGGCATGGGGAGAGAGACACAGACACGACATGGGGAGAGAGACACAGACACAGCATGGCATGGGGAGAGACACAGCATGGCATGGGGAGAGAGATACAGACTCGACATGGGGAGAGAGACACAGCATGGCATGGGGAGAGAGAGACAGACACAGCATGGGGAGAGAGACAGCATGGCATGGGGAGAGAGACACAGCGTGGCATGGGGAGAGAGACACAGACATGACATGGGGAGAGAGACACAGCGTGGCATGGGGAGAGAGACACAGCGTGGCATGGGGAGAGAGACACAGACACAGCATGGGGAGAGAGACACAGCATGGCATGGGGAGAGAC
The DNA here is from genome assembly GCF_040206685.1 of Ascaphus truei. Lineage (NCBI taxonomy): Eukaryota > Metazoa > Chordata > Amphibia > Anura > Ascaphidae > Ascaphus > Ascaphus truei. The sequence goes on along the minus strand of NC_134485.1, from coordinate 236,899,402 downwards.
AGCATGGCATGGGGAGAGAGACACAGACACAGCATGGGGAGAGAGACAGCGGCATGGCATGGGGAGAGAGACACAGCATGGCATGGGGAGAGAGACAGCATGGCATGGGGAGAGAGACACAGACACAGCATGGGGAGTGAGACAGCATGGCATGGGGAGAGAGAGACACAGCATGGCATGGGGAGAGAGACACAGCATGGCATGGGGAGAGAGACACAGCATGGCATGGGGAGAGAGACACAGCATGGCATGGGGAGAGAGACACAGACACAGCATGGGGAGAGAGATAGCATGGCATGGGTAGAGAGACACAGCATGGCATGGGGAGAGAGACAGCATGGCATGGGGAGAGAGACAGCGGCATGACATGGGGAGAGAGACACAGCATGGCATGGGGAGAGAGACACAGACACAGCATGGGGAGAGAGACAGCATGGCATGGGGAGAGAGACACAGCATGGCATGGGGAGAGAGACACAGCATGGCATGGGGAGAGAGACACAGCGTGGCATGGGGAGAGAGACACAGACACGACATGGGGAGAGAGACACAGCGTGGCATGGGGAGAGACACACAGACACAGCATGGGGAGAGAGACAGCATGGCATGGGGAGAGAGAGACACAGCATGGCATGGGGAGAGAGACAGCATGGCATGGGGAGAGAGAGACACAGCGTGGCATGGGGAGAGAGACACAGCGTGGCATGGGGAGAGAGACACAGACACAGCATGGGGAGAGAGACACAGCATGGCATGGGGAGAGACAGCATGGCATGGGGAGAGAGACACAGACACAGCATGGGGAGAGAGACAGCGGCATGGCATGGGGAGAGAGACACAGCATGGCATGGGGAGAGAGACAGCATGGCATGGGGAGAGAGACACAGACACAGCATGGGGAGTGAGACAGCATGGCATGGGGAGAGAGAGACACAGCATGGCATGGGGAGAGAGACACAGCATGGCATGGGGAGAGAGACACAGCATGGCATGGGGAGAGAGACACAGCATGGCATGGGGAGAGAGACACAGACACAGCATGGGGAGAGAGATAGCATGGCATGGGTAGAGAGACACAGCATGGCATGGGGAGAGAGACAGCATGGCATGGGGAGAGAGACAGCGGCATGACATGGGGAGAGAGACACAGCATGGCATGGGGAGAGAGACACAGACACAGCATGGGGAGAGAGACAGCATGGCATGGGGAGAGAGACACAGCATGGCATGGGGAGAGAGACACAGCATGGCATGGGGAGAGAGACACAGCGTGGCATGGGGAGAGAGACACAGACACGACATGGGGAGAGAGACACAGCGTGGCATGGGGAGAGACACACAGACACAGCATGGGGAGAGAGACAGCATGGCATGGGGAGAGAGAGACACAGCATGGCATGGGGAGAGAGACAGCATGGCATGGGGAGAGAGACACAGCATGGCATGTGGAGAGAGACACAGACACAGCATGGGGAGAGAGACAGCATGGCATGGGGAGAGAGACAGACACAGCATGGGGAGAGAGACAGCATGGCATGGGGAGAGAGAGACACAGCATGGCATGGGGAGAGAGACACAGACACAGCATGGCATGGGGAGAGAGACACAGCATGACATTGGGAGAGAGACACAGCGTGGCATGGGGAGAGAGACAGCATGGCATGGGGAGAGAGACACAGACACAGCATGGGGAGAGAGACGGCATGGCATGGGGAGAGAGACACAGACACGACATGGGGAGAGAGACAGCATGGCATGGGGAGAGAGACACAGACACAGCATGGGGAGAGAGACAGCATGGCATGGGGAGAAAGACACAGACACAGCATGGGGAGAGAGACAGCATGGCATGGGGAGAGAGACACAGACACAACATGGGGAGAGAGACGGCATGGCATGGGGAGAGACACAGCATGGCATGGGGAGAGAGACACAGACACGACATGGGGAGAGAGACACAGACACAGCATGGCATGGGGAGAGACACAGCATGGCATGGGGAGAGAGACAGACTCGGCATGGGGAGAGAGACACAGCATGGCATGGGGAGAGAGACACAGACTCGGCATGGGGAGAGAGACACAGACTCGGCATGGGGAGAGAGACACAGCGTGGCATGGGGAGAGAGACACAGACACGACATGGGGAGAGAGACACAGCATGGCATGTGGAGAGAGAGACAGACACAGCATGGGGAGAGAGACAGCATGGCATGGGGAGAGAGACACAGCGTGGCATGGGGAGAGAGACACAGACATGACATGGGGAGAGAGACACATCATGGCATGGGGAGAGACAGCATGGCATGGGGAGAGAGACACAGACACAGCATGGGGAGAGAGAAAGCAGCATGGCATGGGGAGAGAGACACAGCATGGCATGGGGAGAGAGACAGCATGGCATGGGGAGAGAGACACAGACACAGCATGGGGAGAGAGACAGCATGGCATGGGGAGAGAGACACAGACACGGCATGGGGAGAGAGACACAGCGTGGCATGGGGAGAGAGACATGGCATGGGGAGAGAGACACAAACGGCATGGGGAGAGAGACACAAACACGACATGGGGAGAGAGACACAGCATGGCATGGGGAGAGAGACACAGCATGGGGAGAGAGACACGGCATGGGGAGAGAGACACAAACACGGCATGGGGAGAGAGACACAGCGTGGCATGGGGAGAGAGACACAGCATGGGGAGAGAGACACGGCATGGGGAGAGAGACACAAACACGGCATGGGGAGAGAGACGGCATGGCATGGGGAGAGAGACACAGACACGGCATGGGGAGAGAGACACAGCATGGCATGGGGAGAGAGACACAGCATGGGGAGAGAGACACGGCATGGGGAGAGAGACACAAACACGGCATGGGGAGAGAGACACAGCGTGGCATGGGGAGAGAGACACAGCGTGGCATGGGGAGAGAGACACAGCGTGGCATGGGGAGAGAGACACGGCATGGCATGGGGAGAGAGACACGGCATGGGGAGAGAGACACAGACACGACATGGGGAGAGAGACACAGACACGACATGGGGAGAGAGACACAGCGTGGCATGGGGAGAGAGACACAGACACGGCATGGGGAGAGAGACACGGCATGGGGAGAGAGACACAAACACGGCATGGGGAGAGAGACGGCATGGCATGGGGAGAGAGACACAGACACGACATGGGGAGAGACACAGCATGGCATGGGGAGAGAGACACAGACACAGCATGGCATGGGGAGAGACACAGCATGGCATGGGGAGAGAGACACAGACTCGGCATGGGGAGAGAGACACAGCATGGCATGGGGAGAGAGACACAGCATGGCATGGGGAGAGAGACACAGACTCGGCATGGGGAGAGAGACACAGACTCGGCATGGGGAGAGAGACACAGACACAATAGGGAGAGAGAAACAGCGTGGCATGGGGAGAGAGACACAGACACAGCATGGGGAGAGAGACAGCGGCATGGCATGGGGAGAGAGACAGCATGGCATGGGGAGAGAGACACAGACACAGCATGGGGAGAGAGACAGCATGGCATGGGGAGAGAGACACAGCATGGCATGGGGAGAGAGAGACAGACACAGCATGGGGAGAGAGACAGCAATGCATGGGGAGAGAGACACAGCGTGGCATGGGGAGAGAGACACAGACATGACATGGGGAGAGAGACACAGCGTGGCATGGGGAGAGAGACACAGACACAGCATGGGGAGAGAGACAGCGGCATGGCATGGGGAGAGAGACACAGCATGGCATGGGGAGAGAGAGACAGACACAGCATGGGGAGAGAGACAGCATGGCATGGGGAGAGAGACAGCATGGCATGGGGAGAGAGACACAGCGTGGCATGGGGAGAGAGACACAGACATGACATGGGGAGAGAGACACAGCGTGGCATGGGGAGAGAGACACAGCATGGCATGGGGAGAGAGACAGCGGCATGGGGAGAGAGACACAGCATGGCATGGGGAGAGAGACACAGCATGGCATGGGGAGAGAGAGACACAGCATGGCATGGGGAGAGAGACACAGACTCGGCATGGGGAGAGAGAGACACAGCATGGCATGGGGAGAGAGACACAGACTCGGCATGGGGAGAGAGACACAGCATGGCATGGGGAGAGAGACACAGACACAGCATGGGGAGAGAGACAGCATGGCATGGGGAGAGAGACACAGACACAGCATGGGGAGAGAGACAGCATGGCATGGGGAGAGAGACACAGACACAGCATGGGGAGAGAGACAGCATGGCATGGGGAGAGAGACACAGACACAGCATGGGGAGAGAGACAGCGGCATGGCATGGGGAGAGAGACACAGCATGGCATGGGGAGAGAGACACAGCATGGCATGGGGAGAGAGAGACACAGCATGGCATGGGGAGAGAGACACAGACTCGGCATGGGGAGAGAGACACAGCATGGCATGGGGAGAGAGACACAGACACAGCATGGGGAGAGAGACAGCATGGCATGGGGAGAGAGACACAGACACAGCATGGGGAGAGAGACAGCATGGCATGGGGAGAGAGACACAGACACAGCATGGGGAGAGAGACAGCGGCATGGCATGGGGAGAGAGACACAGCATGGCATGGGGAGAGAGACACAGCATGGCATGGGGAGAGAGAGACACAGCATGGCATGGGGAGAGAGACACAGACACGGCATGGGGAGAGAGACACAGCATGGCATGGGGAGAGAGACAGCATGGCATGGGGAGAGAGACACAGCGTGGCATGGGGAGAGAGACACAGCGTGGCATAGGGAGAGAGACACAGCGTGGCATGGGGAGAGAGACACAAACACGGCATGGGGAGAGAGACACGGCATGGGGAGAGAGACACAGACACGGCATGGGGAGAGAGACACAGCGTGGCATGGGGAGAGAGACATGGCATGGGGAGAGAGACACAAACACGGCATGGGTAGAGAGACACAGGCACGACATGGGGAGAGAGACACAGACACGGCATGGGGAGAGAGACACAGCATGGTATGGGGAGAGAGACACGGCATGGGGAGAGAGACACAAACACGGCATGGGGAGAGAGACACAGCGTGGCATGGGGAGAGAGACACAGCGTGGCATGGGGAGAGAGACACAGCGTGGCATGGGGAGAGAGACACAGACACGACATGGGGAGAGAGACACAGACACGACATGGGGAGAGAGACACAGCGTGGCATGGGGAGAGAGACACAGACACGGCATGGGGAGAGAGACACGGCATGGGGAGAGAGACACAAACACGGCATGGGGAGAGAGACACGGCATGGGGAGAGAGACACAAACATGGCATGGGGAGAGAGACACAGACACAGCATGGCATGGGGAGAGACACAGCATGGCATGGGGAGAGAGACATGGCATGGGGAGAGAGACACAGACTCGGCATGGGGAAAGAGACACAGCATGGCATGGGGAGAGAGACACAGCATGGCATGGGGAGAGAGACAGCATGGCATGGGGAGAGAGACACAGCGTGGCATGGGGAGAGAGACACAGACATGACATGGGGAGAGAGACACAGCGTGGCATGGGGAGAGAGACACAGCATGGCATGGGGAGAGAGACAGCGGCATGGGGAGAGAGACACAGCATGGCATGGGGAGAGAGACACAGCATGGCATGGGGAGAGAGAGACACAGCATGGCATGGGGAGAGAGACACAGACTCGGCATGGGGAGAGAGAGACACAGCATGGCATGGGGAGAGAGACACAGACTCGGCATGGGGAGAGAGACACAGCATGGCATGGGGAGAGAGACACAGACACAGCATGGGGAGAGAGACAGCATGGCATGGGGAGAGAGACACAGACACAGCATGGGGAGAGAGACAGCATGGCATGGGGAGAGAGACACAGACACAGCATGGGGAGAGAGACAGCGGCATGGCATGGGGAGAGAGACACAGCATGGCATGGGGAGAGAGACACAGCATGGCATGGGGAGAGAGAGACACAGCATGGCATGGGGAGAGAGACACAGACTCGGCATGGGGAGAGAGACACAGCATGGCATGGGGAGAGAGACACAGACACAGCATGGGGAGAGAGACAGCATGGCATGGGGAGAGAGACACAGACACAGCATGGGGAGAGAGACAGCATGGCATGGGGAGAGAGACACAGACACAGCATGGGGAGAGAGACAGCGGCATGGCATGGGGAGAGAGACACAGCATGGCATGGGGAGAGAGACACAGCATGGCATGGGGAGAGAGAGACACAGCATGGCATGGGGAGAGAGACACAGACTCGGCATGGGGAGAGAGACACAGCATGGCATGGGGAGAGAGACACAGACACAGCATGGGGAGAGAGACAGCATGGCATGGGGAGAAAGACACAGACACAGCATGGGGAGAGAGACAGCATGGCATGGGGAGAGAGACACAGACACAACATGGGGAGAGAGACGGCATGGCATGGGGAGAGACACAGCATGGCATGGGGAGAGAGACACAGACACGACATGGGGAGAGAGACACAGACACAGCATGGCATGGGGAGAGACACAGCATGGCATGGGGAGAGAGACAGACTCGGCATGGGGAGAGAGACACAGCATGGCATGGGGAGAGAGACACAGACTCGGCATGGGGAGAGAGACACAGACTCGGCATGGGGAGAGAGACACAGCGTGGCATGGGGAGAGAGACACAGACACGACATGGGGAGAGAGACACAGCATGGCATGGGGAGAGAGAGACAGACACAGCATGGGGAGAGAGACAGCATGGCATGGGGAGAGAGACACAGACACAGCATGGGGAGAGAGACAGCATGGCATGGGGAGAGAGACACAGACACAGCATGGGGAGAGAGACAGCGGCATGGCATGGGGAGAGAGACACAGCATGGCATGGGGAGAGAGACACAGCATGGCATGGGGAGAGAGAGACACAGCATGGCATGGGGAGAGAGACACAGACTCGGCATGGGGAGAGAGACACAGCATGGCATGGGGAGAGAGACACAGACACAGCATGGGGAGAGAGACAGCATGGCATGGGGAGAAAGACACAGACACAGCATGGGGAGAGAGACAGCATGGCATGGGGAGAGAGACACAGACACAACATGGGGAGAGAGACGGCATGGCATGGGGAGAGACACAGCATGGCATGGGGAGAGAGACACAGACACGACATGGGGAGAGAGACACAGACACAGCATGGCATGGGGAGAGACACAGCATGGCATGGGGAGAGAGACAGACTCGGCATGGGGAGAGAGACACAGCATGGCATGGGGAGAGAGACACAGACTCGGCATGGGGAGAGAGACACAGACTCGGCATGGGGAGAGAGACACAGCGTGGCATGGGGAGAGAGACACAGACACGACATGGGGAGAGAGACACAGCATGGCATGGGGAGAGAGAGACAGACACAGCATGGGGAGAGAGACAGCATGGCATGGGGAGAGAGACACAGCGTGGCATGGGGAGAGAGACACAGACATGACATGGGGAGAGAGACACATCATGGCATGGGGAGAGACAGCATGGCATGGGGAGAGAGACACAGACACAGCATGGGGAGAGAGAAAGCAGCATGGCATGGGGAGAGAGACACAGCATGGCATGGGGAGAGAGACAGCATGGCATGGGGAGAGAGACACAGACACAGCATGGGGAGAGAGACAGCATGGCATGGGGAGAGAGACACAGACACGGCATGGGGAGAGAGACACAGCGTGGCATGGGGAGAGAGACATGGCATGGGGAGAGAGACACAAACGGCATGGGGAGAGAGACACAAACACGACATGGGGAGAGAGACACAGCATGGCATGGGGAGAGAGACACAGCATGGGGAGAGAGACACGGCATGGGGAGAGAGACACAAACACGGCATGGGGAGAGAGACACAGCGTGGCATGGGGAGAGAGACACAGCATGGGGAGAGAGACACGGCATGGGGAGAGAGACACAAACACGGCATGGGGAGAGAGACGGCATGGCATGGGGAGAGAGACACAGACACGGCATGGGGAGAGAGACACAGCATGGCATGGGGAGAGAGACACAGCATGGGGAGAGAGACACGGCATGGGGAGAGAGACACAAACACGGCATGGGGAGAGAGACACAGCGTGGCATGGGGAGAGAGACACAGCGTGGCATGGGGAGAGAGACACAGCGTGGCATGGGGAGAGAGACACGGCATGGCATGGGGAGAGAGACACGGCATGGGGAGAGAGACACAGACACGACATGGGGAGAGAGACACAGACACGACATGGGGAGAGAGACACAGCGTGGCATGGGGAGAGAGACACAGACACGGCATGGGGAGAGAGACACGGCATGGGGAGAGAGACACAAACACGGCATGGGGAGAGAGACGGCATGGCATGGGGAGAGAGACACAGACACGACATGGGGAGAGACACAGCATGGCATGGGGAGAGAGACACAGACACAGCATGGCATGGGGAGAGACACAGCATGGCATGGGGAGAGAGACACAGACTCGGCATGGGGAGAGAGACACAGCATGGCATGGGGAGAGAGACACAGCATGGCATGGGGAGAGAGACACAGACTCGGCATGGGGAGAGAGACACAGACTCGGCATGGGGAGAGAGACACAGACACAATAGGGAGAGAGAAACAGCGTGGCATGGGGAGAGAGACACAGACACAGCATGGGGAGAGAGACAGCATGGCATGGGGAGAGAGACACAGCGTGGCATGGGGAGAGAGACACAGACATGACATGGGGAGAGAGACACATCATGGCATGGGGAGAGACAGCATGGCATGGGGAGAGAGACACAGACACAGCATGGGGAGAGAGAAAGCAGCATGGCATGGGGAGAGAGACACAGCATGGCATGGGGAGAGAGACAGCATGGCATGGGGAGAGAGACACAGACACAGCATGGGGAGAGAGACAGCATGGCATGGGGAGAGAGACACAGACACGGCATGGGGAGAGAGACACAGCGTGGCATGGGGAGAGAGACATGGCATGGGGAGAGAGACACAAACGGCATGGGGAGAGAGACACAAACACGACATGGGGAGAGAGACACAGCATGGCATGGGGAGAGAGACACAGCATGGGGAGAGAGACACGGCATGGGGAGAGAGACACAAACACGGCATGGGGAGAGAGACACAGCGTGGCATGGGGAGAGAGACACAGCATGGGGAGAGAGACACGGCATGGGGAGAGAGACACAAACACGGCATGGGGAGAGAGACGGCATGGCATGGGGAGAGAGACACAGACACGGCATGGGGAGAGAGACACAGCATGGCATGGGGAGAGAGACACAGCATGGGGAGAGAGACACGGCATGGGGAGAGAGACACAAACACGGCATGGGGAGAGAGACACAGCGTGGCATGGGGAGAGAGACACAGCGTGGCATGGGGAGAGAGACACAGCGTGGCATGGGGAGAGAGACACGGCATGGCATGGGGAGAGAGACACGGCATGGGGAGAGAGACACAGACACGACATGGGGAGAGAGACACAGACACGACATGGGGAGAGAGACACAGCGTGGCATGGGGAGAGAGACACAGACACGGCATGGGGAGAGAGACACGGCATGGGGAGAGAGACACAAACACGGCATGGGGAGAGAGACGGCATGGCATGGGGAGAGAGACAGACACGACATGGGGAGAGACACAGCATGGCATGGGGAGAGAGACACAGACACGACATGGGGAGAGAGACACAGACACAGCATGGCATGGGGAGAGACACAGCATGGCATGGGGAGAGAGACACAGACTCGGCATGGGGAGAGAGACACAGCATGGCATGGGGAGAGAGACACAGCATGGCATGGGGAGAGAGACACAGACTCGGCATGGGGAGAGAGACACAGACTCGGCATGGGGAGAGAGACACAGACACAATAGGGAGAGAGAAACAGCGTGGCATGGGGAGAGAGACACAGACACAGCATGGGGAGAGAGACAGCGGCATGGCATGGGGAGAGAGACAGCATGGCATGGGGAGAGAGACACAGCATGGCATGGGGAGAGAGAGACAGACACAGCATGGGGAGAGAGACAGCAATGCATGGGGAGAGAGACACAGCGTGGCATGGGGAGAGAGACACAGACATGACATGGGGAGAGAGACACAGCGTGGCATGGGGAGAGAGACACAGACACAGCATGGGGAGAGAGACAGCGGCATGGCATGGGGAGAGAGACACAGCATGGCATGGGGAGAGAGAGACAGACACAGCATGGGGAGAGAGACAGCATGGCATGGGGAGAGAGACACAGCGTGGCATGGGGAGAGAGACACAGACATGACATGGGGAGAGAGACACAGCATGGCATGGGGAGAGACAGCATGGCATGGGGAGAGAGACACAGACACAGCATGGGGAGAGAAACAGCGGCATGGCATGGGGAGAGAGACACAGCATGGCATGGGGAGAGAGACAGCATGGCATGGGGAGAGAGACACAGCATGGCATGGGGAGAGAGACACAGACACAGCATGGGGAGAGAGACACCATGGCATGGGGAGAGAGACACAGACACAGCATGGGGAGAGAGACGGCATGGCATGGGGAGAGAGACACAGACACGACATGGGGAGAGAGACACAGACACAGCATGGCATGGGGAGAGACACAGCATGGCATGGGGAGAGAGATACAGACTCGACATGGGGAGAGAGACACAGCATGGCATGGGGAGAGAGAGACAGACACAGCATGGGGAGAGAGACAGCATGGCATGGGGAGAGAGACACAGCGTGGCATGGGGAGAGAGACACAGACATGACATGGGGAGAGAGACACAGCGTGGCATGGGGAGAGAGACACAGCGTGGCATGGGGAGAGAGACACAGACACAGCATGGGGAGAGAGACACAGCATGGCATGGGGAGAGACAGCATGGCATGGGGAGAGAGACACAGACACAGCATGGGGAGAGAGACAGCGGCATGGCATGGGGAGAGAGACACAGCATGGCATGGGGAGAGAGACAGCATGGCATGGGGAGAGAGACACAGACACAGCATGGGGAGTGAGACAGCATGGCATGGGGAGAGAGAGACACAGCATGGCATGGGGAGAGAGACACAGCATGGCATGGGGAGAGAGACACAGCATGGCATGGGGAGAGAGACACAGCATGGCATGGGGAGAGAGACACAGACACAGCATGGGGAGAGAGATAGCATGGCATGGGTAGAGAGACACAGCATGGCATGGGGAGAGAGACAGCATGGCATGGGGAGAGAGACAGCGGCATGACATGGGGAGAGAGACACAGCATGGCATGGGGAGAGAGACACAGACACAGCATGGGGAGAGAGACAGCATGGCATGGGGAGAGAGACACAGCATGGCATGGGGAGAGAGACACAGCATGGCATGGGGAGAGAGACACAGCGTGGCATGGGGAGAGAGACACAGACACGACATGGGGAGAGAGACACAGCGTGGCATGGGGAGAGACACACAGACACAGCATGGGGAGAGAGACAGCATGGCATGGGGAGAGAGAGACACAGCATGGCATGGGGAGAGAGACAGCATGGCATGGGGAGAGAGACACAGCATGGCATGTGGAGAGAGACACAGACACAGCATGGGGAGAGAGACAGCATGGCATGGGGAGAGAGACAGACACAGCATGGGGAGAGAGACAGCATGGCATGGGGAGAGAGAGACACAGCATGGCATGGGGAGAGAGACACAGACACAGCATGGCATGGGGAGAGAGACACAGCATGACATTGGGAGAGAGACACAGCGTGGCATGGGGAGAGAGACAGCATGGCATGGGGAGAGAGACACAGCATGGCATGGGGAGAGAGAGACAGACACAGCATGGGGAGAGAGACAGCATGGCATGGGGAGAGAGACACAGCGTGGCATGGGGAGAGAGACACAGACATGACATGGGGAGAGAGACACAGCGTGGCATGGGGAGAGAGACACAGACACAGCATGGGGAGAGAGACAGCGGCATGGCATGGGGAGAGAGACACAGCATGGCATGGGGAGAGAGACAGCATGGCATGGGGAGAGAGACACAGCATGGCATGGGGAGAGAGACACAGACACAGCATGGGGAGAGAGACAGCATGGCATGGGGAGAGAGACACAGACACAGCATGGGGAGAGAGACGGCATGGCATGGGAAGAGACACAGCATGGCATGGGGAGAGAGACACAGACACGACATGGGGAGAGAGACACAGACACAGCATGGCATGGGGAGAGACACAGCATGGCATGGGGAGAGAGACAGACTCGGCATGGGGAGAGAGACACAGCATGGCATGGGGAGAGAGACACAGACTCGGCATGGGGAGAGAGACACAGACTCGGCATGGGGAGAGAGACACAGCGTGGCATGGGGAGAGAGACACAGACACGACATGGGGAGAGAGACACAGCATGGCATGGGGAGAGAGAGACAGACACAGCATGGGGAGAGAGACAGCATGGCATGGGGAGAGAGACACAGCGTGGCATGGGGAGAGAGACACAGACATGACATGGGGAGAGAGACACAGCATGGCATGGGGAGAGACAGCATGGCATGGGGAGAGAGACACAGACACAGCATGGGGAGAGAGACAGCGGCATGGCATGGGGAGAGAGACACAGCATGGCATGGGGAGAGAGACAGCATGGCATGGGGAGAGAGACACAGCATGGCATGGGGAGAGAGACACAGACACAGCATGGGGAGAGAGACAGCATGGCATGGGGAGAGAGACACAGACACAGCATGGGGAGAGAGACGGCATGGCATGGGGAGAGACACAGCATGGCATGGGGAGAGAGACACAGACACGACATGGGGAGAGAGACACAGACACAGCATGGCATGGGGAGAGACACAGCATGGCATGGGGAGAGAGATACAGACTCGACATGGGGAGAGAGACACAGCATGGCATGGGGAGAGAGAGACAGACACAGCATGGGGAGAGAGACAGCATGGCATGGGGAGAGAGACACAGCGTGGCATGGGGAGAGAGACACAGACATGACATGGGGAGAGAGACACAGCGTGGCATGGGGAGAGAGACACAGCGTGGCATGGGGAGAGAGACACAGACACAGCATGGGGAGAGAGACACAGCATGGCATGGGGAGAGACAGCATGGCATGGGGAGAGAGACACAGACACAGCATGGGGAGAGAGACAGCGGCATGGCATGGGGAGAGAGACACAGCATGGCATGGGGAGAGAGACAGCATGGCATGGGGAGAGAGACACAGCATGGCATGTGGAGAGAGACACAGACACAGCATGGGGAGAGAGACAGCATGGCATGGGGAGAGAGACACAGACAGAGCATGGGGAGAGAGACAGCATGGCATGGGGAGAGAGACAGACACAGCATGGGGAGAGAGACAGCATGGCATGGGGAGAGAGAGACACAGCATGGCATGGGGAGAGAGACACAGACACAGCATGGCATGGGGAGAGAGACACAGCATGACATTGGGAGAGAGACACAGCGTGGCATGGGGAGAGAGACACAGACACAGCATGGGGAGAGAGACACAGCATGGCATTGGGAGAGAGAGACAGACACAGCATGGGGAGAGAGACACAGCATGGCATGGGGAGAGAGAGACAGACACAGCATGGGGAGAGAGACAGCATGGCATGGGGAGAGAGAGACACAGCATGGCATGGGGAGAGAGACACAGCGTGGCATGGGGAGAGAGACACAGCGTGGCATGGGGAGAGAGACACAGACATGACATGGGGAGAGAGACACAGACACGACATGGGGAGAGAGACACAGCGTGGCATGGGGAGAGAGACACAGACACAGCATGGGGAGAGAGACAGCATGGCATGGGGAGAGAGACACAGCGTTGCATGGGGAGAGAGACACAGACAGCATGGGGAGAGAGACAGCATGGCATGGGGAGAGAGACACAGCATGGCATGGGGAGAGAGACACAGCGTGGCATGGGGAGAGAGATACAGCATGGCATGGGCAGAGAGACACAGACACGACATGGGGAGAGAGACACAGCATGGCATGGGGAGAGAGACACAGACACAGCATGGAGAGAGAGACAGCATGGCATGGGGAGAGAGACAGCATGGCATGGGGAGAGAGACACAGCATGGCATGGGGAGAGAGACACAGACACAGCATGGGGAGAGAGACAGCATGGCATGGGGAGAGAGAGACACAGCATGGCATGGGGAGAGAGACACAGACACAGCATGGGGAGAGAGACAGCATGGCATGGGGAGAGAGACACAGACACAGCATCGGGAGAGAGACAGCATGGCATGGGGAGAGAGACACAGACACAGCATGGGGAGAGAGACAGCATGGCATGGGGAGAGAGACACAGCATGGCATGGGGAGAGAGACACAGACACAGCATGGCATGGGGAGAGAGACACAGCGTGGCATGGGGAGAGAGACACAGTATGGCATGGGGAGAGAGACACAGACACAGCATGGGGAGAGAGACAGCATGGCATGGGGAGAGAGACACAGCATGGCATGGGGAGAGAGAGACACAGCATGGCATGGGGAGAGAGACACAGCGTGGCATGGGGAGAGAGACACAGCGTGGCATGGGGAGAAAGACACAGACATGACATGGGGAGAGAGACACAGACACAGCATGGGGAGAGAGACACAGACACAGCATGGGGAGAGAGACACAGCGTGGCATGGGGAGAGAGATACAGCGTGGCAAGGGGAGAGAGACACAGACATGACATGGGGAGAGAGACACAGACACGACATGGGGAGAGAGACACAGCGTGGCATGGGGAGAGAGACACAGACACAGCATGGGGAGAGAGACAGCATGGCATGGGGAGAGAGACAGCATGGCATGGGGAGAGAGACACAGCATGGCATGGGGAGAGAGACAGCATGGCATGGGGAGAGAGAGACACAGCATGGCATGGGGAGAGAGACAATGCATGGGGAGAGAGACAGCATGGCATGGGGAGAGAGACACAGACACAGCATGGGGAGAGAGACAGCATGGCATGGGGAGAGAGACACAGACACAGCATGGGGAGAGAGACAGCATGGCATGGGGAGAGAGAGACAGACACAGCATGGGGAGAGAGACAGCATGGCATGGGGAGAGAGACACAGCGTGGCATGGGGAGAGAGACACAGACATGACATGGGGAGAGAGACACAGCGTGGCATGGGGAGAGAGACACAGCGTGGCATGGGGAGAGAGACACAGACACAGCATGGGGAGAGAGACACAGCATGGCATGGGGAGAGACAGCATGGCATGGGGAGAGAGACACAGACACAGCATGGGGAGAGAGACAGCGGCATGGCATGGGGAGAGAGACACAGCATGGCATGGGGAGAGAGACAGCATGGCATGGGGAGAGAGACACAGACACAGCATGGGGAGTGAGACAGCATGGCATGGGGAGAGAGAGACACAGCATGGCATGGGGAGAGAGACACAGCATGGCATGGGGAGAGAGACACAGCATGGCATGGGGAGAGAGACACAGCATGGCATGGGGAGAGAGACACAGACACAGCATGGGGAGAGAGATAGCATGGCATGGGTAGAGAGACACAGCATGGCATGGGGAGAGAGACAGCATGGCATGGGGAGAGAGACAGCGGCATGACATGGGGAGAGAGACACAGCATGGCATGGGGAGAGAGACACAGACACAGCATGGGGAGAGAGACAGCATGGCATGGGGAGAGAGACACAGCATGGCATGGGGAGAGAGACACAGCATGGCATGGGGAGAGAGACACAGCGTGGCATGGGGAGAGAGACACAGACACGACATGGGGAGAGAGACACAGCGTGGCATGGGGAGAGACACACAGACACAGCATGGGGAGAGAGACAGCATGGCATGGGGAGAGAGAGACACAGCATGGCATGGGGAGAGAGACAGCATGGCATGGGGAGAGAGACACAGCATGGCATGTGGAGAGAGACACAGACACAGCATGGGGAGAGAGACAGCATGGCATGGGGAGAGAGACAGACACAGCATGGGGAGAGAGACAGCATGGCATGGGGAGAGAGAGACACAGCATGGCATGGGGAGAGAGACACAGACACAGCATGGCATGGGGAGAGAGACACAGCATGACATTGGGAGAGAGACACAGCGTGGCATGGGGAGAGAGACAGCATGGCATGGGGAGAGAGACACAGCATGGCATGGGGAGAGAGAGACAGACACAGCATGGGGAGAGAGACAGCATGGCATGGGGAGAGAGACACAGCGTGGCATGGGGAGAGAGACACAGACATGACATGGGGAGAGAGACACAGCGTGGCATGGGGAGAGAGACACAGACACAGCATGGGGAGAGAGACAGCGGCATGGCATGGGGAGAGAGACACAGCATGGCATGGGGAGAGAGACAGCATGGCATGGGGAGAGAGACACAGCATGGCATGGGGAGAGAGACACAGACACAGCATGGGGAGAGAGACAGCATGGCATGGGGAGAGAGACACAGACACAGCATGGGGAGAGAGACGGCATGGCATGGGAAGAGACACAGCATGGCATGGGGAGAGAGACACAGACACGACATGGGGAGAGAGACACAGACACAGCATGGCATGGGGAGAGACACAGCATGGCATGGGGAGAGAGACAGACTCGGCATGGGGAGAGAGACACAGCATGGCATGGGGAGAGAGACACAGACTCGGCATGGGGAGAGAGACACAGACTCGGCATGGGGAGAGAGACACAGCGTGGCATGGGGAGAGAGACACAGACACGACATGGGGAGAGAGACACAGCATGGCATGGGGAGAGAGAGACAGACACAGCATGGGGAGAGAGACAGCATGGCATGGGGAGAGAGACACAGCGTGGCATGGGGAGAGAGACACAGACATGACATGGGGAGAGAGACGCAGCATGGCATGGGGAGAGACAGCATGGCATGGGGAGAGAGACACAGACACAGCATGGGGAGAGAGACAGCGGCATGGCATGGGGAGAGAGACACAGCATGGCATGGGGAGAGAGACAGCATGGCATGGGGAGAGAGACACAGCATGGCATGGGGAGAGAGACACAGACACAGCATGGGGAGAGAGACAGCATGGCATGGGGAGAGAGACACAGACACAGCATGGGGAGAGAGACGGCATGGCATGGGGAGAGACACAGCATGGCATGGGGAGAGAGACACAGACACGACATGGGGAGAGAGACACAGACACAGCATGGCATGGGGAGAGACACAGCATGGCATGGGGAGAGAGATACAGACTCGACATGGGGAGAGAGACACAGCATGGCATGGGGAGAGAGAGACAGACACAGCATGGGGAGAGAGACAGCATGGCATGGGGAGAGAGACACAGCGTGGCATGGGGAGAGAGACACAGACATGACATGGGGAGAGAGACACAGCGTGGCATGGGGAGAGAGACACAGCGTGGCATGGGGAGAGAGACACAGACACAGCATGGGGAGAGAGACACAGCATGGCATGGGGAGAGACAGCATGGCATGGGGAGAGAGACACAGACACAGCATGGGGAGAGAGACAGCGGCATGGCATGGGGAGAGAGACACAGCATGGCATGGGGAGAGAGACAGCATGGCATGGGGAGAGAGACACAGCATGGCATGTGGAGAGAGACACAGACACAGCATGGGGAGAGAGACAGCATGGCATGGGGAGAGAGACACAGACACAGCATGGGGAGAGAGACAGCATGGCATGGGGAGAGAGACAGACACAGCATGGGGAGAGAGACAGCATGGCATGGGGAGAGAGAGACACAGCATGGCATGGGGAGAGAGACACAGACACAGCATGGCATGGGGAGAGAGACACAGCATGACATTGGGATAGAGACACAGCGTGGCATGGGGAGAGAGACACAGACACAGCATGGGGAGAGAGACACAGCATGGCATTGGGAGAGAGAGACAGACACAGCATGGGGAGAGAGACACAGCATGGCATGGGGAGAGAGAGACAGACACAGCATGGGGAGAGAGACAGCATGGCATGGGGAGAGAGAGACACAGCATGGCATGGGGAGAGAGACACAGCGTGGCATGGGGAGAGAGACACAGCGTGGCATGGGGAGAGAGACACAGACATGACATGGGGAGAGAGACACAGACACGACATGGGGAGAGAGACACAGCGTGGCATGGGGAGAGAGACACAGACACAGCATGGGGAGAGAGACAGCATGGCATGGGGAGAGAGACACAGCGTTGCATGGGGAGAGAGACACAGACAGCATGGGGAGAGAGACAGCATGGCATGGGGAGAGAGACACAGCATGGCATGGGGAGAGAGACACAGCGTGGCATGGGGAGAGAGATACAGCATGGCATGGGCAGAGAGACACAGACACGACATGGGGAGAGAGACACAGCATGGCATGGGGAGAGAGACACAGACACAGCATGGAGAGAGAGACAGCATGGCATGGGGAGAGAGACAGCATGGCATGGGGAGAGAGACACAGCATGGCATGGGGAGAGAGACACAGACACAGCATGGGGAGAGAGACAGCATGGCATGGGGAGAGAGAGACACAGCATGGCATGGGGAGAGAGACACAGACACAGCATGGGGAGAGAGACAGCATGGCATGGGGAGAGAGACACAGACACAGCATCGGGAGAGAGACAGCATGGCATGGGGAGAGAGACACAGACACAGCATGGGGAGAGAGACAGCATGGCATGGGGAGAGAGACACAGCATGGCATGGGGAGAGAGACACAGACACAGCATGGCATGGGGAGAGAGACACAGCGTGGCATGGGGAGAGAGACACAGCATGGCATGGGGAGAGAGACACAGACACAGCATGGGGAGAGAGACAGCATGGCATGGGGAGAGAGACACAGCATGGCATGGGGAGAGAGAGACACAGCATGGCATGGGGAGAGAGACACAGCGTGGCATGGGGAGAGAGACACAGCGTGGCATGGGGAGAAAGACACAGACATGACATGGGGAGAGAGACACAGACACAGCATGGGGAGAGAGACACAGACACAGCATGGGGAGAGAGACACAGCGTGGCATGGGGAGAGAGATACAGCGTGGCAAGGGGAGAGAGACACAGACATGACATGGGGAGAGAGACACAGACACGACATGGGGAGAGAGACACAGCGTGGCATGGGGAGAGAGACACAGACACAGCATGGGGAGAGAGACAGCATGGCATGGGGAGAGAGACAGCATGGCATGGGGAGAGAGACACAGCATGGCATGGGGAGAGAGACAGCATGGCATGGGGAGAGAGAGACACAGCATGGCATGGGGAGAGAGACAATGCATGGGGAGAGAGACAGCATGGCATGGGGAGAGAGACACAGACACAGCATGGGGAGAGAGACAGCATGGCATGGGGAGAGAGACACAGACACAGCATGGGGAGAGAGACAGCGGCATGGCATGGGGAGAGAGACACAGCATGGCATGGGGAGAGAGACAGCATGGCATGGGGAGAGAGACACAGCATGGCATGGGGAGAGAGACACAGACACAGCATGGGGAGAGAGACAGCATGGCATGGGGAGAGAGACACAGACACAGCATGGGGAGAGAGACAGCATGGCATGGGGAGAAAGACACAGACACAGCATGGGGAGAGAGACAGCATGGCATGGGGAGAGAGACAGCATGGCATGGGGAGAGAGACACAGCATGGCATGGGGAGAGAGACAGCATGGCATGGGGAGAGAGAGACACAGCATGGCATGGGGAGAGAGACAATGCATGGGGAGAGAGACAGCATGGCATGGGGAGAGAGACACAGACACAGCATGTTGAGAGAGACAGCATGGCATGGGGAGAGAGACACAGACACAGCATGGGGAGAGAGACAGCATGGCATGGGGAGAGAGAGACACAGCATGGCATGGGGAGAGAGACACAGACACAGCATGGCATGGGGAGAGAGACACAGCGTGGCATGGGGAGAGAGACACAGACATGACATGGGGAGAGAGACACAGACACGACATGGGGAGAAAGACACAGCGTGGCATGGGGAGAGAGACACAGACACAGCATGGGGAGAGAGACAGCGGCATGGCATGGGGAGAGAGACACAGCATGGCATGGGGAGAGAAACACAGACACAGCATGGGGAGAGAGACAGCATGGCATGGGGAGAGAGAGACACAGCATGGCATGGGGAGAGAGAGACACAGCATGGCATGGGGAGAGAGAGACACAGCATGGCATGGGGAGAGAGACACAGCGTGGCATGGGGAGAGAGACACAGCGTGGCATGGGGAGAGAGACACAGACATGACATGGGGAGAGAGACACAGACACGACATGGGGAGAGAGACACAGCGTGGCATGGGGAGAGAGACACAGACGCAGCATGGGGAGAGAGACACAGACACAGCATGGGGAGAGAGACACAGCATGGCATGGGGAGAGAGACACAGACACAGCATGGGGAGAGAGACAGCATGGCATGGGGAGAGAGAGACACAGCATGGCATGGGGAGAGAGACACAGCATGGCATGGGGAGAGAGACACAGCAAGGCATGGGGAGAGAGACAGACACAGCATGGCATGGGGAGAGAGATAGAATGGGGGAGAGAGAGAGAGACCGAGAAATGGGGAGAGAGAGACACAGAGAATGGGGGAGAGACAAACAGAGAATGGGGGAGAGAGAGACAAACAGAGAATGGGGAGAGAGAGACACAGAGAATGGGGGGAGACCAACAGAGAATGGGGGAGAGAGAGACACAGAGAATGGGGGAGAGAGAGACACACAGAGAATGGGGGAGAGAGAGACACACAGAGAATGGGGGAGAGAGAGAGTGTAACGCTGTGCTGCCCACAGACCACACCAGTCCCCAGTACTGAGGTGGGAAGGGAATATACTACACAACCACAGCAGTGAGGGTGTGCCCGGAGTATGGTAGGGTGCGTTGCCGGGTCTGGTGAGAGAAGGATGGTTAGATACTTGCCGAGTCCAGGGCACCAGAGGTCTGAATAGTGAATCCGTAAGCCGTGGGTCAAAGGAAGGAGAGAGCAGCAAGGTCGTAGTCCGTAGCCAAGACAGGGGTCAGAGATGTACACATAGAGGGAAGCCGGGGTCCAGATCCAGAGGGGGTACGCAGACAAGCCAGATCAGAGACACGAACTGGAATAGAGAGGAAAGCCAGGCACAGAACTCCGAACAGCACAAGGCTAGAAGAAGCTATGCAGAGTGAGGAAGAAGAGGAAGGACTGGGGTAATAAAGTGCGGCTGACCAATAGAGGGCAGAAGCGGAGCGGAGGTATGTCCAGGCTGATGCAGGGATAGCTTCAGGGACAGAGAGGAGGTGGACGCCAGGTGTCAGGTGTGTGTCTGGAATGCGAGGCGTGGTGTTCTGTGATAGGCGGGGGCGGGGCCAACCATGTCGGGCTGGAAGATAGGAGGCTGGGTGTGCGCGCGCTCTGTAAGCCCTGCACGCACGCGACCCGGAAGCATGGTAGCATGTGCTGCCAAAGACGGAGAGAATGGTGACATGCAGCAGTTGGGAGCGGAGACCCGACGGAGACATGCGGGGCGGCAGCTACGGAGTCCTTCCAGGTAGGGGGGGACACACGCCACGAGGGACCGTGTCCCTCGTTTGCTTACAGAGAGAGGCACACACACAGAGAATGGGGGAGAGAGAGAGACACAGAGAATGGGGGAGAAGAAGAGACACAGAGAATGGGGAGAGAGACACACAGAGAATGGGGAGAGAGAGACACAGAATGGGGAGAGAGAGACACACAGTTGGTGATGTCATTTATTTTCTAAATATTTTTTTTAATGTGTCCCGGTTTTTACTTTTGTAAATCTGGTCATCCTAACAGAAGGGGGAGAGAGAGAGACAGAAGGGGAGAGAGTGGGAGATCAGCACACAGAGCACGAGAAGGGGGAGAAATATCAGCACAGAGAGAGAGATCAGCAAAGAGAGGGCGAGAGAGAAGGGGTTGCTAGATCAGCACATAGAGAGAGATCAGGACAGAGAGAGAGAGAGAGAGAGAGAGAGAGAGAGAAGGGGGAGAGAGAGAAGGTGAGAGATCAGCACAGAGAGAGAAAAGGAGGGAGGGAGAGAGAGAGGGGGAGGAGAAAGATCAGCACAGAGAGGGCGAGAGAGGGAGAGATTAGCACCCAGAGCGAGAGAGAAGGGGAGAGATTGGCACAGAGAGAGGGAGATCCCTACCACATATTATTCATACTTTGGCAATACAGAAAACTAAATTCTGTCATGCCAATAAAGCTTATTTTTTATGTGATAGATCAGCACAGAAAGAGAGAGAGGTGGGGAGAGGTCAAAAAAAAAGCAAGATCAGCACAGAGAGAGAGGGAGAGAGATCAGCACAGAGAGAGGAAGAGATCAGCACAGAGATAGAGGTGGGCAGAGAAGGTTCTTGGAGTATACTGAGTGTTAGGGACTTCCACAGGGAAGGATCAGTGAAAGAAAAAAGGTTTGAGGCGAGAGAGAGCAGTAGAGGTGAAAGGGGGGGACAGGAGAGTTATCAGTAGAGTGCAGGAGACAAGCAGGGACATAACGAGAGATCAAAGCCGATATGTACAGAAGGAAGGATCAGATGAGTGGAGAGCCTTGAATGTAAGGAGGAGAACTTTGCAGGTGATCTGAAACTTGATGGGAAGCCAGGAGAGGGGTTTAAGGAGGAGATAAGAGACTGTTTTTGGAGAAAGTGATATTATTCGAGCAACAGAACTTTGGATAAATTGCAGGAGAGAACACTGAAGGCAGGGAGGCCTGTTAGCAGCATGGTACAATAATACAGACGGGAGAGGATAAGGGCATGCATTCGAGTTTTAGCAGTAAAGTGAGAGAGGAAGGGGCGGATCTTGGCAATATTACAGAGTAAGTGACACATTTTAGCCATGCTGTGAATGTGAATGGAGAAGGAAAGGGAGGGGTCAAATGTCACATCTAGGCAACGTGCTTTGGCAACAGGATAGATGGTAGTACCATTTACTGTGATGAAAAAGGGAGATATTAGGATGGGTTTAGGGTGAAATAGCTCAGTTTTAGACATATTAAGTTTAAAAAGGCAGAGCGCCATCAACAAGGATATACCAGAGATTTCGCACTGATTCTTGATCTAGATTTTCATGCTGAACTCTGTCAGTTTCATGCTGCATGCGTTTGTGTCTATTTTTGTACTGTGATTTTGCATCAAATTTGCTCCTCTTGTATAGAGCATTTGGGGCAGGGGTTCTGTACAGCAATTGGAGCAGTTGTTGTGTTGAACATTATGGGATTTGTTGAAGACGGGACATACTAAAACAAATTAATTCAGGACATGTAAAAGAAAGTAAAAACACAAAATAGTGCAATATTGTCTACTCCAACACAATAGCTTCAATGCTGGAGGTTCTATAAAATTTGCACTCACGTGTTTAACGTGAAATGAAAGCGTTGTGGTTGTTCAAAGTTACCAACTTATGTCTCCAGACAGGTACTCCAGATCCATATAGAGGGGGGGAAATCCATATAACAATGTCACGCGCGACGTTCTCGAGTCCAACCACAAGATGGTGGACTAGTATACTTAATATGGTATAAAGATTGGCAAGTATGCCACAGGGCTTGAAAGAGCACTGACATATAAATATGCATGACGATGCATCACGTGATGCGTTGCGTGACGTGATGACGTCATGACGCTGCGCATATTTTGAAAATTAATGCGGGTAGACTATTTAAGGGAGGGAAACAGATAGGGAAGTTAGATAATTCCCTGATGAAGACTTTGCAGTGGAAACGCGCGTTGGGTGATATCAGTGACTACTAAGGAGCCCTTGTTGATGACATCTAGAGTGGAGGACAACTTTAATCAGCCCAGTACTTGCTGTGACGGCCGTGGAGCGGATGCTGTTGCTGTGAATACCTTGTCTGACCCTATGACCCAGGGTGGTCTGAATGCTCACAAACAAAGGCACTTATGTAAGTGAAATACTTTGTGTTTTTAACATTAAAAACAGTACTATACTATTTTGCTTTCCCCTTTTTTTATATGGATCTCCCCCCCTCTATATGGATCTGGAGTACCTGTCTGGAACATGGACTGTACTTGCCTAGGCAAGAGAAAGGACCCCTTTGGAACAAGCACTCGTAAGGTGATGAAAAGAAGGTGAATAAAATAAACCTTTAATTAAATATTGGGTTCCGGTGAAACACATAACACTTAAAACCACAATTAAATAGCTATCTCCCAGTCCTGTGAACTAGACTGGTGAAAGAATTGGGGTGCTCCAACCCGCAGCTACTCCATCCAGTATATAAATAATATTATTATAGACCCTGGAGAAACCAGTGGGAGTGGGTAGGTGCTTTAAGACTTGTAAGTATCAGTGACAATAAGTCAAACTTAACCATAATTGTCTAAACCAATGAACCCCACTCACGTCATCTCCAGGGTTTCCTCAGCTGGCGTGCAAGCCTAAAGGATCCAGAATCCAGAAGTATCCAACAGCAAAAAACGAATGGCGCACAGCCAGGGAGCCAGGTGTGGAATAAAAAGTTTTCTTTTATTTCAGCATGGTATGAGACAAAATCACCCCTTGGGGGACACAGGCAAAATCCTCCTACGCTTTTCGGACCAACGGGTCCTTTATCAAGGAGTATGGGGTCTGCTTTGGGTGGGCACCTTAAATACCTAATGTTTGATAGGCAAATTAAAACAATCTGTGAAAAAATCGTGCCACGGGCCCACTGCGCATGCGCGTGACGTCATCCGGTGCGCCGCTCCAACAACCCTCAGGATTGTGGGTAAGGACCGCCCCCTAGCGTCACTCGCGCATGCTCACAGTGAGCCGTGAAGGGAAATGCCATTCCCTTACTCTCTGTCTCTGTCCCGTCCCCCCGTGACGTCACCACGATCTCTGATTGGCTGAAACGCGCCGCTGCACCACCAATGACTGTGTGAAGCAGACGAGGCAGCTCCAATCGCTCCAGAGACCAGCGTGCATACACGAAGGGGAAGGGAGAGAGTACAGGGAGAAACAAATCATTTATCATACTCTATAGGAGCACACTGAAGAATTAGAGTAAACCAATACATGCTCCCATTGAGAATGGTGCCCATCCCCAATGAAGATCCAAATATACTGACATACACAAAAAAATACATGCAAGGGATCTAAGATCCATATCAAGAAAATACCGTCATAGTTACACTTGGCATCCCAAGCATAAGCCTAGAACGGATCTATAATCCATATAGGCAAAATACTATCATATTTATCTAAATATAGAAAATTTATTGAAAATGTATTAAAAACAATTTAAAATAATTCTCAAGACTTTGTGTGTTATGTCTTGTTTTTCTGTGTCTCCAGTTGTGAAGAGGAATCAACTGTACACATTATATGTTATGCATATTCTCTGGCTATTTATTTAATCAATGATTTTTTTTTTAAAAAGGCCATCATAACATTGCCCTCAACAAAGGCTACTGACTAACAAGTGGCTAACGACAAATAAAAAATACATCATAAAGGCTCTAATGGTATATCAGGGTTTGATGCCCACACAATAGGATAGGATAATTGACAGAAGACAGTATTTTAGCAACATCATATTATGGCAAACAATCAAATCATATATCTTATGACTTTTTATGCTTAAATTTTGAGGAAGCATGTTGTTATTACAGCAAAAGTAGTGGTAAAATGAATCCAAGCTGTTGTTTATAACACATAATGCCTATTTTTTATTATTATTTATCAAAGTTTTTTTTAAGGTTATTTAAGATTTTTTAAGAAAGTGGCCCAGATTCCACTCAACATTTAGACCGCAGGGGGTTCTGGTCTGAAGCATAAATATCCAATATGCCTCCCTGCGGTCTAAAAGGCCAAGTAAATCACCCCCTCTCTCTTTCGGAAGGATCTGTTCAATTCCTTGAACTTTGAGCCCATTGAGGCTCCCTTTTGAACATTGAGAAAAGTGTTTAGACACCGGATGGGATGTGTCTCCTTTTCGAATTAATCTAATGTGTTCAAGGATTCTGTTCTTAAGTGGTCTGATTGTCCTACCCACATAGTTAATCCCACACCCACAGGTTAGGAGGTAAATCACGTATTGGGTGTTACAATTAATGAATGATTTTATCGGGAATTCCTTGTTAGATATTAGGCCCCTAAAACACTGTGAGGGAAACATAAATCGGCAAATCTTACAACCTCCACATCTGTATGTACCTTTCGTTACAAATTTTCTCGTGGATGGATTAGAGGATGCGACATAACTTGGAGATATGTAACTAGCAATTGTTTTGGCCTTGCGGTAAACAAAGCGGGGGCCCTGCTTGACACAATCCTTAAGGCTGCCATCCATTTTTAGGATGCTCCAATGCTTCCGTATAATATTCTGTACTTTGTGACTACATCTATTATATTGGGTAATCATTAATGGAACATCCCCTTTCATGAACCCAGAATCTTTTTTGTTCTTATTACTAATGTTAGCTGTTTCCCTGTGTGGATCACCCTTAGCGTTTTTAAACAAATCTTCTCTGTTGGTTAACGCAACTTCTTTGGAGGTGTTAATTAAACCATCTAAATTGTAGCCCCTCTGATGGAAGCGATGGCATAATTCCTCAGACTGACGAGAAAAAGCCTCCTCCGTGGAGCAATTCCTCCTCAGTCTGAGGAACTGGCCCTTGGGGATCCCCCTGATGACCGCCGGTGGGTGACAGCTGTCTGCTCGTAGCAGCATATTCCTTGCATTTGGTTTTCTGAATGTTTCCGTTTGGATTTGACCTTGCATGTCAATAAATAATCGGAGGTCCAGATAGTCAATGTGGTGTGCATGAAAGTTATAAGTGAAAGCTAAATTAAGGTGATTCGAATTAATATATGTAAAAAAATTGTGTAACGTATCTAAATCCCCTCCCCAAACCATAATCAGGTCATCGATGAACCTTTTGTAAAATGTGATATGCTTACGGAAAGCATATCACATTTTACAAAAGGTTCATCGATGACCTGATTATGGTTTGGGGAGGGGATTTAGATACGTTACACAATTTTTTTACATATATTAATTCGAATCACCTTAATTTAGCTTTCACTTATAACTTTCATGCACACCACATTGACTATCTGGACCTCCGATTATTTATTGACATGCAAGGTCAAATCCAAACGGAAACATTCAGAAAACCAAATGCAAGGAATATGCTGCTACAAGCAGACAGCTGTCACCCACCGGCGGTCATCAGGGGGATCCCCAAGGGCCAGTTCCTCAGACTGAGGAGGAATTGCTCCACGGAGGAGGCTTTTTCTCGTCAGTCTGAGGAATTATGCCATCGCTTCCATCAGAGGGGCTACAATTTAGATGGTTTAATTAACACCTCCAAAGAAGTTGCGTTAACCAACAGAGAAGATTTGTTTAAAAACGCTAAGGGTGATCCACACAGGGAAACAGCTAACATTAGTAATAAGAACAAAAAAGATTCTGGGTTCATGAAAGGGGATGTTCCATTAATGATTACCCAATATAATAGATGTAGTCACAAAGTACAGAATATTATACGGAAGCATTGGAGCATCCTAAAAATGGATGGCAGCCTTAAGGATTGTGTCAAGCAGGGCCCCCGCTTTGTTTACCGCAAGGCCAAAACAATTGCTAGTTACATATCTCCAAGTTATGTCGCATCCTCTAATCCATCCACGAGAAAATTTGTAACGAAAGGTACATACAGATGTGGAGGTTGTAAGATTTGCCGATTTATGTTTCCCTCACAGTGTTTTAGGGGCCTAATATCTAACAAGGAATTCCCAATAAAATCATTCATTAATTGTAACACCCAATACGTGATTTACCTCCTAACCTGTGGGTGTGGGATTAACTATGTGGGTAGGACAATCAGACCACTTAAGAACAGAATCCTTGAACACATTAGATTAATTCGAAAAGGAGACACATCCCATCCGGTGTCTAAACACTTTTCTCAATGTTCAAAAGGGAGCCTCAATGGGCTCAAAGTTCAAGGAATTGAACAGATCCTTCCGAAAGAGAGAGGGGGTGATTTACTTGGCCTTTTAGACCGCAGGGAGGCATATTGGATATTTATGCTTCAGACCAGAACCCCCTGCGGTCTAAATGTTGAGTGGAATCTGGGCCACTTTCTTAAAAAATCTTAAATAACCTTAAAAAAAACTTTGATAAATAATAATAAAAAATAGGCATTATGTGTTATAAACAACAGCTTGGATTCATTTTACCACTACTTTTGCTGTAATAACAACATGCTTCCTCAAAATTTAAGCATAAAAAGTCATAAGATATATGATTTGATTGTTTGCCATAATATGATGTTGCTAAAATACTGTCTTCTGTCAATTATCCTATCCTATTGTGTGGGCATCAAACCCTGATATACCATTAGAGCCTTTATGATGTATTTTTTATTTGTCGTTAGCCACTTGTTAGTCAGTAGCCTTTGTTGAGGGCAATGTTATGATGGCCTTTTTTTTTAAAAATCATTGATTAAATAAATAGCCAGAGAATATGCATAACATATAATGTGTACAGTTGATTCCTCTTCACAACTGGAGACACAGAAAAACAAGACATAACACACAAAGTCTTGAGAATTATTTTAAATTGTTTTTAATACATTTTCAATAAATTTTCTATATTTAGATAAATATGATAGTATTTTGCCTATATGGATTATAGATCCGTTCTAGGCTTATGCTTGGGATGCCAAGTGTAACTATGACGGTATTTTCTTGATATGGATCTTAGATCCCTTGCATGTATTTTTTTGTGTATGTCAGTATATTTGGATCTTCATTGGGGATGGGCACCATTCTCAATGGGAGCATGTATTGGTTTACTCTAATTCTTCAGTGTGCTCCTATAGAGTATGATAAATGATTTGTTTCTCCCTGTACTCTGTCCCTTCCGCTTGGTGTATGCACGCTGGTCTCTGGAGCGATTGGAGCTGCCTCGTCTGCTTCACACAGTCATTGGTGGTGCAGCGGCGCGTTTAAGCCAATCAGAGATCGTGGTGACGTCACGGGGGGACGGGACAGAGACAGAGAGTAAGGGAATGGCATTTCCCTTCACGGCTCACTGTGAGCATGCGCGAGTGACGCTAGTGGGCGGTCCTTACCCACAATCCTGAGGGTTGTTGGAGCGGCGCACCGGATGACGTCACGCGCATGCGCAGTGGGCCCGTGGCACGATTTTTTCACAGATTGTTTTAATTTGCCTATCAAACATTAGGTATTTAAGGTGCCCACCCAAAGCAGACCCCATACTCCTTGATAAAGGACCCGTTGGTCCGAAACGCGTAGGAGGATTTTGCCTGTGTCCCCCAAGGGGTGATTTTGTCTCATACCATGCTGAAATAAAAGAAAACTTTTTATTCCACACCTGGCTCCCTGGCTGTGCGCCATTCGTTTTTTGCTGTGAACTAGACTGGTTGCCATATAGGTCTAGGGAACCCTAGGTAACTGGCATATGCAGGATGGATGTTTAGCTTATGCCTCAGTGAGGTATAGAAGTAGAGATGACTATAGTACTGTCAGAGATGTACCAGACAGACACATAAAGGTATACCTACACTGAATAGATAGTGACTCAAACAGAGTACTCGTTGATGCGATGGTGAGTGATAGGTGTACAGTATCGCGACACTCACATGCTAGGTATATATAGAAATAAATACATCCAGAAAGGGTACTCAAATCATCAAGAGTCAGCAATATATAAAATTAATATAGACGCAAAGAAATATAAAGTTAAGTTAAAAAGCTACTGTGTAGCTAGGGAGAAGGCTGGAAGCCTAATATATATTGTATACAGAGGTCTTCCGCAAGGCACATTCGCAATATCTATCAAATACAGTGCCTCAGCCTGTATGGAAGTGCTCATACAGATGGATATTATATAATGAGCTACTTCACACGAACTTCCATGGAAACAGCACAATTTGGCTAAGTAAAGATAGGTAAACAAATTACATTTCCAAGTATATCAACATTTGTCTAAGTAGATACTTCTGAACCCACTGTGTGTCTCCAGTGCTGTTTGCACAGAGTGAGTCAGTGCTAAGGTCTGCTGTATACCTCACTAGGTTGTTAATCAATAAATAAAACCTATGTGAGTGTGACCCAGCTCCAAGACCCACATTATATAGGTCAGATATACTCTATAAAGCTCCCACCCGGTGTGGTGTATTCATGAACACCACCGAATGTTTAGTTAGCCGGGTGGGGAGGAAAATAATTTTAAATAACACTATTAGTAAAGTGTCACGCAGGTGATTGCGTCTGTTAACCTAATTGTATCAATATAGGTTGCTCAATGTCCCCTATGCGACTGTATGGTGTGCGGTTAGGTTAAGGTCTACTGATTACTGTACATAGGTTGTTCCAAGGTGAATAATATCAGTATAGTTAAGACCCAACTCCGTTGCGCACAATGTCTGGATCTAGTAACATATAAATAGAAGGCATCCACCCGGCGTGGTGTATTAATGAACACCACCGAACATTAGCTAGCCGGGTGGTGGGAATATCATTGCAAATTGTAAGTAACAGCACGCCTCGATACAGCTCACCCTGGCAGAATTTGCCTCGGAGCTGCGCTCGACACCGCACTGACACGTGCTGACGTCACGGAAGTGCGTCCACCAGGTGGTAACTAAACATTCGGTGGCGTTCATGAATACACCACACCAGGTGGGAGCTTTATAGAGTATATCTGACCTATATAATGTGGGTCTTGGAGCTGGGTCACACTCACACAGGTTTTATTTATTGATTAACAACCTAGTGAGGTATACAGCAGACCTTAACACTGACTCACTCTGTGCAAACAGCACTGGAGACACACAGTGGGTTCAGAAGTATCTACTTAGACCAGCGTTTCCCAAATGGTGGGTCGCGACCCGGCACCGGGTCACGGAATCAAAATTGCCGGGTCGCAGTGAGGCTGGCCGTGCGGTGTCCCTCCCCCCGAGCCCCCCCTCTCCCCCTCTCCTTGCTGCGGCCCGACGTGAGGTGCGGGACAGTGCTGAAGTGGTGCAGGCTGCCAACACCATGCTCTCCCGCCCACAGGATACGCCACCCACCAGTGACATGCTCCACCGCCCACAGGACATGAGCCCTGATGTAGGTAAGAAGTGGTAGCAGGGTGCAGCCGCCAGGGGGGGGTGTTGTACTTGTGCCGCCTGTCCTGGCACTCCCTTCCCCCCGGTCCCCTTGATGCGGGAGATGGGCCCGGGGGCGGGAGATGGCCCAGGGGGCGGGCAGTGGTGGCTGCGCGGTCGCTGGCGGGCTAGGGGAGGCGGGAAGCCCCCTGCTCAGATCGCGGCCTTTCCTCTCTCCCCCTTCCCCCTCCAGTCACTCACATCCGTCGCAGCCTCTGTAATCCACTGTGTGTGTATCTGTGTGTGTGTCTGTGTGTGTGTCTGTGTGTATCTGTGTGTGTATCTGTATGTGTGTGTGTGTGTGTGTGTGTGTGTGTGTGTGTGTGTGTGTGTGTGTGTGTGTGTGTGTGTGTGTGTGTGTGTGTGTGTGTGTGTGTGTGTGTGTGTGTGTGTCTGCGTGTGTGTGTGTGTGTGTGTATCTGTATCTGTGTGTGTGTGTGTATCTGTATCTGTGTGTGTGTGTGTGTGTGTGTGTGTGTGTGTGTGTGTGTGTGTGTGTGTGTGTGTGTGTGTGTGTGTGTGTGTGTGTGTGTGTGTGTGTGTGTGTGTGTGTATCTGCGTGTGTGTGTGTATCTGTATCTGTGTGTGTGTGTGTATCTGTATCTGTGTGTGTGTGTGTGTGTGTATCTGTGTGTGTGTGTATCTGTATCTGTGTGTGTGTGTGTGTGTGTGTGTGTGTGTATCTGAATCTCTGTGTGTGTGTATCTGTATCTGAATCTCTGTGTGTGTGTATCTGTATCTCTGTGTGTGTGTGTGTGTGTGTAACTGTATCTGTGTGTGTGTATCTGTATCTGTGTGTGTGTGTGTGTATCTGTGTGTGTGTGTATCTGTATCTGTGTGTGTGTGTGTGTGTGTGTGTGTGTGTGTGTGTGTGTGTGTGTGTGTGTGTGTGTGTGTGTGTGTGTGTGTGTGTGTGTATCTGAATCTCTGTGTGTGTGTATCTGTATCTCTGTGTGTGTGTGTGTGTATCTGTATCTCTGTGTGTGTGTGTGTGTGTGTGTAACTGTATCTGTGTGTGTGTATCTGTATCTCTGTGTGTGTGTGTGTGTGTGTATCTGTGTGTATCTGTATCTGTGTGTGTGTGTGTGTGTGTGTGTGTGTGTGTGTGTGTGTGTGTGTGTGTGTGTGTGTGTGTGTGTGTGTGTGTGTGTGTGTGTGTGTGTGTGTGTGTGTGTGTGTGTGTGTGTGTGTGTGTGTGTGTGTATAGGGGAGAGTGTGTGTGTGTCTGTGTATAGGGGAGTGTGTGTGTGTGTGTCTGTCTGTCTGTATGTATCAGTGTGTGTGTGTGTGTATAGGGGAGAGTGTGTGTGTGTCTGTGCAGGCCAGCAGTGGCTGTGTCTGTTCAGGTCTAACTGTGTGGGTGTCTGTGCATGGTCAGTGTCTGTGTTGGTCTGTCTGTGTGAGTGTCTGTAGGTCGTGACTGTGTGCGTCTGTGCAGGTCAGAGAGAGAATGGGGGGGGGGGAAGAGAGAGAATAGAGGGGATTGGGAGAATATATGAAATCTGTATGCACATTCATAACTGTTTAATTTTACCTATAGGCGATAACATTTTTAGTGGGTCACGAAGGAGAAGTTCAAAAATAACCGGGTCACGGAAAAAAAAGTTTGGGAAACGCTGACTTAGGCCTCGGCCATGTTACGTGCTTGCTGGCGGAAGCGCGCTGAGGCGCGCTCCCGCTCAGCACTGAGCCCCTACAGCCGCAATTAGAGCGGCTTTAGTAGGGGCTCACCTGCGCTTCCGCGCGCTTGCGGAAGCGCAGGTCTTGGGGGAATTTAAAATTCCCCCGCTTGCCGGCGAGACAGGCCGGTCACGTGAGCGGTTCGCTCAATGAGGGCGAACCAGCTCCGTGACGTCACTGGCCCGCCCCCGGCCAGTGACGCGCCCGCACCCGGACCGCCCCCGGACCGCCCCCTGACGGCTGCTGAGAGCGCTTGCGGTAAGCAACCGCAAGGCCAGGGAAAGCACCCGCTTTCCCTGCGCCTCAGCGCGCCTCAGCACGCCAGCAGGGACCGTGGACTCGGCCTTAGACAAATGTTGATATACTTGGAAATGTAATTTGTTTACCTATCTTTACTTAGCCAAATTGTGCTGTTTCCATGGAAGTTCGTGTGAAGTAGCTCATTATATAATATCCATCTGTATGAGCACTTCCATGCAGGCTGAGGCACTGTATTTGATAGATATTGCGAATGTGCCTTGCGGAAGACCTCTGTATACAATATATATTAGGCTTCCAGCCTTCTCCCTAGCTACACAGTAGCTTTTTAACTTAACTTTATATTTCTTTGCGTCGTCTATAGGGACCCTTTATATATTAATGTTATATATTGCTGACTCTTGATGATTTGAGTACCCTTTCTGGATGTATTTATTTCTATATATACCTAGCATGTGAGTGTCGCGATACTGTACACCTATCACTCACCATCGCATCAACGAGTACTCTCCTTGAGTCACTATCTATTCAGTGTAGGTATACCTTTATGTGCCTGTCTGGTACATCTCTGACAGTACTATAGTCATCTCTACTTCTATACCTCACTGAGGCATAAGCTAAACATCCATCCTGCATATGCCAGTTACCTAGGGTTCCCTAGACCTATATGGCAACCAGTCTAGTTCACAGGACTGGGAGATAGCTATTTAATTCTGGTTTTAAGTGTTATGTGTTTCACCGGAACCCAATATTTAATTAAAGGTTTATTTTATTCACCTTCTTTTCATCACCTTTACGACTGCTTGTTCCAAAGGGGTCCTTTCTCTTGCCTAGGCAAGTACAGTCCATGTTACAAGTTCACTTACTCTTGGCACCGTTTCTGAGACAGTAGCTAGAGCTCACTCCCCCCCTCCCCCCCCCCCTCCTTTATTTAGTACCTGTCTGGAGACATAAGTTGGTAACTTTGAACAACCACAACACTTTCATTTCACGTTAAACACGTGAGTGCAAATTCTATAGAACCTCCAGCATTGAAGCTATTTTGTTGGAGTAGACAATATTGCACTATTTTGTGTTTTTACTTTCTTTTACATGTCCTGATGTGATTTGCGCACCTGTTTCTCCTTCCTTTGCTGATTGAATTTGGTTTGAATTCTATGTCAGGAGCTCAACTCATTAAGGATAGTATATCATCTGTGTTACCTTTGATTTATTTGTGATATTATTTGCGCTTGTTTTTTCTTTTCCCTAAAACAAATTAATAAAAGAGAATGGGGGGGGGGGGAGGGAAATGATGAACATAGGAAATAGAGTGAACAAGAAAGCAATAATGAAAATTGAATGACTATTCAAAGTAAATGACAAAAAAAGGAGATAAAGTTCCCTTGTGCTAGTGGCTCTCAGTCACAAATGCAAGTAGAGAGGAAAGAATGTGTAGAATTAAAACATAACTTTTAATCAAATCAATAGTCCATAAAAAGTCCTTGTAAAGGCTCACATATTCAATTAAATAAGCAAATGAATAACTAATAAAGATTAAAAAAGAACAGCGTCATGGGCAGCTCAAATATATATTTTTACATAAATCCACCACAAGATGCTGTAAATGCACAGTAAATAGGTATTGGGGCAGTTAGGGGCTAGGATAAAGGATGCATAAGTGCACATCTACACTGAATGGATTATGATCCCTTAATAAATAATACCGTGTAGTGTTCTCAGTTTAGGTATTAATTGATGCAGGAATAGAATCCTGTTCTGATACACACACAGTGATTTGGGTATCAGAATCCACTCTGAGTCACCCAGTGACTGTGGGTGTTACACAAAGGTTACATAACAGTCACTGTTGCAAAAACCAGATGTCTGAGCGGAGAAATAGCCTGTGGGTGCTGTAGCTATAGTGTGCTAATCCAGTGGAGCGCAAACTTTTGCTGCTGCGCCCCCTGTCTCTCTTACCCCTGCTCTCGCCCCCCCCCCCCCCCCTGGCTTACATCCACGTCAAATGATGTTGCGGGGTCATGTGACATCACGTGACCCGCGGCGTCATTTGAAGCATGTGACGTCATGTCACATGGCACTGCGGTATCATTTGATGCTGCGTTGCCATGGCAACGCGTCACAGCCAGCTGAATCCCGGTAAGTGGAGTGTTGCAGAGGCCTCACACGATCCCCCGGCATTTCATTTAAATGCCTGGGGGAAGAGCGCAGGACCCCTGCAACCGCCCGCGCCCCCCCAGACAAATCTCCCGCCCCTCCTGGGGGGCCCACCCCCCAGTTTGCACACCTCTGTCCTAATCTAAACAGGCCAAGTGATAGGAGAGAGTAGTGTAGCCCCGGTAAGAAATGGGGGCTATATATCTTTCTCCTACTGGTGTAAGTCCTGTTAAGGGCAGGCCGCCAGTAGTTATCATGGGTTTTCCCCCCGCTTCAAGCCCTGCCTTGAGTGATGGAGGCAGGCCCCTGACTCTGTGTGCAGGCCTGAGACAGAGGGGAGGGCCTGCTGACATCATGAGGGGTGGGGCTGTCTAAAGTTAGTTCTGCCTGTTCCTGTAAGTGACAAGCAGTTATGTCCTGGGAGCTGAGGAGTGAAGTTCTGGTCTGAGTTGGAGTAAGACCTTGTAGTTCTGTTCTGTCCTGGGAGCAGAGAGTGCTGGAGTGTCTGATCTGAGAAGCCATGCTTAGAGTGACAACTGTGCTTGGAGGAGATACTCAGGCCCAGCCTGAGTAGAGCGGATAGAACTAGAGGCGGTGGACCAATGCCCCTCACCCTGCTCAGGGGGTGAGGAGAGAGATCTAGCCTCACCCAGAGGGTATACCCTTGGGGTGGGAGCAAGGGGTATTGAAGCCCCATACAGCCCATCCTGCAGGGGTACAGCCTGGAGGAGGAAAGGAGGAAAAGACCCCGTGTACATTTGAAAGCACTGCTGTGTATGAACTGCTGTGTACAAACTGCTGTGTGCTGCTACAGAAAGAATAAAGAGACATTGCTGCTTTTAACAAAGACTGTGTGTGAGATTGAAACCTCTCGCCCTGGGACCAGGGTTTCTCTGGGAGGGTTTCACCTTATTCATTAAGGCTCGCCAGAGATGGAGGCGTTGCACCATCGTTGCTAAGAAGATGGAGGCATATACCCCAAAAGCCTGTCCCTGTTATCCCCAATACCACCGCGGGAGACTCAGGCCCTCCTGTTCCTCACAGGTATGCACCACCAATATGTATGTAGCCAGCCCTCACTACACCCTAGAGGTCCAGTCTGCGACCGGGGGGGGGGGGACATGGGTTACATTTGGAGGCGAGCTTCTGAGATCCAGAACAGGACAGGCTTTCAGCAAGGCAGAGCAGGAAGAGTGAAGTGCACCTTCCGTGCAAGTACTGGAGAGAGTAGGGCATGTAATACCAGGGGTTATCAGGGGAGCATGGATTCCCGCACAGTACACCCTGGGTGCCCTAAGAGGGTGATCTAAGATGGGTGTGAGGCTATAGCTGTCCTAGTCCCTTGAGGCAGATAGTGTGAGGCAACTGGGGGGGTTAGCCTGTTAACTTGTCCAGGGACCATGGCCTAGGGTCCGCACTATGAGTGGCCAAAGTAGGAGACGCCCGTACCTTAGGGAGATGCCCGGTACACTAGCCAGCACCCACATAAAACACACCACAGAGTACTTGTAGGAACCGTCAGCGAGTGCGGTGCACAGAGAAAGAGTTCTGCCTAGCCTGGGGTATGCCACATCATATCAGTGGGTAAAAGCAATCAGAGAAAGCATGCAGAGAGCATTCAGTAAGCAGTGTGAGAGCAGTCAGTGTCTAGGAACGAGCTATGCACTAGACACTGAGAATAGTGCAATTTTATATTTGGAGGGCTCATCAAAGATGGTGGCCGTCCCTACATGTGCTCCGCGTAGCATGAAAGAGTAAAAAATGGCGACCGCAGCTCCATCCACGGCCCAGCAGTTAGCAGCCGAACTAAAATGGCGACTCCCGCCAATCCTGGATCGCGCACTTGAAGCGTGCAAAGAGACTGTTAGGGAAATGTGGCAGGAGATGTGCAGGGGTTTGGCGCCAAACCCAGATCCCCTGCAAAAGGAGCGGAGCGGCACGAAAGCCGACCCACCTGTGCTGTAACTGCCCAACAGACAAGGCCACGTCACACTGAGAGAAGGAGTGCCCCTCCTCTTGTTTCCACCAGAGGGAGGGGGCACAATTAGAGCCAATCAGGAGCGTCCTCCACAGCGAAGGGAGGGACCGGAAGTGAGAGTGAGGAACTTCACTTCCATCTGGCATTCGAAGAGCAAGGAGCTGAAACACTAAACTGTTCCACCCCTGAACTAACTATGTCAGAACTAAGCACAACGGTCTTCCAACTCCAAGGAGGCTTCCTGGTGGTGGAGATCGAGGGCCGAGAGTACCGCCGGTGCCTGTGCGTCCACTGCAGGACACCCGGAATGGCCGCAAGCACCAAAGCACGATGCCCTCAATGTGGCACGTACTACCTATGGCCTAACGAACCATGGCCTATGCTAAAGACCCCTCGGGGTGCCTCTCCGGGAACTCTAACGGAGGCCCGTAGAAGTCCCACAGCCGTGGTGACTCCCAGTGCGGCGGAGACGGGATCCGAGACGGCTCCGGAGGAACCAGAGGTCATCAGCCGGCAGCGGAGCGGTAAGGAGACTCCACCACCCCCTTACTCCCTCCAGGCGAAGAAGGACCCTACAGAGAAGGAGAGGCTCACGGCCTACTTACCCGTCCGCGGACCGGATGATCCACCACCGCCCCTTCCGGTCCTCGACGCACTTCTGGTGAGTGACCACGGAGCGGATGGGGATTCCGCGGGCGCCCATGATGACGTCACTTCTGGGTCCGGCTGGAAGAGAGGCCCGGGAGCATTGTTCTCCCTGCGGAGAGCAGCCATGGCAGCTGCAATGGCCACCCTGAGAAGCCAAGGCCCTTCCCGAGGAACAAGGAGCCCAGCTGAGAGAGCAAGCAAGAAAATGCCCAGTGGTCGCGGCATTACCCGCTTGCTGGACATTGACTCGGACATTTCCCCAGCCCCAGCCCCTAGCGCCATTGCTCCGGCCACTGCCCCTGCCCCATTACGAGTCTTGACACCGGGACCTAGCGGGGATAAGTTAAGCAAGAACCCCAAGTACTCCAGAGATTTGAGGGATTGGGAATTAAGTGACGAGGGATCTGATGGGGAAGTACCATATGCTAATGTGATACGTGTGCCTAATCCAATGTCATTTTCTCCTGTGTTTAGAGGGAGGGCCCGAGGGTCACACACTACTGCGGAGGCAGGGCCTGTAAGCACAGTGGTCCACAAAATGAATCCTACCATCTATATTAACGCGAAAGGTAGACGCAGTTGCTCGCGCTCTACAGAGGCGGTCACGTCCGGTGTGTCATCCCAAGCTGAGTCAGAGACAGGTACCGCTAGTGCAGTGTCCGAGTACGAGCACCGTGACAAGTGGTGGGCACCCCTGTTCACTGGGTACCACAAAGTTATGGACCGTACCAGGTTCTTGTTAATCAGGAGCAACATAGTAGACCATTGGTGGGCGGTAGGTGCCTATACTCCCCAGGTGGCGGATGAGCTAGAGCACAGATACCAGGAGATAGAGCAGAAGAACATCCTTCCTAAGGGGCCTAGTATTTTGTATGATGGCATTGCCCCTGCAGAACCAGAGTTTTGGGTACTGCCAAGCAGGGCGGGCCACAGGAAGCTTCCCAAGTTGAGCCGAGCAGACAGGGCCATAGTAGCCAGATATAGACAGTCACACGGGTACGAGTTCCCTTATGTGCCTGAACCCATCATGAGTGAGATAGAGGAGCACCGGGATAGCTGGCTCAGAGAGGCTGTGCAAGAATACTTGCGTACCAAGTTCGGTAAAGCCGGTTATCAGAACAAAGACAAAATCAGTGAGATAGCCCGGGCCTGAGTGTTGGGAGATGTATTTACAAGCACTGTGTGACATATCGGCCGGAGTCTGGGTCGGTACAGCCATACACTGTAACTGTAGCAGACCACAATGGGCGGGGGGTAAGAAAGCCTGACCCAAGAAATTACAACTAGTTAGGTTCTCCATGTTGGGAGGTACCATTATCGTTATTACACCATCTGCGTGGATGGTTTGAGTTATGCACACTAATCAAATGAACTGTGTTTTGTTTCCCAGAGTTGTTCACCGCAGGATGGAGCTGCTAAATTTAGGTCCAAGTGGGGACCATTGGATTCCACCTGAGGGAGAGTGTAGCCCCGGTAAGAAATGGGGGCTATATAACTTTCTCCTACTGGTGTAAGTCCTGTTAAGGGCAGGCCACCAGTAGTTATCATGGGATTTCCCCCCGCTTCAAGCCCTGCCTTGAGTGATGGAGGCAGGCCCCTGACTCTGTGTGCAGGCCTGAGACAGAGGGGAGGGCCTGCTGACATCATGAGGGGTGGGGCTGTCTAAAGTTAGTTCTGCCTGTTCCTGTAAGAGACAAGCAGTTATGTCCTGGGAGCTGAGGAGTGAAGTTCTGGTCTGAGTTGGAGTAAGACCTAGTAGTTCTGTTCTGTCCTGGGAGCAGAGAGTGCTGGAGTGTCTGATCTGAGAAGCCATGCTTAGAGTGACAACTGTGCTTGGAGGAGATACTCAGGCCCAGCCTGAGTAGAGCGGATAGAACTAGAGGCGGTGGACCAATGCCCCTCACCCTGCTCAGGGGGTGAGGAGAGAGATCTAGCCTCACCCAGAGGGTATACCCTTGGGGTGGGAGCAAGGGGTATTGAAGCCCCATACAGCCCATCCTGCAGGGGGAGGAAAGGAGGAAAAGACCCTGTGTACATTTGAAAGCACTGCTGTGTATGAACTGCTGTGTACAAACTGCTGTGTACAAACTGCTGTGTGCTGCTACAGAAAGAATAAAGAGACATTGCTGCTTTTGACAAAGACTGTGTGTGAAATTGAAACCTCTCGCCCTGGGACCAGGGCTTCTCTGGGAGGGTTTCACCTTATTCATTAAGGCTCGCCAGAGATGGAGGCGTTGCACCACCATTGCTAAGAAGATGGAGGCATATACCCCAGAAGCCTGTCCCTGTTATCCCCAATACCACCGCGGGAGACTAAGGCCCTCCTGCTCCTCACAGGTATGCCCCACCAATATGCATGTAGCCAGCCCTCACTACACCCTAGAGGTCCAGTCTGCGACCGGGGGGGGGGGGGAGGGGAACATGGGTTACAGTAGAATAAGGCGGAAGTTGGAGAGGCTCCCGATACAGAAACGTGTCAATGGTCTAAATAGTTAAGTTTCTTCCTGTGCTCACTAGGCTCTGTCTAAAATCACTAATTGTTAGGTTAAGGAATCCCCGATCTCTAAAGTTAATAAACTCCGTAAACGGAGGCATTTTATGGACTATGGATTCGATTAAAAGTTATGTTTTAATTCTAGACATTCTTTCCTCTCTACTTGCATTTGTGACTGAGGGCCACTAGCACACGGGTACTGTACTTTATCTCCTTTTTGCTACTGATAATATCTGCCCTTTAGTTGAGCATTACTAGGGCGGAACGAGGAGTACGTCTGTAGTCTGTGCTTGAATATTCAAAGTAATATTCAAAAAGAATGAAAAAAGTTATGTGCTAAATAGAATGAAAATGTAACTGGGGGAAATACCATAGTAGGCATCTAGATGAATATATGAATAACAATTAAAAAAAATATTCTGAATTTAGCTTTTCTCATTTTTTACCACACACACCCAAAAACACCCGCACACTCAAATAGCATACATGCCACCTGACATGGTAAGGGGTGGCTTAATGTGCTTGGGCAAGGGCTTCAAGTCCTTAGGGGAGTGGTCGGTGTGCTGAATGCAGGGTTCAAGTACTGGGGGCAGGGGTTGCAATACCTGGTTGTCTCACTCCTATCTCCTCCTCCTGTTGGCTGCCTGGCTGCTGCCTCTTCTCACTTTTCTCTCGCATTCCCGCACCCGCGCCACTATATTCAAATAGTGTGCTAAGACCACCACGTCAAGACACTACCCCAATGAAAATCATTGGCGGCTAAATTCAATTTCATTGTTCATTTTCCGGTCTATATCTGTTTTAACCGAAAAACCCCAAATGATTGGTTGGTGGTGTATGATTGGTTGGTGGTGTATGATTGGTTGGTTGTGTATGATTGGTTGTTTGTGTATGATTGGTTGGTTGGTTTATGATTGGTTGGTGGTGTATGAGTGGTTGGTGGTGTATGATTGGTTGGCGGTGTATGATTGGTTGGTGGTGTATGATTGGTTGGGGTGTATGATTGGTTGGGGGTGTATGATTGGTTGGGGGTGTATGATTGGTTGGGGGTGTCTGATTGGTTGGTTGTGTTTTATCAGTTTATTTTTTGTTTTGTTTTTTTGGTTGAAACCGAAAACTGGAATCCCAGGATATAATGTAGGAAACGGATCAAATATATGAATGGCATTTAGGAAATAAAATGAATATATCATCTTGGAAATTGAATGAATATACGAATATAATGTAGTAAACGGAATGAACGTCAGTAAATAATAAAAAAACAATGGAGTGAACATAATATAGCATATAGGAAATGGAACTGATATAAGAATATAATGCAGTAAATAGGATGCACATGAGATGTAATGTAGGAAATGGAATCAACATCAGTAAACAATAAAGTAAATCGAATGAACACAAGATTTAATGCAGTAAACAGACTGAACATGGGAGTATAATGCAGTAAATGGAATGAACAGAAGATATCATGCAAAAAATCCAATGAGCATAAGATATAACGTAGCAAATTGAATGAACATAACAATCTAATGTAGGCAATGGAATGAGTATGATATATAATTTAGGAAATTGAATGGACACCTGTAAATAAGAAAGCACATGATATAATTAACAATATATAATGCAGTAAATGTAATAAACATAAGATAGAATGCAGTAAATAGAATGAACATAAGATATAATACAAGTGGAATGAACATAAAAATATAATGTAGGAAATATGGATATAGAGGTCTATTCAGGTAGCTGCGAGTTTGTCCTTGTAAAACTGCACATTGTGAAAAAGCAATACTGTAAGTGGCAGATTACATTTTCGATTTTATCTCCTTATTCTTTAA
Organism: Ascaphus truei; assembly: GCF_040206685.1. NCBI lineage: Eukaryota > Metazoa > Chordata > Amphibia > Anura > Ascaphidae > Ascaphus > Ascaphus truei. The sequence goes on along the minus strand of NC_134485.1, from coordinate 236,857,181 downwards.
CATAAATCGTATCTATTACATTGCGTCTATTACAATGTGACATTCTGTGTGTTTAAACAGCCAATCCGAGTGAATTCTACTTTGTTTTGATTAGAAGTGGAATGTTTCAAAGTGATACTTGAAAACCAGAGGTAACTCTCAATGTATTACTTCCTTGTAAAACATTTTATAAATAAATAAATAAATTATAAATAAATACTGAGTTAGTATGATTTTCATTGATTCATAACATTTTTCTATTTTCTACTAAATATCTTCTACCACATGACTGTCGAGTGTTTAGGTAAGTAATTCACACTGAATGCAACATGTATTAAAGCACAAAATGTATGTACATAAAATGAAAATATTAAGGAGTCATGCATTGTGACCCCAAAAAAGTAACATAACAAAAATAGGTCACGTCATAATTAATTCCCCCCAACAAAAAACAAATTCATATAAAATTAAAGTTGCAGACCAAGCAATATCCTACATGTGTTTTTTTTTTAATAAATCAGTTCTTTACTCTGAGAAAATACTTTTTTTTAAACAACTGTGAATTACATTTTTAATGTATAATAATGGAACAAGCCTTTTTTCTTTATATAGAAACCATTTATTAAGTCACAGATACTGAGCCAATCCTCCTCTGCAGCCATTTAGTGAGCCCCCGAGCCGAATCTTCGCCGATAGATCAGAGGAGAACGAATTGATCGGCAACCTGTCTAATTACTTATCTTTGTGTAGATTGTATTGATGCACATATTAAAGGGAAAAAATAAAATAAAAAAATAACCACAGTTTGGACTGCTGCTTTAAATGAAATGGCTTCCCTCAGCAATTACATAAGAAAGTCACATATCATAAAATGAGGCAATCTGCATTTTAATCAGGCCACCTGTCATTTAATGAGACAATCATGCATCTAAACCGCAAAGGTAGTTAATATGAATATTATCATAATTATAATAATATAGGGAGAAATATGTTTGCAGCAATGTACATCATGCGTTACACCACAGACGTGTGGAAGGGTAGAATGTATAATACAATAGCTAATTACGCATATAAACTAAAGGAGTCCATGGTCAGCACAGAGCTTAATCAGCCTCTGTAGCTTGGAATCACGCAATCTCGCATCTACTGAGCCCATCTGAACGTTGTTTCAATCGAGTTTGCATTGTTGACTTAACAGCACTACAAGAATTCCAGCTCGTTTGCAAAATCTGTACGTTTGCGTAATTTCAGCATTATTGCTCAGATTTGCCGTCGGAATGAAATTGCTTTAAAAAAAAAAAAGAAAAGCTTTCTCGCACGGTTAGGACACGCAAGAGGGGCTTTTAGACTACGACTACCTGCATATCAGAGAAAGAAAGCTTATTTCCGCACGGATATGCCCTTCTTGCAGCTACTAACAATTCTTTGGTGTTGTGTTCTGGAACTACCATTCCTTCGCATTTGATCCATTGGCATCCTTATTATCTCCATGTCAATTATTATAAATCACTTCCTGACAAAGGAATTAAACTTCAAAAATAGCCATTTTCAAATGTCTTTCGCCTATTTTTACCATTGCATCCCATCCATGCGACCTTCTACCATTTAAGATGTTGCCAGGCATAGACATTTCTACGTGGATGTTCTGTTGCTATTTCCCATGACCAATGTCGTGAAAATAGTGGCAGGAGCATTAGCTTTGCATTTGTGTACATTTCTTATTGTGACTGAACACACAATATATTCTTTCCTGCATCATTCACTAGTCTAGATATTCTATGTTATATATTTAGCTATATACCTGTATATATTTAGCTATACACCTGCATATAGCGGTCTGTACCCTAACCTTGGAGTGTATAATACTTTGCTGTACTACTAAAGCATATATTTCTAAATCAGCATTTTTACTCCCTAATTCTACCATATACCGATGGAACACAATGGTTGGTCGCGCTGCCGAAACAAAATCCGCTTAGGCACCGTCATTTTTTAATCTGTGCTCGTGGTCTCAGAAAGGAGACTTAATGGCCCATCGGAATAACACAGCGGTGGTCCCTGCGTTTTAATGGGACTCGCGCTGTGTGAATCCTACCGGGTTGCACCTGTCTGTAATTGATGCGCTAAGCTCCGATAAGTCGTTTTAAGAGCGCTAAGTAGCTTTTAAGGCCGATACAGGCTGCTGCGCAATTCACTAAGCAGTGATAACAGCACTTTATCGGTCTAAAAGGCATTTTTTCTGGCCTGTACGCAAAACCCGTCCAATTAGGCAAAAAAAGGTAAACGCGTCAATTTCTGCCAGTCCGTGGGATTCTCTAAGTGGCGCTAAGTCAATTGTGCTTTAAAAAACGCACCAGCTAAAGGCAGGCGCAAAAGGAGCTGGACATAGAAAAAAATCTTTGTTTACCTTTTTTCAGGCACACCATCCATACAACAGGCCGTCAGGTGTCCCCGGCTGATCCCCACAGGGGTCCCCCTCCCCCCACCAAACACATACATACATACAGTAATGTGCAAAATAACTATTATCCAGATATGGATAATAGATTATTTGCCCATTATTAATCACATAAACCAGCCTAAATAAAGTAAATAAATGCAGTTCTACCTATCACAGCAATATGATGTATGTCTTCATCAGGATCCTGCAGGTCCCTGTCCTCCGTTGCCACAAAAATACATTGCAAATAAATTCTAATGTTCCCTAACCCCTTAATTACCTTATTGGTTAATAACCGGTTGGTTAATAACTGCAAAAGTAATTAAGGGGTTAACCCACACTACCCACCCACAAGGCCTAACCACCATCCCCAGGCAACTACCCCCACCCTTCACCCATTCATTTGTACAGTCGCTATATATATAATATGAGCATGATTAACCAATATACAAAGAAATGGTCAAGGATTATCAAAACATACCAAAATAAAAACATCACATTGCAAAATCAAACACAGCACATCTCAAAATCAAAACAAAATTAAAACATCACATAGCAAATCAAAATAAAAACATCACAGAGCCAAATATCAAACACAGCATATTTCCAAATAAGATCATGACTTAGTCAAATGTAAAACCCATCACATCTCAAAATCAAAACATTCCATAGCCAATTAAATATCTAACAAATGCCAATCAAACAATTGAATGATACAGTGTGTACATGATGCAAATAATATGTGCATCCTGTAACACTATGCCAATCAATGTTCAAACTAAAAGAAACAATTAAAAACAAGATCCAATGCCATCCAAACAATAATAAAATAAAAACAAAGCAAGAAGTAAACCAAAATAAAGTACCATCAATTAATCCAATCCAAAATCAATTACTCAATTCACTATTAAAACAACAAAACAAAACCATTCAGAAATAAATGCAAGTTCAAAGTAATCACCATCAGCCAAAATCTAACTACCAAAAAGAAGCCACTATTAAAAAGCAAGCCCCCCCCGAAATAAACTATTGCAACCCCCACTTAAAATTACATCTAACGAAATAAAAATTACATTGCACCAACATTTCTAAACAAACAAGCAAACTACATTTAAAATACATCCAAAGAAGGCAAACAAGCATTTGCAACAACAACCATTGAGTGTCCCTGTATGTATGTATATCCTTAGGGACATACATAAACACAGGGGCAATAAATACTGTAGGCATAAACAAAAAAACAATCACATAAAATAAATGTAAACCTGTAAAAATACAATAACATACATTTATTTTGTTTACTTACCTTTAGATGACCTCACCCACCGAATCCCAGGGACACCGCATAATCACGAACCAATCCACACACAGGAACAAGGTAAAAATAATAAAATTTTAAAAAGCCCAAGTCTTTTTCTTCTTTCTTTCCATTTGTAATCCATACCGTCACTCTTCGGCGGTCTTCTGGGGTCTTCGGGGTCTTCATCTGTCTCTTCCTCTTCATCTGTTTCTTCTTCTGGAACCCCCTAGTCCTCTTCTTGCTGGAGGAGGTCTGTCCTCCTCGGCTTCTTGCTCTAAAATGAGGCGATATAGGCATTTATAGGCCTATGACGTCACATTTCCATTAAATGGTTCCCACGGCCCTGATTGGGCAGTGAAACCATGTAATTTGTATGGGTTTTTTTTTATGACGTCATGTAAAGGAAATTAAGCCAGCTAATCAGAATGGCTGTGCTTCATTTCCCTTTAAGATAACGTCATTAAAAGCAAGATGGCCGCAGTCACATGGTACAGGAGTCAATCAGATCGTGGGAACTAAATCCCCAAGTTGATTGGCTCAAGTACCATGTGACTCCCTTTGGATGCTGTCACATCCTTTCTCCCCCAAATCTCTGTCACATGGCCTACTACAGCCAATCAGATTGGGGATTTAGTCCAAAAATTAAGCTATTTGATGTATGTTAGGGGGGTATGGGGGTTGTTGGGGGCACGGGGGGTGGGGGTTTTGTATATTGCAATGTTTATTTGGGGCAATTGTCCCCAATAAACATGCTATTGTGCCTTAACATTTTCATTGCCTTAGCAGATAGCCGCAAAGGTAATGAAGCTGCTTTAATGTATTTTTTTAATAGTGTTCGGGAGAAGGGGGTCTCCTGAGCTGAACCGCTTTGATTTCTGGCTCAGGGACCCCCTGCTACCCGAGTTACAAGCCCCGGTAAGGGGCATCAGATGCCAGTGTCGCCGCCATTTTTATTGCGTCCACATCGCGTGACATGTGACATGTAAACAATGGAGGAGATACCGGCACCCCATATCTGGGCCTGTAACTCGGGAAGTAGGGGGTTCCGAGGCTGACTATTATTATAAAGTATATTTATACAGTACGATCGCCTGTAACAGCTGTGCATGGAGACGCAGTGTCTCCATGCAGTTCTTACAAGTTTTTTCTTCTATCACCTATCGCGCTTTACAAGTTTAAGCGCGTTAGCAGGGGGGGAAAAAAGCAGCTTGTGCGATCTGGCATATTTTTGCTCGGCCGGAAAAAAGTGCCCTGAACATGTTAGTGAATCGGACCTTTCGCTTCACTTTTTTTCGGCCGAGCAAAATTTTTCCAATCGGGCACAAAAAAGCAGAGCTTAGTGCATGGCCCCCTAAGAGTGAAAAGGGAGACCAAAAAGCGCACCAGCACAAACGGAGCAGGAAGAAACCAGAACAAAAAAATGATTAAAAGGGCACTTTAATGTGGCAAAAGACCCATCCAATGCATTTCGAACGTCGCAGCGTTCTTTTTTCCTTGAAAAAGAACGCTGCGACGTTCGAAATGCATTGGATGGGTCTTTTGCCACATTAAAGTGCCCTTTTAATCATTTTTTTGTTCTGGTTTCTTCCTGCTCCGTTTGTGCTGGTGCGCTTTTTGGTCTCCCTTTTCCCTGTATTGCATTGAGTAGCTGCACAGCCTGCCTGCCTGCCCTACCAGGATGTGAGTATTTGCATATTTTTCAGGGGAACCTGCCAATGAGACATATGGTGAGTGGGTTGCACCACACACCACCTGTCTTCAGGAGGATAGTACCCATTATATGACACAATAGGTACTATATCAATTGTTAGTACCCTAGTACAGTGGTCTGGCTTATTATCATTTTGAGATATACCTGCATTTGAGCGCTTCAGCTATTTTCCATACCCCCTAAGAGTGAGACTGAATCAGTCACTCTAACTGCGCGCCTCTAACAGGTGATCACGGGGCTTTTATATTAATATTACAGTATTGTAGCAGGGGGTCTCTGGAGCTGAATCGGATTGATTTCAGGTCCAGCGACCCCATGCTTCCTGAGTTACAGGCCCCGGTATGTGGTGCCGGTATCCCCGCCAAGTTTAAAGTCTCCCGTGTCACAGCCCACCAACAGAAATCATGGGGCCCGGGACAAATGAAAGGAGCAGGGCCCCCCAACAAATGAGGGTTGGAGGGTTTTTGGGTGAATGAGGGTGGGTGGTTGAATGACAGTTGAATGACAGTGGGTGGGTGGGTGAATGTCAGTGGGTGGGTGGGTGGATGGGTGGGTGAATGACGATGGGTAGGTGAATGACGGTGGGTGGGTGAATGACAGTGGATGGGTGGGTGAATGACAGTGGGTGAATGACAGTGGATGGGTGAATGACAGTGGGTGGGTGAATGACAGTGGATGGGTGGGTGAAAGACAGTGGGTGAATGACAGTGGGTGGGTGGGTGAATGACAGTGGGTGGGTAAATGACAGTGGGTGGGTGAATGACAGTGGGTGAATGACAGTGGGTGGGTGGGTGAATGACAGTGGGTGGGTGAATGACAGTGGATGGGTGGGTGAATGACAGTGGGTGAATGACAGTGGGTGGGTGGGTGAATGACAGTGGGTGGGTGAATGACAGTGGGTGGGTGAATGACAGTGGGTGAATGACAGTGGGTGGGTGAATGACAGTGGGTGGGTGAATGACAGTGGGTGGGTGGGTGAATGACAGTGACTGGGTGGGTGGGAGATGGTGACTGGATGGGAGACAGTGACTGGGTGGGTGGGAGACAGTGACTGGGTGATAGTGACTGGGTGGGAGACAGTGACTGGGTGACAGTGACTGGGTGGGTTACAGTGACTGGGTGGGTGACAGTGACTGGGTGGGTGACAGTGACTAGGTGGGTGACAATGACTGGGTGGGTGACAGTCAGTGACTGGGTGGGTGACAGTCAGTGACTGGGTGGGTGACAGTGACTGGATGGGGTGACTTACCTTGACCGGGTGGGTGCAGCTTGCCGCCGGACGCTTCCCCCTCCTGCCCCCGATATCCCCGCGGCAGCTGCCCGGGATGGGAGGTGGGCTTGGGGGTGGGGGCGCGGGAGGTGGGCTCGGGGGGGGGGCACGGAGGTGGGCTCGGTGGGCACGGGGAGGTGGGCTTGGGGGGTGCGCTAGGAAGCTGGCCGCTGGGGGAAGTGGGCCGCAGGAGGAGATTGTACTTCCCCCTCCACGTTGGGAGCGGGAGGGGGTGGGGGGGGTAGCGGGCCCTGCTTAACATGCGCATGCGCGCCGGGACCGCAGGGAATCATCGCCATTTTTCTTTTCTTTTTTTTTTTAAATTAACTGTCGCCCGGCCGCGCAGGGGGCCCAGATGGCCAGGCCCCCCTGACCCACGGGGCCCGAGACGCCAGTTCCCTTTGTCCCCCCCTGTTGGCGGCCCTGCACGTGACCAGGACATTTAAACATTGCAAGGGGGTACCGGCACCCCATAACAGGGCCTGTAACTCAGGAAGAAAGGGATCCCTGAGGCTAAAATGAATGTGGTTCAGCCCCGGAAACCCCCTGCTTCAATACTGTGTTATAAAAATAAAATAAAAACCCCGGGATCAAGGCACCAGACAGGACAAAGCAGTTCAATAAAGAGTTATTATTCCAGCCAGAAAGCACAACCAAAAAACCAGATCAGAGCTAAACTCAATAAAACAGGGTCATAACCAGTGGAGGGATTCTGCCGGTTCGCACCGGTTCGGGCGAACCTTTTCCTAAAATGTTCATAGTTTGCCAAACTGGTGTGACCAGTCCTACCTTCCCCCCCTCAAAAACTCCGATCTGTGCACAGCTGACTGAAAAAAACTTTGGGGCATTTGTATTGCACTGGTTCCCCTTGGTCTCTCTTTCCCCCCCCCCCCCCCGGTCTTTCTCCCCACTGGTCTCTCCCACCCCTCCACCCCCCGGTCTCTCTTCCCCCGGTCTTTCTTCCCCCCCCCCCCCCTTCGGTCTCTCCCACCCCCCCTCCCTGGTCTCCCGCCCCCCCTGGTCTCTCCCCCCCCCCCTCTCTCTTTTCACCCGTGCGCTGTTGAACTGAATATTTTACAACGTAACTGTTGAAGTATCCTGTTGCAAGGATTGTGACATTTTTAATGCATTATATGGGTGATCTTACTGTCCTGCATTGTGTTCATAATAAAAAGCCATTTTACAAAGTAATTCCCCCCTCTGGTCTCTCTTCCCCCCCCCCCCCCTGGTCTCTCTCCCCCCCCCCCCCCGGTCTCTCTTCTCTCCCCCTGGCATCTCCTCTCTCTCCCCTTGGTCTCTCTCTCTCCCACTGGTCTCTAATTCCCAACCCCCCCTTGTCTCTCTTCCCCCCCCCCACCCCCCAGCCTGGTCTCTCCCCTCTCTCACCGCTTCACCCCAGCTTCTTGCCAACTTTTTGTGGAGGGACGATTTGGAGAGAAATTCTCAATTTTATCGCACAAGCTGATCAGGGCTACTAGAATTCAGCGAGTTTGAAAAAGTGGCAAACAGCACTGAAAAGTGGCTTTTCACCGCGCATCTGCTGGAAAAAAAAATTCGGCACAAAAATAAGGCGATTTTGCTCTTTTCGCCAGCTTCTTGGGGCTTATTGAATCGCAGCAGGCATTTTTTGCGAGAAACTGGTGAAAAGTGCCTTTTCTCTGTTTACTGCATGAGACCCTTAAAGAAGGAAGGCACTCTGTCACACCCAGCAATAGCCAGCCGGACACGCGGGCTGCACAAAGGGTTTCTCCGCCCCGCATGCCCAAAGACCCTGGCTACATTTTATTGTGGGCATAAAAAACATTTGTACACTTTACATATGTAACCCATAGACCCCCACCCAATCGCAGATCGGGTCCCCTAAGGTGTTCTGTGGTCTGGCTACATGTCTCAGTGTGGTGCATACCTGCTGGCAACAGGAGGGCCTGAGTCTCCTGCGGTGACATGGGGAACAACAGGACAGGTTTCTGGGGTGCATGCCTTCGTTCTTCTTCAACTGGTGCAGCGCCTCCATCTGCAGTAAGCCCCAGGGATATGGGGTGGAATCCCTACCACAGAATCCCCTCCCAGGGATGAGAGATTCCAGTTTCACACAATAGATCCTTTTTAACAGAAGACTCTTTATTCAGTCTCCAGCATCAGCAGCAGCAGCAGCAGCAGCAGCAGACAGGTACAATCACTATACACAGCCCACTAGCTGTTCTCCATTAGGATGGTCCCTGCCTCCAATCTGGACCCAGCGCCATCCAGAATGGGGCTAGCTCTTCCCTTACCCCCTATGCAGGGTACGAGGTATTTTGTCCATCTATAGCTCACTATCAGCTCCACTCATCAGGAACCTAACTCACTCTTTGACTAACATACAGTCTTTTTTAAATAGGAAGTAACACTGCTCTTTGTAGCTTCCAGTAGGCACCGCCCCTGTGCCTCTTGATTGGACACAGGGTTATGTGACAAACCTTCACTTACTCAGTACAGTGTCAGAAGTAGGGAAAATCCATGATTACTCCTGGCAACCTGCCATTAGCAGGGATTACACACAGGAGGAGGATAGAACTATAGCCCCTAATCTTACCAGGGCTACACATACATCAGGAATAAAGTTTACACGAGATGCAAGGGACTACCGGGCATGTAAAAACAGGGCAGCTCAGGGGTCTGGTGTCTACACGAGCCCCAGGGAAGGATGGGCTGGGGCCAGGGACCAGGCTTAACCTTTATTATACTGGGCCCCTTTCCGTCACACTGAATTGACAAGCCTAAGGCACCTGACTGGACGGTTGTCAGACCCAACAGGATTAGAACTCACAACCTCTTGATAACAACCGTTGATAAACTTCATCCAGTAGTCAATAAATCTTAAAGGGCCCCAAATAGACTATAGCGGAGTGGGTATATTTCAGAATGGCCTGTGAGTCACCAATATATACCAAGATCAATGGTATTTAGAGGAAGCGTAATAATGCTCAATTCACCTCACATACACCTTATATGAATGATCCAGGTAAAGGTACTCATCTATAATGGTCATAAAGAATAATTGTAAGATTCTTACCCACTCCTGTAGTCTCTGGTGGTCCACTGTGGCGTGCCAGCCATCGAAATAGAAATCCAGAGCAAAGATAAAAAAGGAAGCAAACAGCGCACTGCCAGGGAGTCAGGTGGTGAAAAGTAATATCCTATTTATTCAGCACATAGCCAGTAAAAACATCGCCCCAGGAGGGGAACAAAGATCCTCCTACGCGTTTCGGACGGGTAAAGGACCTACCCGTCCGAAACGCATCCTTTTCCTTTTTTTGCTTCCTTTTTTCTCTTGACTTTTTTCCTTCCCTCCTCTGTCTACCCCACTTTCTCTCTCTATCTTACTCACTCTTCTCTCCCCCCCTTCTCTCTCTTCACTGCATCCCTTTAATGTAATATCTTATGTAGTTATATAGTTACATAGCAGACGAGGTTGAAAAAAGACATGCGTCCATCAAGTTCAACCTATGCCAAATTTAGACGACACATACTTTATCCTATATCTATACTTGCAGTATATTGATCCAGAGGAAGGCAAACAAAAAACCCCAGTGACATATCATCCAATTGGATTAGTCCCTGGATCAACATTCTTCCCATGTATACTTATTTGGTATATCCCTGTATACCTTTCCCATCTAAAAAGATGTCCAACCTTTTTTTTTTTAACAAATCTATTATTGTCTCCATGGGTAATGAATTCCACATTTTAGCTGCCCTTACTGTAAAGAACCCTTTCCTTTGTTGCTGGTAAAATATTCTTTCCTCCAACCTTAAGGGATACCCCCGAGTCCTTTGTACTATCCTTGGGATGAATAGTTCATTTGAAAGCTCCTTGTAATATCCCTGAATATATTTGTATATAGTTATCATATCCCCTCTTAGTAGGGTGACCATTCGTCCCGGTTTTGCCGGGACAGTCCCGTTTTTTTCATCCCTGTACCGGTTGGCGGTCCGTCCCAGTAATGTCCCGGTTTTTGGCCCTGGTCCCGCTTCTTGTAGCAGGATGCAGGGGCAATGCGGCGGGGCGGCGCGTGGGCGGTGAGGAGAAGATCCGGTAGCAGGTGAGGATTTGCAGAATGCCGTGGGCTTGGGCTTTTGGAGAATGCCGGCTGGGCCGCAGGGGATTGGTAGAAGGTTGCCGGGGGCGGGTCTTTGTAGGATGCAGGGCCGCAGGGGATTGATTGAAGGTTGCCGGGGGCGGGTCTTTGTACACTGTGTGTGTGTGTGGCTCTGTGTGCGTGTGTGTGTGTGTGTGGCTGTGTGTGTGTGTGTGTGGCTGTGTGTGTGTGTGTGTGGTTCTGTGTGGCTCTGCGTGTGTGTGGCTCTGTGTGAGTGTGGCTCTGTGTGTGTGTGTGTGTGTGTGTGTGTGTGTGTGTGTGTGTGTGTGTGTGTGTGTGTGTGTGTGTGTGTGTGTGTGTGTGTGTGTGTGTCTCTGTGTTTGTGTGTGGCTGTGTGTGTGTGTGTTTGTGTGTGTGTGTGTGTGTGTGTGTGTGTGTGTGTGTGTGTGTGTGTGTGTGTGTGTGTGTGTGTGTGTGTGTGTTTGTGTGTGTGTGTGTGTGTGTGTGTGTGTGTGTGTGTGTGTGTGTGTGTGTGTGTGTGTGTGTGTGGCTCTGTGTTTGTGTGTGGCTGTGTGTGTGTGTGTGTGTGTGTGTGTGTGTGTGTGTGTGTGTGTGTGTGTGTGTGTGTGTGTGTGTGTGTGTGTGTGTGTGTGTGTGTGTGTGTGTGTGTGTGTGTGTGTGTGTGTGTCTGTGTCTGTGTCTGTGTCTGTGTGTGTATGTGTGTGTGTGTGTCTCTGTGTGTGTGTGGGGGGGTCAATGATTGTGTGGGGGTCAATGGCTGTGTGTGTGGGTCAGTGGCTGTGTGTGTGGGTCAGTGGCTGTGTGTGTGGGTCAGTGGCTCTGTGTGTGGGTCAGTGGCTCTGTGTGTGGGTCAGTGGCTCTGTGTGTGGGTCAGTGGCTCTGTGTGTGGGTCAGTGGCTCTTGGTGTGTGTGGGTCATGACAACGGGACGCACTATGGCGCAGAGGCATCACGTGATACCACATTGTCATGGCAACATGTCACCGCCTGACGTCAGTGTCTAGTTGTCATGGCAACGGGGGGCATGACGTGATGTAATTTGTTTCATAAATAATTTTTTAATGTGTCCCGGTTTTTCATTTTGAAAATCTGGTCACCCTACCTCTTAGATGCCTCTTTTCTAATGTAAATAAATCTAATTTAGCTAGTCTCTCCTCATAAGTTAGATTGTCCATCCTCTTTATTAATTTGGTGGCTCTTCTCTGCACGGTCTCTAGTGCCATAATTACTTTTCTAATGAGTGGTGCCCAAAATTTTACTCCATATTCAAGGTGGGGTCTTACTAATGCTTTATAAAGGAGCATCATTATGTTTAAGTCCCTTCCATCCATTGACTGTTTAATGCAAGATAAGATCTTCTTTGCCTTTGCAGCTACTGTATGACTTTGGGCACTATTGCTTGGGCTGTGCTTATAGTGCCGATGATGGCGATAGCGATGCAACGTCACAGCAAAACAAATGCATTGCCGCCGTTGCATGCGCTTATAGTAAGCGCGACGCGACGGAGCGATGGATTGGTAGCAATCGCTGGAAGTCATCTCTATTTAATTTTTCAGCGACCGTCGCCTGACCATCGCGTCGCCGGCACAATAAGTGTAGCCTAAGTCTGCTGTCTAGAAGCACTCTTAAATCCTTCTCCATCAACGATTCCCCCAATTTATCCCCATTTAATTTGTAAGTCGCCTTTTTATTCTTGCATCCCAAATGCATAACCTTACATGTATCTGTATTAAACCTCATTTGCCATTTACCTGCCCACGTTTCCAGTCTCTCCAAGTCCTTCTGGAGAAAAATTACATCCTGCTCTGATTCTATTACCTTACACAATTTAGTATCATCAGCAAAGATGGAGACTTTGCTCTCTATGCCAACCTCAGGGTCATTAATAAACAAGTTAAAAAGCAGGGGTCCCAGTACCGATCCCTGAGGTACTCCACTCTCAACTTTAGCCCAACCTGAAAACGTTCCATTTATGACAACCATCTGTTATCTGTCCTTCAACCAATTTTCAATCCAGGTGCAAATATTTTTACTGAGTCCAATTTGCTTTATTTTGTACACTAACCTCTTGTCTGAAACCGAATCAAAAGCCTTTGCAAAATCTAAGTAGACCATGTCAACTGCATTACTCTGGTCTAAATTCCTACTTACCGCCTCAAAGAAACAAATAAGGTTAGTTTGGCATGATCTATCCTTCATGTGTCAGATAGGTCTAAAGATTAGACAGAAAGCAGATGAAGAAAGAAAGAGAGTGTCAGTTGTGCGGAGAAAACAAGAACACTGGAGAGAACTGGGGAAAGAAGTGGAGGGACAGAGAGGCGTGGGGGAAGATAGAGAGAATGTGGGAGACAGAGAATGTGGGGAAAAAGAAAGTGGGGAAAAATAAATGGCAAACTTGTCATTATTTTGTGGAGTGTTGAGCCCTAGCAAATAAAATTCTACTCCATACAAATTTCTGGTCAGCTTCCTATTAAATACCATAAAGAAGACGTGCACTGTCCTCTTTACTCTGCTGAAAATAGGCCTGCAAGAGTGCCCGGCCAATCAGGATTCAGCTTGGCTTCACTTCTCTATAAGGGAAGGAGGGGCAGCGGCCCTCACAATCATTCATTAAGACACACACCTGATCTTCCTCGGAACTCTGTTGAAGTCAGGCCCGCAAGAGTGTGCTGAAGAAAACAACTGGTTTGGCATAAATTCAACGTGACCCCAGACCCTTAAAAAGAGTATGAATGAAAATGTCCAAAAAGGAGAAACAGGAGCACAGTTTACCAAAAAATGAACAGGTAGAGACAGGAACCAAAATTAAAGATATATTAAATTAAAAACAAATACATGAAAAGTCCTGGCAGCTCCTCTTATGCGTTTCACGGACAAAGCGTACTGTGCCTAGCGTCCTGGTTACGCGTGCTACGCTTCACCTCCCATGGACGAACGGGCTCACGGGATTGGTTTAGCCAGGAATACAATGAGTTATGGGTAAGAATACGATTTTTGGCGCGAAATTCTCTGGTACTAGGTTGTGTATAAATTGGTTGTTTGTTTTATTATCAGGTAACTCCTTGATAAAGTGCCTCACAGCATGAAACGCGTAGGAGTGTTGTACTCTTTACTGTTTTTTAATGCAGCTTGAATAAATATAATTTTATTGCCACATGACCTGTTTTTTGCCGCTGTGCACCACAACTACACTTTTTTTCATATTCAGTGGGCACATTCTGACTGCTGATGTTGGTAACCGGCAGACATTATCATTCATTGGTCAACAAGCTGCCCTCGGTTGAGAATGCCACTGAGCAGAAAATTGTGGCCAGAACACTGAGGTCATCAGTGACATCTGAATGGGAGAGTGTGATTAAGATGTAACTGCTGCCATTTGCCTGGAGTAGTCATCACGCATTGCGGGAGGCTCCTGTTATGATTATCTGACTCCATTGAACTCTTCTATTGTAACCAATCCCTGGCTAATAAAGGAACCTCCCCTGGGTGAGGGCCGGGACCACTAGAGGGTGATTCATGACCCAACATGTTTTATGAGTTGTATTTTTGCAGCTAATCTCTGTTTTGTTCTTGAAAGTTTTAAAAAAATATTATTTTGTCTGTTATGTATCTTTTGTATACTTTCAGCATATCCGGCCTAGCAACAACTTATTTTTCTTCCCCTTAGAGTTTATTATTTACAGTTAAAGAGATTTTATTTGTGTCTGTGTATGTGTGTCTGTGTGTCTAAAAGGAGACCAGCGCTTTATTTCAGAGGAATCATCGTTTAGGTCCCCCTTTCTCAAGATTTTGGACAGTCAAAAAAAAAAAAGTCGGAACTCTCACAAACATTTTAACAATCAATAAGTATTTATTAATGCAGTATCAGTGTACAGGTAGTCCTCGCTATGCAACGTTTCACTTTACAACGAATGGCATATCCACCGCTTTAAAATGCAACCCTATCGGCCGTTTTTTGACGCCGGAATGCGTTATCCAACGCTCACCGCCACTGATTAACACGGGACTCACTTTACAACGGTTTCAATATCCAACGCTACTCCCAGAACGGATTCTTTGGATAACCGAGGACTGCCTGTATCGGTCCATATTAAGACCTTTGTCAAGATGGAACTGTGCTAAACACCCCTACCTTAACTAGCACTCTTGGGCTATTCTACTTTCTATTATTTATGTAAAAAATACTAATACTAAACCTTCAAATGTAATACTGTAAGCACTTGATTTGTGAGAGGGATGTGTTCCTGGAAAACCTTGTGCAAATCAAATTCATAAAAATTGAGCTGAAGCTTGTATGATAAAATTGGGATGCGTTGCCGATTCCTCGAAGTGCCTTTTTTTCCCACTCCTACACCTATTTGAACATGATTACCAAGTACTCCCGTCACTTCCCAGGTAATGTACAAATGGACTTTATTAAGAGTACAGCAGTTTAACACCATTGATGGGGCATGGTGTTTGGGCAGGCGCACTTCTGGTTGAGACAAGGACAGCTGGGCAGAGGGGGCGCCAAACAGCAGTACAGCGAGGCGTGCCACGCATCACCACAAGATGTCTTGTGTGCCATACCTCGTGCCAACTCGCATATGTGCAATCTACCCCCACGTGCTTTTTTAAATTTTGATATTAAAGCAAAACTGTGTAGCTGCGAATTCGCATTAACCATTAACTCTCTGTGTGGTGCCGTAATCAGCGTCTACACAGTTGTTCGGACCATTAGTAGGCAATTCACACAGGAGGTATACCGCCAGAGTTGCCGAACATACAGGAGGCGTAGAGGCTACACAATATATTTTAAAAAATGCTAAAATAAGCAATAGTAAAGCAAGCAATTATCCTACGCGTTTCGTGGCTGTACTGCTTCTTCTTCTATGAGTGTCTTATCCCCTGAACATTTCCTGTTTTTTTTTTTTTTTAAATGTTTAAACATCATGATTTATATTGTACTGCCCTGGACTCCGGTGACAGCTCCATGTTAACCCCTCAGACACTTGATTTTTCAAATGCTCATATAAATTTAACAGAGATGTAAAAAATAACAAGAGTGTTAGGAAGGACAATATCTCTTAAAGAAAGTTAAGAAAAGGTCAAATATTGTGGACTGCTGCTTTAAAGCTGCAGACCAAGCAATATCTTGCATGTGTGTTTTTTTTAATAAATCAGTTCTGTACTGTAAGACAATACAATTTTTTTTAAATTAACTTTAAATGTAACAAGCATTTTTTGTTTCTATAGCAACCATTTCCAAAGTCAAATCCCTTTCCTATTCTGAATCAGGCTCTGGCACACCCGTTTTTGAGCCCTGCCCTCTCTCTACCAATTGTATCTAGTGACTGCCTGGTCACATGACCTTCCCATAGAACTTTGCATCTTTGGTCCTTTTCTGCTGCATTTAGTGAACTCCCGAGCTGAATCTTCGCTGATCGATCACAGGAGAATGGATCGATCAGCAGCTTAGCTAATTACTTATCATTGTGTGGATTGTATTGATGCACATACAGCTCAACCCCGTTATAGCGTGATCCGCTACACCGTGGATCCGCTTATTACGAGGTCTAAATGTGGCTCCCAAACATCTCCTACCTTTCTTTCCCCCAGCCGCCGGCACCACCATGCAAGCTGAGGACACGACCAACCTCTTCAAACAGCACCGTGTGAATGACGTCAGGTGTGTGTATGTGTGTGTCCGTTACCAATAAAGCTTTGAATAAGTGATTTAAAAAAAGCAAAGATCTATTCAAAGCTTTAATGGTAACACACACACGGAGACACCTTTACAAAATGTAGACACCTACAGGCGAGCCGACGTCTGGAGAGTGGTGATCCATTGCTGGCCAGTCTAACACTGAATGTGGGCATAACATTTTGGGGGCTTAATGCCCTTAAATAATTAGTGATGCTTTACTTATTCCTTCTACCAGTGCAAACCCATTTTCCTGCAGTTCTCACGCTCTTACACTTGGGAGGTCTCTCAGAAGGGAGAAGCGTTACTTGGTTATCCCAATTTTTGCTTGGGAATGCAATTAAGAAGTTACTACAGACCCAAGTGACACCATACAATAATATCAAATGCCAAGCGACACTTAACTTAATTGTGAAGCCGACATAATGTGTCCAGTTTAGATATAGTGTGCTTATGTTTTGCCCCTTTGGCCCCATGCTCTGGTGGTGAGGAAGGTCACCCATAATTCATATTAACCCCTTAACCATGAAATGTATTGCTGTAATGACATTCATGGTCCATTGGGTCAATGGGCTGTTTATGTCAAACACATCACCACATTGCATTGGAGCTGGGGAATATGAATGGGATTCAAAGTTACAAGAGCCTTTTGCAATATGGATACAAGCCAGGGACATAGGTGGGCCACGTGGTCCTTATCTGCTGTCAATTCCTATATCTATGGAATCTGTTTTAAAAAAAAAATCGCTGTCACAGAGATCAGCAGCAAATGTATTATTTTGGTATTGAATTGCCTAATTAGCACTAAGGGCTCTTCTTGCCCCTGTAACTAGATAACTGGCACCCTGTTGGTCAGTGGGCAGTGTCCGTGTTGAGTTACCCCGTGTATGCAGCAAGCTGGGTGTGAATAGCAGTAATGGGAGCAGGCTCTCTCTACACAGCGTCTTTATGTCCCGGATGGAGTGTCTTGGCAGAGTCTGAGGCCACGCATCACACTCACACTATTCAAAGCTTTATTGGTAACACACACCCGCGCGATGGATGACCCATGGTGTCGGATCCCCTGCACCCTGCTCTGGGTAAGTCCTGATCGTGGCGGCCATTTTTTCCCACAATCCCCGTTATAATGCGGTTGCATTATGTGGACCCCAAGCACTGTGTTATAACGGTGTTCAGCTGTAATAAGGGAGAATAAAAAAAAGGCAGCTTGGACTGCTGCTTTAAATGGCCAATCTCACTTAGCACCTAAAAATTTTACACAATATAACAGTGGAATTTGTTTTCAAAGGAACAAATTTAGCTTTAGACTGATTACATTTGTATGTGGGGGACACTAAGATTGTTCAATTCTTTACAAAATAAGGTTTGTTCAGCTACCAGAGACTGCACCAGTAAATTGAAAGCCGTCGGCAACAACAAAATGCATAATGTGTGGAAAAACAAAGCTGCTTTGGTGACATTGTTTGTTTTGTATTTACACTGACTGCCTTTAAATGATATACACAAAAAGATACAGCAGGGGCATTGCCTTACCTTTTGGCTGGAGTGCCTTTAATGAGCATGGATTGCCTGTGAGCAGTGGGCATTGAGCACGATGCGTAAACCACAGACACCTGTGCATTGTCTTACCTTATGGTGTGCACTCAGCTCAAGAGGACTTCAGGCCAAAGAGCTGAACAAGGGTTTGTGAGAACTTTGGGTTGAAGAACCAAGACCAGTGGTTCGAATAGCCTTTTGGTTGGAGAACCAGTAACCTGCAGATCGTCTGTTCTTTTGGGTCGATCAATTTGAAGATCGGTTACACGGATTTACAGAGAGCTCCACCGAGCACCTGAGCACTTGAGGAGCGTTTAAACTTGAGCTCCACTGGAAAAAAAGCTCCACAGGTAGTTCAGAGCAGGA